>NC_137606.1:46750417-46785589 GCF_963280865.1 Gymnoscopelus braueri
GAGAGAGAGAGAGAGAGAGAGAGAGAGAGAGAGAGAGAAAAGATGGTGGTGAGAGATGTTATTCAACGCGAGGCCGTTCGTCTGGGCCTAAGGCTGGACGCGGTAGAGTATTAAAGGTGAAAAAGGACGGATTATGACGTTGACGGCGTTAGAGAACGAGTTGTTTTTTTCACTACTAGTATTCATAGTAGAGTCTCATGATAGTCAAACATGCGTTGAAACTATCTGCGAGGCTGCCGTCAATGGCGAACGATTTAACACTGGTTGCTTGTTTCCAGATTCTGGCAACACGAGTTGCCAGGTTCTGGAAGAAACAAGCAACCAGTGTTAAATCGTTCGCCATTGACGGCAGCCTCGCAGATAGTTTCAACGCATGTTTGACTATCATGAGACTCTACTATGAATACTAGTAGTGAAAAAAACAACTTTGCGTCGGTTATAATAGACGAATTTCCCTTAGCCACGCGCTCCCATTATGACAACGGAGGGGGTTTAAAAAATGACGACAGGGGAATATATGAAAAAAAAGAACGCTACTTTTCACATCGGTAGGTGAGTAACGAGACATCAAAGATAACACTTAATTTGTCCGGAATTCTCCTTTAACATGTTAATGTGCTCTGTGTGTGTGTGTGTGTGTGTCAAGTGTATATATGTGTGTGTGTGTGTGTGTGTGTGTGTGTGTGTGTGTGTGTGTGTGTGTGTGTGTGTGTGTGTGTGTGTGTGTGCACGTATGCATGATGCACGTATGCGTGCGCATGCCCCTCAATACAGACGGCGTGTATTGTGCATTCGACAGTGTGTGTTTGTGTGAAAGTGCTATGCTTATGTGCACGTGTCTCCATGCGATATATATGCGCGTGACGCTGCTTCTTCATGCAAGTTGTGTGTGTGCGATACTGTGATTACGGAAGGTTGCGTGCGCCTATTGTGTGTGTGTGTGTGTGTGTGTGTGTGTGTGTGTGTGTGTGTGTGTGTGTGTGTGTGTGTGTGTGTGTGTGTGTGTGTGTGTGTGTGTGTGTGTGTGCGGAGGTGGCGCCCGACGCCCGTGCAAACCCAGCCAGCTGCCAATCAAAGTGAATCTGAATGTCAGTGCGAGCGGCGGCGTGATAAATCAGCCTCACGCCTAACGACAAACAGAATATCAGAGGCAGCGGCGCAGCCATCGGAAAAATGTCCCTCCCAATCAGACAGCCACTTTACAGTGAAGACCCTGCCAGCAGCCCAGAGCCTCGGGGCCCTCCCTCAAAACACTGAACACACACACGCACACGGACACACACACACAAACACACACACGCACACACGCGCCCTGACAGCACTGGTGCAAAAGAAAACCAAGTACATTTTGTTGCTTGTCGGGACAGAAACCTCTTCTCTCCATATTCTAACTTTTTGTATTTTTTCCCGTAAATAAACGTGGTACTTGATTTGATTGATTGGATACTTCATTAGTCAGAAATGTTAACAGCACGTGGTACAGTAAGACAGTGGTTCTCAAACTTTTTGATGTCAAGGACACCGAAAATGATATGGGGGTGACTACTAATTGGTAGAAAAAAAGTCATTTTGGGGGTTAACTATCCCTTTAAGCCCTGGCTATTAAAAAATATATATATATATACTTTTGTACTGTAGTTTATTGAATGAATGAATGAATGTCTTTATTACAGACTCATGGTCCATAGGACTATCTAGTGGTGCTCTTCACAGGGTTACTTAAACTGACAATGATGCTATTCACATTCACTATTCACTCATCCAAGCGACTCATGAATCTATGAATTAAGTTCCGCAGAACAGCTTGAAAAGTATTATTGACTCTTGCAGCCACAAACATTTCACTCGCACTGCACCGTCTAGGTAGCCTGGTAAACCCTCCCTCCGGAAATCTCATTTCCATTTGATTTCAGGAGTGAGTCTGGCCCGATCGTCCATTCTGCAATATTGGCTGTGGGCTGGAGTTGGGCGGGAGTAATACCGTTGACTGACAACCCCTTCAGCCAATGATCTTTGTTCCCCTTCAGCCAATTGCAGTGCATTTTTACCACCTCCACAAATAATGTGACGCAACGGGACCTTTGAGATGGCCATGCCCAAAATAGGTTGCCTTATTCGGATACATGCGTGTCACTGCCCGCCCCTGCCGGTTCTCTGAATTTGTATTTTTAAATAGGCTCTGTCATGATTAATTGACCACATATATGAAGTTAAACAACTAAATTCTATCCAAACGATATCTTATAAGTAAATTCCGTGCCTCAAAAAATAAGTTTGAGAGCGTTATAAAACTGAAAGTAAGAAGTGAAGGCACTCGCACAAACAACAATGGCTGCCGTTCGTCTTTTGTCGGCTGCACTCAGGCTGCACTCGGCTTCATTCGGGCTCACTCCAACTCGCCACCTGATTGGCCAACTCTCAATCACAGAACGATGAGCGACGACGCTGATAGGCTCGTCCATTTGGTGTACGGGCTAGAAACACCCAGACAAGCCTTCAGGCCAGACTCACTCCTGAAATCAAATGGAAATGAGATTTCCGGAGGGAGGGTTTACCAGGCTACCGTCTAGGCCTTTTGAGTAAACTTCTCATGGTGTCATTATAGGCTACCTGAAGTTTCTGGAGTTTCACTATTTGTAATGTAATGCAGTATATTTTGATGCCAATACTTTTTGTACTTGTACTGTACCCAATTGTGAATACAGACCCTTTTAACACATCCACCGCCAAGGGCTAATCTCATAATGTACTCACCAGTGCCAAGGTTTTATTGTTGTTTTTTGTTTTTTTCAGGTCGCCATAGGCCCCGTTAAAATCCTTTAGATTGCGCGATCCACTGTTTGTAAACAACGTGCACATGTCCTGGTGTCTACTCGTCGAGACCGCGTGTCAAACGGAGCCGCCATGTTTGAGTTCTGACCGTTTATGTTAACATGGGAAATGCGAGGATGAAAAACTACATAGGTTTTACAGGGCTTTTAGTGTACGACTTAGAATGGAGGCCGACGGGAAACAAAAAACGGGATCGCACTTCCGGTCGACTTCCAGTGGTGTTACACTGAAAATGGTCCCCCTAGAAAATTGAAAAAAAAAAAAAAATCGAAAAAAAGGAAAAAACACCCGGACCGTAGGACTACGGTTTCGGCGCTTAACAGTTGGATTTAACGGACCGTAGGACTACGTTCTTGGCGGTGGATGTGTTAATATAGTGGAATTTACTTAAAGCGGCACCATGTAACTTTTATTTAAGGTCCAATCTGTATGGTAAAGAAAAAATTTTAACACCTGAGCTCTATTAGCTCAATGGTAAAAAAATAAATCTGCATTTGAAACTCAGTCCAGGAAACCAAGTTCAAATCCGGGTTGGAAGAGGGAAGTTACATACAGTAGTGCAGCTTTAAGTAGAAGAGTACTTCTTCCACTGCTGCCTGACAGCGGTGCGTACACGACTAAAAAGAGACAGATGGGTCGGGTCTGTGGGGGGGACGGGGACGGGGACGGGGGGGGACTTAGGTGGTCTGACTGACTGACAGACAGACAGCGGCTCTGACAGGCAGTCCGATGAGACAGAGAGGGACAAACGGACAGGACAAGGACATGTAATACGTTGGCAGATTGCGGCTGCGCTTTTCCTTGTGCTGGGGAGGACATGCTAGGACGCAAACATTCCGTTGTTTGTTTGTAAACGTTCCCGTTTTGGAGACAAGCTTATTTTTGATGTACCAAAAAAACGTTACTTTTCTGGAAATGGAAGAAAAGAACCAGTGCTTCTTCCAACGGATTCAGTGTCGTTATTATTTAGTCACAAGCTCTTGTTCAGACTTTTCATTGGTTTAAACTTTATAAAACCCACAGGCACACTGAACCACTTCCAACCTGGCGTCCCCTATTTGTGTCCCTATTAGAAATGTGCAACATTATGGCAAACAGCTGATGCACAAGTTGTGAGCTTGCGGATCTGATATTTTCATACGACTAAGTATAAACTATAACTCAATAACTTATGAAAGACATAGAAAAGATTAAATATGGAGATACAGGGTTTCTGGCCAACAACAGCTAGGAAATGCTTTTCTGTCCAACACACACTGTGTGGCGTTCAAGAAGCCTACAGCAGATCTGCCTATAGCAAATCTACAAGCTCATAGCGTGGCACCGAGTGCCGCGCTATGAGCTTGTAGATCTGACATTTTTGAAAAATCCCTGGCACAAAATATTTTTGAGAATGGGGGGGGGGGGTCCGCAACCAAATATATATCATTTTGGGGGTCCTTGACATGAAAAAGTTTGAGAACCACTGGCCTACAGCATAAGAGGGACAGACTGGAGATCTGTTTGGACTGTATATTGTTGCTGTCGGGCAGAAACCTCATATCTCCATATTGAAACTTTTTTTATGTTTTTTCATAAATGAATACCCTACTACTGTACTTCATCATATACAAGAGTGTCACAGTGTTTAAAATAATAATAAAAAAAAGAACGGTTTTGGACTTACAAGGTTTCCACCCGACAGCAACTGTATGCAGACAGACAGAGGATCAGTGCAGCGACATGACACAGATATATAAGACCCGTTTTGTTGCTGTCGAGCTGAAACCTTAAATCTCCAACTTTTTTCGTAAACTAATGCCCTACTTGATCATACTACAGCGTCACACAAAAATATCAAAAGTAGCAGATCTACAAGCTCGAAACGCGGGCATTTTATTCGTAAATGAATGCCCTACTTCGTCATACTACACGAAAGTAGCAAAGATAAACGATCTCTCAGCGTGTTGCGCTGTGAGCTTGTAGATCTGCTATATATATATATATATAACTTTTATTGTTTTAAAAGTGAAAGTGGTTAAGTGTGTCTGTGTGGCTTTTATAAATACTGAACCAATTAAAAGTATTAACGAGAGCTGGTGACTAAATAATTACAACATTGGATCCATTGGAACACATGGTTATTTTTTCCCCCCCATTTCTTGAAAAGTTTGCAGCAGGGGTTCTCAAATTGGGGTCCGGGGACCCCAACGCGAAAATCAAAAAATGACACAGATGCTTTCCTGGTTGTAATGGGTTAATACAGCATCACAATCATTTTAACCACCTTATCCATTTATACGTTGGCTATTAAAAAAGAGCAGATCTACAAGCTCACTTTGTGCCGCACTGCGAGCTTTTACATCTGCTATTTTTGAAAATCTTTGAAAAATAATGAAACTGTTTAGAAACTTTTGACCATAAATCTTCTCTTCTGGGGGTCCCTGGCACAAACCCTTTTCAGATGGGGATCCGCGGCCAAATACATAACATCTTTTGGGTCCTTGACACAAACACGTTTGAGAACCACTGGTTTGCAGTGCAGTATGTTGAGGACTGAGGCTCTGATACAGAGAGGCCTCCACGTGGATCTGTGGCCGCAATGCCTGCATCTACCACTAGGTGGCAGAACACACAGACAGCAAGACCAAGAGCCAAGAGGGCTCCCTCCAGGCTTCAAGAGTGTGTGTGTGTGTGTGTGTGTGTGTGTGTGTGCGCAGTGGTGCACACCTATTAGAACATATCGTCTCTGTCGGGTGGAAACCTCATATGTTTACACCTATTACTTTTCAGGATTCAAATAAAAAAACAGCAAAAGCAGCAGATCTACAAGCTCGAAACGTGTCGCTTTGCACCACGTTTCGAGCTTGCAGATCTACTACTTTTGATGCTTTAGTGTGACGCTGTAGTATGATCAAGTAGGGCGTTCATTAACGTAAAAACACAAACAGTTAGATTATGGAGATAGGAGGTTTCTGCCCGACAGCAACGATATCACGTATACCTTGTTGCTGTAAGGCATACATTGACACAGGTGCCTGTGATGGGTTTCTCTTGCCATCTAATTGGGTGGGAGGACATGGAGAAGATACAATGAATGTAACATAGCTTAATTATTTATCACTAAAGTCAACAATAGCCCTACAATATAACACACAAAAAAAAAGAAAAGAAGAAAGCCTTGTATGGTTAATATAGTACATCAATCGGCTGTAAACTCGCACTCGGTTTCAGGTGAATTTCCCCTGACATTGTTCTTTCAAGTGCAATTTCAGCAGCTAGCCCTAATGGAAAGAGTAGACAGTCCACAGCAGTATACTCCGCAGCGCCGCATCGGATCTGATCTCCGGTCAGTTTTAGCTGTATCAACACCGCGTCGTGACGGGAAAAAGAATCCAATGTAAACAGAGCAAAAGTCCTTTTACAGAAAACCAACCTTTATAACTGATCATTATCACATCATCCTGCCCTCTGCTCTGATTTAACGATGCCCATGAAATATTCACACACTAAACAATTAGAGAGATATATCTTACAAATTCAATCAATTATTCATGGCCAATCGTCTGACAAGGTCCTTTTTTTTTCCTGCACCCCCCTTCCTTTGGCTTCCCAGCTGGATTCTGACAGGCGGGCCTGGTACCACTGTACTGTACTGTACGGTTAATAAAGGCCTGCATGGAGTAACTGGCGCAAGCCACAAGTACATGCGCACGCACGCGCACGCACACACACACACACACACACACACGCACACACACACACACACACACTATGTCCTTTAGATGTTATGCAGACAGATGCCAGGTTAATTTGGTGACCTGGCATCCTATAGTTTGTATAGTTTCAATGTATACAGATTTTTATTTGATTTTATATTATAGATTGATGATAGGTTGATAGATTCCTAGATTACTATCTCTATACATTTGGTGTATTACCTCGTGTTTACCTTGTTTACTGTAAATCACTCTGGATTAAGAGCGTCTGCTAAGCAAATTTGTAAATTGTAATATATACACTTGTGAGATTTTGTAACCCATTTTTTCACCCAGTGCCAATTGCCTATGAATCCTGGGCGCTACTTTCCCTCTGCCAGCCTAGGGAGAGCCCAGAACTGAGCTCATGCTAGCAAGCCCCTTCTTATCACCTGACAAGGGGGAGTTCCCCCGGTAGGATGTAGCGCGTGGAAGGAACACGTTATTCCAACCAGTTCCTTTCCCCTCCATCAGGCGCCCCGGCTGACCAGGGGGAGGCAGTATAGAGACCAGGATTACTGCATGTTTTTTGTGAGGGTATTAACTACCCTAGGGGACACGGGGAGAACATGCAAACTCCACACAGAAAGGCCCTTTCACCAACCCCACCTAGGGTATGCAGAGGAGAGGAAACGCCCCCCCCCAGCGCCCACAGCGTCCCCGGCGGGAATCGAACCCAGGACCTTCTAGCTGTGAGGTGACAGCGCTACAGAATCTTTGCCATTTCTAATTCTAACCCTAAAGCCTGAGTTATGTTGAGTTGCGCACTGGTGCACATAGAAAACAGCCCATTTACAAGCTCACAATGTGATGCATTGTGAGCTTAGCACCGGCACGTAGCTAAGTATAAATCAGGCATAACTCCAACCCCAACCTCTAAAGGCCTGACCCTAACCCCAACCTCAACCTCTAAAGGCTTGACCCTAACCCCAACCTCAACCTCTAAAGGCCTGACCCTAACCCCAACCTCAACCTCTAAAGGCTTGACCCTAACCCCAACCTCAACCTCTAAAGGCCTGACCCTAACCCCAACCTCAACCTCTAAAGGCCTGACCCTAACCCCAACCTCAACCTCTAAAGGCTTGACCCTAACCCCAACCTCAACCTCAACAGGCCTGACCCTACCCCCAACCTCAACCTCTAAAGGCCTGACCCTAACCTCAACAGGCCTGACCCTACCCCCAACCTCAACCTCTAAAGGCCTGACCCTACCCCCAACCTCAACCTCTAAAGGCCTGACCCTAACCCCAACCTCAACCTCTAAAGGCTTGACCCTAACCCCAACCTCAACCTCTAAAGGCCTGACCCTAACCTCAACAGGCCTGACCCTACCCTCAACCTCAACCTCTAAAGGCTTGACCCTAACCCCAACCTCAACCTCTAAAGGCCTGACCCTAACCCCAACCTCAACCTCTAAAGGCCTGACCCTAACCCCAACCTCAACCTCTAAAGGCCTGACCCTAACCCCAACCTCAACCTCTAAAGGCCTGACCCTACCCCCAACCTCAACCTCTAAAGGCCTGACCCTACCCTCAACCTCAACCTCTAAAGGCTTGACCCTACCCCCAACCTCAACCTCTAAAGGCCTGACCCTACCCTCAACCTCAACCTCTAAAGGCTTGACCCTAACCCCAACCTCAACCTCTAAAGGCCTGACCCTAACCCCAACCTCAACCTCTAAAGGCCTTACCCTAACCCCAACCTCAACCTCTAAAGGCCTGACCCTACCCCCAACCTCAACCTCTAAACGCCTGACCCTAACCCCAACCCAAACCTCTAAAGGCTTGACCCTAACCCCAACCTAAACCTCTAAAGGTCTAACCCTAACCTCTAAAGGTCTAACCCTAACCTCTAAAGGTCTAACACTAACCTCTAAAGGTCTAACACTAACCTCTAAAGGTCTAACACTAACCTCTAAAGGTCTAACACTAACCTCTAAAGGTCTAACACTAACCTCTAAAGGTCTAACCCTAACCTCTAAAGGTCTAACACTAACCTCTAAAGGTCTAACACTAACCTCTAAAGGTCTAACCCTAACCTCTAAAGGTCTAACACTAACGTCTAAAGGTCTAACACTAACCTCTAAAGGTCTAACACTAACCTCTAAAGGTCTAACACTAACCTCTAAAGGTCTAACACTAACCTCTAAAGGTCTAACCCTAACCTCTAAAGGTCTAACACTAACGTCTAAAGGTCTAACACTAACCTCTAAAGGTCTAACCCTAACCTCTAAAGGTCTAACCCTAACCTCTAAAGGTCTAACCCTAACCTCTAAAGGTCTAACCCTAACCTCTAAAGGCCTGACCCTAACCTCTAAAGGTCTAACCCTAACCTCTAAAGGTCTAACACTAACCTCTAAAGGCCTAACCCTAACCTCTAAAGGTCTAACCCTAACCTCTAAAGGCCTGACCCTAACCTCTAAAGGTCTAACACTAACCTCTAAAGGCCTGACCCTAACCTCTAAAGGTCTAACACTAACCTCTAAAGGCCTGACCCTAACCTCTAAAGGTCTAACACTAACCTCTAAAGGTCTAACACTAACCTCTAAAGGTCTAACACTAACCTCTAAAGGCCTGACCCTAACCTCTAAAGGCCTAACCCTAACCTCTAAAGGCCTGACCCTAACCTCTAAAGGTCTAACACTAACCTCTAAAGGCCTGACCCTAACCTCTAAAGGTCTAACCCTAACCTCTAAAGGTCTAACACTAACCTCTAAAGGCCTGACCCTAACCTCTAAAGGTCTAACACTAACCTCTAAAGGTCTAACACTAACGTCTAAAGGTCTAACACTAACGTCTAAAGGTCTAACCCTAACCTCTAAAGGTCTAACACTAACGTCTAAAGGTCTAACACTAACCTCTAAAGGTCTAACACTAACCTCTAAAGGTCTAACACTAACCTCTAAAGGTCTAACACTAACCTCTAAAGGTATAACACTAACCTCTAAAGGTCTAACACTAACCTCTAAAGGTCTAACACTAACCTCTAAAGGTCTAACACTAACCTCTAAAGGTCTAACACTAACCTCTAAAGGTCTAACACTAACGTCTAAAGGTCTAACACTAACGTCTAAAGGTCTAACACTAACGTCTAAAGGTCTAACCCTAACCTCTAAAGGTCTAACACTAACCTCTAAAGGTCTAACACTAACGTCTAAAGGTCTAACACTAACGTCTAAAGGTCTAACCCTAACCTCTAAAGGTCTAACACTAACCTCTAAAGGTCTAACACTAACGTCTAAAGGTCTAACACTAACCTCTAAAGGTCTAACCCTAACCTCTAAAGGTCTAACACTAACCTCTAAAGGTCTAACCCTAACCTCTAAAGGCCTGACCCTAACCTCTAAAGGCCTGACCCTAACCTCTAAAGGCCTAACCCTAACCTCTAAAGGCCTGACCCTAACCTCTAAAGGTCTAACCCTAACCTCTAAAGGCCTAACCCTAACCTCTAAAGGCCTGACCCTAACCTCTAAAGGTCTAACCCTAACCTCTAAAGGCCTAAACATAACCTGAACATTTTCCTAATTGTAAGCTTCACAATTATCTCTAATATATTAATTGAACCATAAATTAACGCTTTCTATTTTGAGGACCAGGAAAATTACTTCTGTATCTAAAAATTCGCCCTCACAAGTATTGTAAATACACACGCGCGCACACACACACACACACACACACACACACACACACACACACACACACACACACACACACACACACACACACACACACACACACACACACACACACACACACACACACACACACACACAGTTCAATTAAAGTGCTTGTATTTAGTGTACAGGGAGAGTGAGGAAGAAGAGAGGAAAAAAACTTTCCATCATTAATAAAGAGAGTGTGAAAATAAAGGATGCCTCCAGTCTCCAACTAACTTTTTCTTCATCTGCGGTTTTACTCTTCCACTTCTCTCCCCACGCAAACATTTGTTCTATGAAATTTTAAAAAGGCCCTTTCTCCTCCGATAATATCCAGACACCTGCTCTCAATGTTTGTCTGCCTGTATGGCGCTCACGCTGGGGTTTCATCTGTCCCAACCATACAAGAAGGCTTTGAGTTGATGAATTAGAAACACACAGAGATTATCTGAAGACTTAACGTCTGCCTAGCTTTCCACTTCTCCCACCATTAACCCATTAAGACCTGGGAACGCATTGTGTTGTTTTTTTTTGCTAAAAAAAATTAAGCATTATTTTACACTTTGGCTATTCGAAAATAGCAGATCTACAAGCTCATAGCGCGGCACTGAGTACATTTTTGCAAATCTTTGAATATTTATTTTTTAAAGAGAACATTTGTAACTCAAATCTTTGCTTCTGGGGGGGTCCCTGGAACAAAATGTTTTGAGATGGGGGTCCGCGGCCAAATACATATACATTGTGGGGGTTCTTGACATGAAAAGGTTTGAGCACTTTGCACCACTGATATAGCAACATACGTTTTTCAGACACCTGAAAACCAGAAGACGTGTGTAGATGCGTTCCCGGATTGAATGGGTTAACAGCAAAACACTGGGCCAGTGCGATGGTGATGATAATAACACATCGTTATTCCCAAGTCTTAAGCAGATATAGGATCTCTTTCCACACTGGAGCATTAACACGCCGTCACATTATCTCTTAGCTTTTAACCCGGTCGCTGCATGATTACTGGAGAGAAAAGTCTTTGACTGGCGCTATGAAATGTATGAAATGTGAAATTAAGTAGCCCGTCTTTTATGCTCTGGATGGTAGCAGTCAAAAGGACTGGACATCAGTGTGTCTAACCCACTGCCACAGGCAGACCGCCAAAAAAACTCTTCAGAGTACATTTTATACACATTTAATTATGCCCCAGTACCTGCATCGCACTGTAATATAACTTCTTTCATTACTCTCCTATATATTCGGGCAAGAAACCTTGTATCTCCTTATTTCAACTTTTTTAAATGTTTTAGATTTTCACATATTAACGCCCCATTTTATACGTTGTCTCGTATGACAGTGTGGTGCAGGAGTAGCAAAATGTTTCGATCTACAAAGTTTGCAATGCGTCGCGTTAGGTCTGTCTGTGGTTTTCATACATTTTTTGCCAATGAAAAGTATTAACAAAGAGCTTGTGACTATAAACTACAGGCTTTCTGTCCGACAGCGACGATATATATCTATGTATGGACTGAAATCTGGTTGCTTACTGTATGTTTTTAAGACAGCCCTTGAAAAACAAAATATTCACTACCTTTCAACCTGATGTTCCCATTAACTCTATAAACGCCATTGACTCGAAAACGCGTCAATTACTACTTAATCCACCCACGCCATTGACGCGTTAGACGCGTTGGATTTGCGTTCATTGTTTAATCTCTGATCGCGCTATGCTGCTTAAAATTCAATGTTATTCTCGAGTTCCACTTACTTCACCCATATCTGCATCCGGTTTCATGGCCTGGGTTCCGTTTCCGGTTTTTGATTATTTTCCCCCGGTCATTTTCGTCCAAAATAGGTAAACAAACGGTTTTTCACACGGTAGAACGGACAAACGGACAGCTTCTCTTCTATAATCTATGGTCTGGGTGACGATCAGTCATCGCCGTCGTGTTCGCGATCGTAATTTTGACGATCAAAACAATCTGGGAGGACGTCACATCCGTTTTCATGGTTTTCCCTGTCTAATGGCTCAAGAAGGTAAACAGTGACACCAGGAGCTGATCAAGCTATCATGTGCTGCTCTCTGGTGGCGGATTTGTGCGGCGTCTTTAAAAAACACTCTGATCAATTATTTTCATGAAAATTTTCAAAATATAAAAATAAAAAAAACACGAAAATTGCTGGCAATGGGGGAGTACTTTATGAAAATACTCTGGCAGTCAAAGAGTTAAGGGCATTCAATAAGGTTCCTACATTTCTAAACATTCCGACAAATGTAATAGCAGATGATCTGCTATTTTCGAAATGCAACACCATATATGACAAAGTATAAAACAGGACTTAAGTGGTTAAATACTTTTTTTTAAATGTGAGAGCGAATAATATGTAAAGGCAACACGATGCAGCGATGAACCTCTCCTTGCCCCCTGGCCTGCACCAAACAATATGGGGGTCTGGCTCTTTATTTCTCTGAGGCACAACCTTGCTACAGGAGGATTGGGGCGGAGGATTAGCCTCATGTGGGAGGCAGCGAGGCGGCTGTCTTGTTGTTATGTACGTGGGTGGCTCCTTAACAACCCAACCTGCCCTGCAGGCCTGAGGGCCAGATGAGCCTATCCCATGGCTCCACGGTTTGCACCACTGCCCTCTGGGAGATGTAGTATATAGGCCCCCCGTATGGACCTTGGGCCAGGCCAGAGACGAAGAATTGTGCGATAGGTGGAGGAGGGAGGGGAGCGGGGAGCTTGGGCCTCTAGCGGTCAAGTGGATCAGAGACTAGAGGTTAGTCAGAGCCAAGGGGAACAGGTGCGCGCACACGCACACACACAGACACAGACACACACACACACACGAAGAACACACATCAACGTACACAAGGCCCATCGCACCGAACACATAAACCTGATTTAATACTTTGTTTGCGGGTGGGGGGCACGCACCCAAAATTACACTCCTATAAGTTCACGACACATCGCGCCATGAGCTTGTAGGTCTGCTATTAGGTCTGCTATTTTTCATGCTCGACACATGCGCGCAATTAGGTATAAATCAAGCTATATAGCGTGTATACTAATAAGAGTGCGTAAAATGCCCACAAGCCTGAGGGATAAACCATACGGCAGGCTCTACACTATACTGTACTACAGGTCAAGCAGAGATCGACCTTGAAAATTCGATCTGGAAATATCGACATGTAAATTGCAAATGCATGCAGACTTAGTATGAGCTTCTAGTGTGTGTGTTTTTCCCCTCCCCTTGTGTTTGTTTGTTTTGTTTTATTTCTGGAGGGGGGGGGGGGGTGACCTATAAGTACGTATACAAAAGTTCTGTCAGGAGAACTTTATCGGAGCCGGAGTCGGTCGGTGCGTTAAGTGGAGGTCTTTGCGAGGGCGACGGGATCAAATCCATAATGCAGAGATCACACGGTGAAATATTAAGCAGACCGGGGCCTCTGAACGCCACCTCAACCTCACCCCTCAACCCTCACCCCTTCTCACTGTGTCTCCGCGCTCCTCTCTTTATTCTGCCCTTTCTTTCTCTTTCCTTTCTGTTTAACCATCCTCTCTTCGACATTCTCTTCTCCTCCACGGTCTCTTTCTCCCGCCTTGGTGTCTTCTTTCCTTTTGCCGTGGTTCATAACGGAACCCATTTGGTACCATTTGTATACCGTCAGTAGCCTGGTAAACCAGGCCGGTCGCGTGAATTCACATTATCGTGTGTCTTCTGCAGACCGGTCTGGCCCCAAGCGCAGAAACCAAAAAGTGGAAGAGCCAATCAGCGTCTGCGCTCATGGCCCTGCATGTGATTGGCAGACGCCGATTGGCCAGACCGGTCTGCAGAAGACACACGATGATGTGAATTCACGCGACCAGGATGGTTTACCAGGCTATACTTTCAGAGTTAAAGGGACACCTTGAAATGTAAACATTTCAATGTGCATGGGTTTGTGCATGCATGCACGTGCAACATTGTGTGTGCGTTTGGTTGTTTGCGTGTACGTGCGTCTGTTGGTCGAGCGTGCTGCAGTGTTGAATGGCAGAGAAGAGGCTGTGGACCCCCTGCCTGCTGGGATCCCATTGTGACAGGACTCCACTGTGTGTGTGTGTGTGTGTGTGTGTGTGTGTGTGTGTGTGTGTGTGTGTGTGTGTGGGGGTGTGTGGGTGTGTGTGTGTGTGTGTGTGTGTGTGCGGTAAGTTAAAGTCTACTCGCTCGCTCTCGGACCCCCCCGCACATGAAAGGTAAACTAGAGCCGCTAATCGCCGCGCCGACACAGGACGATTCAGGAGGGTTAGCCACTTAGAAAAGAAAAGAGGCAGAGTCTGTAGGGCCTGAGAGCATCAATAGAAACTCTACAACACACATACACACACATGCTTGGTGGTCTCCGCACTTGCTCACTGCCTGCCTGCTCTTTGGTCTGGGCTCCTTGGGTGCCGGTCTCTGTGTGTGTGTGTGTGTGTGTGTGTGTGTGTGTGTGTGTGTGTGTGTGTGTGTGTGTGTGTGTGTGTGTGTGTGTGTGTGTGTGTGTGTGTGTGTGTGTGTGTGTGTGTGTGTGTGCGCGCGTGTGTGAGTGTGTGAGTGTGTGCGCGTCTGCTCACATATGAATTGCTTTGAGAGGAGGTACCTTAGAGAAGACTGAGTTTCTTACAACAAAGAAGAAGAATAAAAAACTACATATGGAATGCTCTGTTTGGCTGCAATGCATATAAATGCAGATTGTTTGAATTCTTTCCTCTCCCGGTTGAATACATATGAATACATGAATGGATACAGGAATTACAAACAAGCCAGGGTGAGGGGACAGGTCGACTTTAACTCATATAGTGCCAATGACGTCTTTTGATGGCCGTTTTCAGTGCGCCATTAGTGCCAATGACGTCTTTTGACGTCTCCTAAAAAAAAAAAATATTTTCAAAATAAAATCTTAAATTTTTTTTTTTTTTTTTGGGTTATTTTTTTTTCTTTTTAATCTCAAAGGAACTAGGAGAAAACGATTTTCAAAAAGTTAATTCTCCATCCACTTCAATGTTAAAATATAAACGGAGAAATTTTTTTCTCCGTTTGATCCATAATGCCTTTGGCATATGGATCAACAAGCTGAAATAAGCCTGGCAGTGAATGAGTTAACAGGCGGAGCGAAATTAAAGCCGCGGAGCGAGAATTCAGCAACCGGAGGCCACAGCGCGAACGCAGAGAAATGACTCGAAGACATTACAAAATGTAATAGAACTTCAGGGACGTGTGTGGCAATTACCGCTCAAATGGCAACTTCTGAGAAAGGACGCAGCCAAATACAGACAACAAGCAAGAAGCAAGTGGACCGCCTGAAGCCTCATATATACACCGTAAAATAGCCGATCTACAAGCCCAGATCGTTGACTTGTAGACGTGGGCTTCTTTCAAAACTGGCCTGAAAAAGCACCTTTCAGAAAACTACAAGTGGAGATAGGGAAAATGAGGGGACATACACTGCCTCCAATTTAAAAACTCCTCCAAAATATATCGATTTGTATTAGTTGATGACTGTATTAAATGTGTTAATGTTCCATGCTCTGTTGATGAACTGAATTACATACTGTAGAACCACAATGGAAACAAGTCCACAGGACTTTTAGCCCAAGTGTTTTACTGTACTTCCCGTGCTGTTTTGATTTTTTTTTACTAATAAAGTATTCAACAAATGAATCAATCAAAGCTATTTTCGGCATTCAAGACCGTTGTATGACAGACTATAATTTAGGCATCAGAGGGACACAATAAGGGAGGAGCAGAGGGAGGGAGGGAGAGTGGCTGTCAGCTGGAGGAATGGAGTAGTAGAGAGAGAGGGATGAAGCCAGGCTGAGAGTGGAAGAGGGAGAGAGAAAGAGAGAGATTCCCCCCCACCCTCTTGTAGCTTCTGTTGTGGACCCCCCGTCCCGCTCCCCTCGCTCTCAAGCTTTATCACTTCTTAATGCTTATTTTCATCACTTTGCTTAAAATATTGATAATCAATTAGCGCTACGTCTGTTTTGCTACAGAATCGGTGTCACGGTCTATCACCCTGTCAGAGGCAATTCGCCGCTCATTCAAAGTTCATTTTTTCTCTCTCTCTCCCCTCCTCCTCGGCGGGCCTCGTTGTGCCTTTGGAGGAGTCATTACGCGGGGAACATAGCCCGGGGTGCAATCACCTATTCTCTTTCATTACCGGGGAGATGGAGAAGGTGAGGGAGATTATTAGAACTTTGGAATGATCACAAAGCTCCGCGCCGCCTGTCAGATCCCCCCTCCGTGTAATTCATCTGGCCCTAGCAACCGCCGACCCCTCCGCCCCCTTCTCCTCGTCCAACTCCCCAGCCCCACACACACACACACACACACACACACACACACACACACACACACACACACACACAGAGACACCTCCTCCTCCTCCACCCAGCCCTAGCCAGGGGTTTGGCCACAGACATTATTCATGAACATCTGCAGCGTGCTGAATATTCCACACAGCCTCCGCCGTGATGAAAAGGGAGCTGCCCCTTTGACTTGAAAATTAACATGCCGGCGCACAGATTATGGACCGACGTGCTGCTTCAATTCCGAGCCGAGTGGGGGCCCGGGCCGCCGATAAGAACGGGCCGAGGCGATGGTCTGGGCCGGGCAAAGGCCGGTACCAGGCCGGGCCGAGGCGGGGAACGGGGCAGAATATACACACTGAAGAATCTATGGGTTTTTTAATACATATATATCGTTGTTGTCGGGCGGAAACCTCTTATCGCCATACTTGTTGTGTTTTTTCATAAATAAACGCCCTACGTGATCATACTACAGCGTCACACAAAAGCATCAAAGGTAGCAGATCCATAAGCTTGAAACGCGGCGTAAAGCGGCGCGTTTCGAGCTTGACGATCTGCTACTTTTGCTATATATATTTTTTTTATCCTGAAAAGTAACAGTTTTGGACATATGAGGTTTCCAGTCCACCCGACAGAGACGATATATTGTGTAACAGTGAGTGAGGTGTCTCTCATTGAGGCTGGACAGAAATAAAGTGAGGTTGCTGGTCAAAGAGCATAAGTCTAATTGAAAGCGGGTCATTTCAAAGTGAAAGGAGTGACCACGGGCTAGGTGGCTAGGACGCAGTCCAGCCATTCCCAGCACAAGACCTTATGAACAGACATCCTCACATCAACCGTCAGGGTAGAACTAGAAAGTCTATAGGCTTTAAAAGGATCCCTGGCTAATAAGCCAAATATGTCTTAATACAATTATAATTGCCCTCTATAACTAAAATAAATAAAAAAAACATTTAAAATATTGATT
Source organism: Gymnoscopelus braueri (assembly GCF_963280865.1). NCBI lineage: Eukaryota > Metazoa > Chordata > Actinopteri > Myctophiformes > Myctophidae > Gymnoscopelus > Gymnoscopelus braueri. Next base: position 46,767,929 of record NC_137606.1, read on the forward strand.
TGATGCTCATATTAACCTTAGGAGGTATTACGTTTTTATTTTCACATGCATTCCATACATTCCATAGGACTAGACCACACATGGACAAATGACATCATCAACTTGTGACGGGCATTGCCCCCATTGAGTATTTCTAAAATAAATACAATATTTCATTTTTAATTTACTAGGGAATCTACTGTAACCTACACACATTGGCCTGCTTCTCAGTGTTGCAGGACAGAGAGAAAAATGTGCCAGAATCGATGCATTGTTAGCCTGTAGATCTGTTCTTTTCTGTACATAATAAAGCCTTTAGCTCCCCGTCTTTAAAACTCCACTGACAACAGCTCAATAAAGCAAAGCGTGCATCATCTTGTTTTAAAAAATAAAATCATCATACAGTGCTACCATGAGAGGGAAGTGCCATACCGTGAGAATGTGATGCCTCAATATATCATCATCATTGTCACTATATTATTATAAATAAAAGTATTAAAATTGTAGCAGGAGAATATAATTAAAACGTAAAGGTGAATGAATCATTTATCATAACAAAACTCTCATCATGATATCATCGATATAAACAACAAATAGCAGTAAGACAAGGCTGTTTAAATAGCAGTTCAAACTCATTTGACAATGTGTTTAATGTATATCATCTCTGTCGGGTGGAAACCTCATGTGTCCAAAACAGTTCCTTTTCAGGATATCAAATTCTAAATTAGCTAAAGTAGCAGATCTACAAGCTCAAAACGTGTCACTTTGAGCCGCATGTTGAGCTTGTAGATCTGCTATTTTTGAGTGATGCTGTAGTATGAGTAGGGCATTAATTTACAAAAAAAAATGTAATATGTTGTAAATATGGAGATAAAAGGTTTCTGCCCGACATCAACGATATCCTATATTTAATTCCCCGTAACGTTGGAGTTCCGGGTCATCTGTGTTTGGGTTGGGCTCTTTCTTTCTGCTATGTTCTAGCAGACCACGTCTCTAAAAGATTTTTTGCCTAAAAATCGAACATAGCTGCAGCCTTTGCATAGTGTACTTTTAATTGTTCAGTACATATTTGTATTCCTTCTTCGACCCATATTTTGCATCAGTAGTGGACAACTCTGTCGTCACGCATATTACCTCGCCCCGGAAGGGAAAACAGCCCGCCCCTCCTGTTTGACGCCGTTAGCGACAGCACGCTAGTGCAAACCACTAACCGTTAACCTGGGGTTTTCCATACACGATGCTAACTGGTTCTAAATCGACATGTAAATATTAAATAAATGCATTAATGTGTAACTGAAATCAATCCGAGAGATCGCAGAGAGTTAATATTTCCGTATTTTTCGTGTCATGTACAGCCCAAATATAAACATTTTTAACCACGTTATCGTGTTATAATGACTTGATTTATAAACAACATAGGTGATAAGTCCTGCTAACCACCACACTGGATGCCCCCCACAGGTCGGGAGTATAACGCAGTTGATATCAAACTGCACATGCGTCGAGTCCAGATTGTGTTATTAGCACACATAGCTTAGCTTGGCTGTGGGAGAGAGCGCACATCCCCAGGGCCGGGTAGCACAACAGAGCAGAGCGTCGGGACCCCCGTGCCAGCGAATGTGACCTCGATATTGTAGGCTACAATAGCCACAATAAACACTTTCTATGGTACTAGAGGTTCCATGCTACGCGGCCCTCACATCTAGTGAGGGCCGCGTAGCATGGAACCTAGCATGGAACCCTAGTATCACACCAAGTCAATTCAGTTGTTTACTCCCTCACCTCATTCTCTGTCTCTCCCTCTCTCATTGTCTCTCTCTCATTCTCTCCGGGGTGCTACCACATGAAAGCCAGTTCAGAGAGATGGAGACTCTTGCTCTTCTCACACCGGGAGCTGCACACCAGTGCTGGAGACAAGCCAAGTCATGGTCTCTCTCTCTGTGCGTTTCTTCATTAACAACCTCTCCTTAAAGTCTCACACGTCTCTTTCTCTATGTGCCCTCAGAGACCCTCCGAGCAGCAGCGTACTGTAAGCCTCAGAGGACCTCTGAAACGCCTTCCACAAGAGAGATGCGACATCATCATAATAATAATAATAATAATAATAATAATATGGCATAAACCTCTCCGGCAGGGGTCTTCAAATGTTTTACAGGCCAAGGACCGAGAGAGAGATGAAGCAAGGAGGACCCCCTCACTACATGTTTTATAAAATTGTGTTGCAAATGAAACTTTTTCATAGATTCCATAGCTTCATAGACGTGTTTGACAGTACTGTCATCAGTGTATGTTGGATTCATGCTAATGTGTATTTTCAGACATTTAACCACTTAAACCCTCAAAACTTAGTAAACTTGACCTTTCACTCTGTACTTGGTCAGCTCTTTTTCACCCTTTACACCAAACCTCTTTGCCGAAAATAGCTGATCTACACGCTCACAACGCCTCGCACTGTGAAGCGTTGTGAGCCCCTGTAGTAACTCTGAGGGACCCCTAGGGGTCCCAAACCCCCGGTTGAAGACCCCTACCCGCTGCAAGGTCGATCATGTGATCATGGGACACAACCAATGGAAAATAGCGGACCGACAAGGTCAGGTTTACTAAGTATTGAGAGTTTAAGTGGTTAAATGTTTGAAAGAAAAAAACATTAATTTACACAACACTGATGATAGTCTATGAAGCTATCTATGAAATCTATGAAAATGTTTAATCTGCAACACAATTCTATCCAATATGCGGTGGGGGTCCCTACTTCATCTCTCTCTCAGCCAAGGGGTCCTTGGCCTGAAAAACCTTGAAGACTGCTGCACTAAAACACAAGTTAATATTTTGAGAGAGAGAGAGAGAGAGAGAGAGAGAGAGAGAGGGAGGGAGGGAGGGAGAGAGGGAGGGAGAGAGAGGGAGGGGGGAGTACAAAGCTTGTAAAAAAGGAAAAGGGAGCAATTGGGTGGTTTTTGACACGGGCTGGAGTGGGACTTTGCACTGCCTCTTGTTGATTGTAAATGACAGACCAAGTTTACGCAGGCGGTTGGAGCCAAAATGGAGTCTGACAGGTTTGTCAGGGAGCTTGAGCAGTTCAGTGGCAGGGCAGCAGTCAGGATGATACCGCTCCTTTCATCTTCCAAAACCACCGGCGTGCACTCACACTCTCACACACACAGCCTCCCTGGCACATGGAGGGGAAAAAAAGGAAACAAAAAAACTACTGATAATAAAAAAGGGGGGGGGGAGAAAAAAGAATGACCTGCCACGGGTTTGGGGAGGGCGGGCAATTTTAGAAAGACTAATAGGAGAATAACACAAAAGAAAGAAGAGAAGAAAGAAAAAGTAAAACGGCAGAGCATGAAGTTCCAAAGAGCTGGACACAAAGTGACCTTGTCAGGAGATGTTAGAATTCTTTCTAGAGCTACAGACAAAAACACCAGCAACTAGAAAATGTGCTCCTCGGAGCACAAGTCTCCGCCAGCAGACCTGTGCTATTGTTTTTTGTCATTTAGGGATTCTTTGTCTCTGTTTAGTGTTCTTTGTCTCTGTTTCTTAGCTTTGGCCTTCTGCGCCTTTGCTTCTTCATCAGGTTTCAGACGATGATTTACTGCTTCTTCAGTTTGCGTAATGGGAGTTAGTTGCATTGTGTGATCTCAGCTGTGATCTCTGTTTGTACTGGATAGTACTGTTCCTGTCTAAGCTATTTATATATTTATAAATAGCTTAGACAGGAACAGCACTATCATGAAACTTGACCAATGTTAGGTGTTCTCAGAGGGACACACACACGCACGGACGGGTGATTTGTACTGGAAGGTACTGTTCCAATCAAGACTGATTGATCCTGTCTTACCTCACTTCAAAATACATAAATGGCTTTTTGAAGTGACACACCTATTTATAGGATTTTATTTCGTCATGCGTCCCTCTAGCCAATCAAAAGCATTGGTGTCAACATATTGTCACGTGTCAAGTGGAGCTTGACCAATGTTAGCTTGGCTAGGGGGGGGGGGGGGGGGGGACACACAGCGGGACGAAGCGAAAACATACTCTCCGCCTCCGGCGGAGACAATAATACATCCTCTCCTCTCCTCTCTGGCATGCGTGATATTTGTATACAACTAGATTCTGACAAGTCCCGGAAAAAGCTGAGCTGTGATTGGCCAGTAGTCACTTTGAGTGGCAGTTGGGGCAAAACGCTCACCCCAAAACATGATTTACGATTCTGTGCCTATCGGTACATAACTCGGCCGGCGCTGAGTCGGCTCAAGCGAACTTCACAGCTCGCTTTAGCTCGCTTGACGATGCCTCTCGTGGCTCAAGTTCGTTTGAGACGGTGCGCCTCCGTCGCCGTCCAAGACTATACTTTACAGAGAAAATAAATTGTGCCGGAAGAAGAATTTGATCACAGGGTGTTGGGGTCGCGCCATATCACTTGTGATCTTTATGGTATATTGATAAATATATCGTTGCTGTCGGGCAGAAGCCTTGTATCTCCATATTTAATGTAATCTTTATTTTTTTTCTCATAAATTGAATGCCCTATTTATAACTTTGTCGTACAAAATAGGGATGCCGGTTTGAAAGTCGTTGCCTGTGGGTTTTATCAATATTTAACCTATCAAACGTATTAATAAGAGCTTGAGGTTAAATAACTACAAAGGATCCAGTGGAACATACAAGGTTTCTGTCCGACAGCTAGCGACGATATACAGTACATCTATATTTCGTCGCTGTCGGGCAGAAACCTCTTACCTCCATAATTTAACCTTTTTTTTTATGTTGGTTTTTTTTGCGTAAAATTATGCCCTACTTCGTCATACTAACAGTGTCACACAAACGTTGAAAAAAATTGAAGATCTACAAGCTCAAAACCTGCCACAATGCAACACATTTTGAGCTTGTAGATCTGCTATTTTTTTATTTCAATAATGAAAAGTAAAAAGTTGGACGTAAGAGGTTTCCACCCAACAGAAACAATATCTTATTTCCAACCCTCTAAGTCAGAACACATACATCAATGGACCAGTGGTCTATTCCAGATCTGTGCTCTATTTCTCTCTCGCCAATATCCTCCTGGTCTTGAAAGAGTGGAAAGCAGTAGAAAGACAACAAGTTGTGCGTGTTTGGGTTTGAAAGGAGGGATTTCTACCGTCAACGCTCCCACCTCCTCCTCCTCCTCCTCTCTGATCCCCTCTCCTCCCCATCATCCCCTTCCCTCGTTTCTTTCTTTTCAGTTTTTTCAATTTACAGGATTTGTTAGTGTGTTGCCCGCGAGCGAGGAGGATGAGGTATGAAATTAATCTTGATCCTGGTTTTGTTACGTTTCCTCCTGCCTGACAATGTGTGTTGGTAATTAGCCGGACGGTTTGGTTCCAGGGCTCTCACATTTTTCGCCGGGCGCCTCCGTTTGCCAACTTTTCGCCTTTTTGTTCTTCAGCAACACAATACCGCCCACTCGGCCCCTCTCTCTCTCTCTCTCTCTCTGCTTTCTCTCAGTCTATCTCTCTCTTCTCTGCACCCCCCCCCCCCCCCACCGCCTCACACCCACACAGGGCGTTACACAATCCATCCAAATGTGCTTCACTTTAAAACCCCATTACTTAGCCCCTGTTGTTTTGTTCAACACAATTAAAAGAACAGGCCCTTCATGTGAATTCAGAGCGCCTCGCTCCCCCCACCCTCCCTCTTTTACTCCAGTTCGGCCTTGGCGCAGCGGTTGCTGTGAGCGGGCCAGCTCACAGTTCCCTGCTAATTCTTTGGGTTTTGTTTGCATATGGGCTTAGCCCGGGTTTTCTATTTGAAAACTACTCAACGTTTGCAATTCATCCCCTGGCAGTAACCGGATCAATGAGCAACTTTAAATAAAGATCAATCAGCCAAATGGAGTTGGCGGACACACAGCAGAAGAGCCCAACAAGGTGAAAAGGCCACGAGCATTGTTATTTGTCTAAGTACTGACACACTTCAAAGGGGTAAGGACTCCGAAGCGAGAGGCTCTTCAGCTAATGACTGTGTTAGTCTGGACTTTGGCAGAGGGTCTGGGAGCTAATTTGAGACTCTCTGGCCGCTCCATGGACGCGTGGAGCCCTGCAGGTTGGGATGGGGTTCAAAGGAACACAGGTAAATGAGAGAGAAGGCTACTGGTCAGTAATGAACACACATGGCTGCCGTCAGCAAAGTAGCATAAGTGGACTCAAGTGAGTTACTAGGCGTTCCGAGCATTTTTCCACAAGTTTGATTAGCCCACATAGTGTTCCTATTCTGGGAATATCATAATAAGCTCACAATGCCTTGCAAAATTTTTGATTTTATATTGATGGAAAAACTGAGTAGAGACCCCTGGGGGACCCCGGTCAAGTATATAGGGGTTACATGCAAGCCCTATTTTCAAAATGTTTCAAAAGAAAAAAAAAAAAAAAAAGGAAGTTCATATTTTTCACCTATGATTTGCCCAAAAAAAAGGGACAAACCGAGCCAGACTTATGCCTTTTGACATGTATTTATATTTTCTAATACAACATAATGCGTGGTATTGTATCGTCCATAACTTCTTCACTGTGACATGAATACTGTATTTTTAGCCAGAGGAAGCAGATTAAGATCAGCTATATTCGCAATGCTCTGGAAACCTTTCTACTGCTAAATATTACATTTAATGTATTTATTGATGATATTTGTGGAGTGGTGCTGTCAAGCAGCTACTTCCGTTACAGCTTTGAGCAGGGGGTGGGGGGGGGCTTCAAACATGATTTCCAAAATGTCTATAACATATGAATTTTTTATGAGAATGCCAAACAACATATAGGAACTGCATTTTCCACATTAGTTGAATTTCCAGCGTTTTAAAGGATCTGTTACCCTGTTTTCAAACAAACTCCTAGAGTGTACAAATGTAAACTCATGGACCCGTTCTTTACATTTTTCCACTCTAGGAGTTACAAATGGATGAATTGACACTGAGAACTTGACCATGCAGCGTCTCTTCTAAGCATGTGCAGCTTGTAGATCTGCCATTTTTGAATAGCTAAAGAAATCTAAAATGACAGAGATGTGTTCCCGGATTGAATGGGTTAACCTTTGTGATGAGTGGAGGGGCGGCGGGCCCAGCCCAGCTAATGAGAGGTGTGTGAGGCTGGGTACTTGGCAGACAGGCTTCAACAGGCCTCTCACACAGCAGGACAACACTAAGGAGAATGACAGGGCAGCAAATCATTCATAAACACTGGAAATTCAACTAATGTGCAAAAACAAGCCATGCACTAGTCTCTTTTGGACAGCCTTTCCGAACTAGTCCGGAGAGACAGGACACCTGGGGGTGCACTAATCGAACCTGTCAGGACCACTGCCCTAAACATGTGGTGTTGTTGTTAGTAGGAATAAAGAAGCACCTGGTAGGAAGTGGACTAAGAAAGGGGAGGAGCCAAACCGAGTTCTTGTTTTACACAAAAAAATATGTTTTATTCCCGAACGGGTCTCCACATTATTTGTGGATGCACAAGTTCTGAGAAAGAGTTCTGAGACCGCCCATCAGAAGTTCGGAATGACGTCAATCATTAAATCACGCGAAGAAAAGTTTGGACGTCGGAAGTATTGCGCTTAAATCTACCCTCCCAACATTTCCCATCCTCAAGGCTGACACATCCTTGGTGGAAGTAGTATCATCTTGCTGCTGCTTGACCGCACCACTCAACAAAATACAGGGACACTTGTATCATCAATGTATGTAATTGTATACTGAACAGTAGAGAGGCTTCCAGAGCATTGCAAATATAGCTGGTGTTAGACATTAGCTAGACATTTGCAATCTATTATAGTCAATACTCTTCGTACAACTAACTACCGTCTCTATCTTGTGAGGCAATTACTGTAGTGTCCTTGACTCATTTTCCCATATAATCATATATATAAAACACAACAAAACAACCAATATTGTTGTCTAGTACACAATGAATATGGCTGTGGTGTGTCCAGACTACATGTGTTGTATTCACTAATTGTCTCCACCGAAGGTGGAGAATATGTTTTCGCTTCGTCCCGCCGTGTGTGAGCAAACATTGTTAGCCAAGCTAACATTGGGCAAGCTCCACGTGACACGTGTCAATTTGTTGACACCAATGCCTCTGATTGGCTAGAGGGACGTGTGACGAAATAAAATTCTATAAATAGGTGTGTCACTTCAAAAAGCCCTTACTTTTTGAAGTGAGGTAAAACAGGATCAATCAGACTTGATTGGAACAGTACCTTCAGTAAGTCCAAATCACCCGTCTGTGCGTGTGTGTTTCCCTCTGAGAACACCTAACATTGGTCAAGCAAAGGCGCAGAAGGCCAAAGCTAAGAAAGCATACTCATCTACAATTGTAACACAGAAGAGGACTAGAGTTGAAATGATCCCACAACAAAGCCGAAGTCTTAATACGTGTCAATATGTTGACATCAATGTCTCTGATTGGCTAGAGGGACGCATGACGAAATACAATCCTATAAATAGGTGTGTCACTTCAAAAAGCCGTTTACGTTTTTGAAGCGAGGTAAGACAGGATCAATCAGTCTTGATTGGAACAGTATCTTCTAGTCCAAATCACCCGTCCGTCCGTGCGTGTGTGTGTCCCTCTGAGAACACCTAACATTGGTCAAGCAAAGGTGCAGAAGGCCAAAGCTAAGAAAGCATACTCATCTACAACAGTAACACAGAAGAGGACTAGAGTTGAATTGATCCCACAACAAGGCCGAAGTCTTAATACGTGTTAATATGTTGACACCAATGCCTTTGATTGGCTAGAGGGATGCATGAGGGATGCATGATGAAATACAATTCTATAAATAGGTGTGTCAACTGACCGCTTCTAAGGATGAGAACGCCATCAGTAAATCTGAAAGACACTACATATTCAGTCGCCCCTGCAGAACACCAAAAACCACGCGCATTCTATCTAGACGACAAGTTTGAAGAATTGGCAAATCCATCAAAGTACCCTTATGGCCGTGGTGGTTTAAAAACAGAAAGAGAAAAAGACATCACACAGAGAAAATATTTTAACCAACGCCTTTTGCATTATGATGATGATATTATGAAATTAGAACATTCCTAGAGAACTATGGTTAAAGATAGGGTAGGTGATTTCATTTGATTAAAATAGCACGGGTCCGCTGGCGGAGACTTGTGCTCCGAGGAGCACATTTTCTAGTTTTTTTTGTTGTTGCTTTTTACATCCTTTTCCCACCAATTTAGTCATTATGCCAATTGATTCCTCCCCACACACATCTCTGTGTTGTCACTGCTGTCGTATCCTTCTGACTCACCTGCCAGTGAGGAGCCCCCACCGGGAGGACGCAGAGCCTTCGTCCTACTCCTCCCGCCCAACACTCCCTGCTGACAGGTGCCGCCCCAGCCCGCAGAAGTACAGTACGTGCACGTACTTCTCCCCTGAACACGGGCCAATTGTGTTCGTATAGAGATCATACATGGGCAACTGGCGGCCCGGGGGCCACATGCGGCCCCCCGATCCTTCACTTCATGCGGCCCGCAGGTTAATATCGGAATACTGATATATTATTGATTTCAGCTGTTACAATTCCAAACATGCAAACATGACCCGCTTTGATTACTTTAGTAGCTTAATGACCAGTATTAAAATGGTATTGTTTTTTTTATGTCCTATGTATTTGTATTTAAATTCAAAAAGTTAACATAAGTAAGTATAACTAAATTAATACAAAAAAAATATATACTTTTCAGGATTTCAATTCAAAAATAGCAACAATAGCAGATCTACAAGCTCAAAACGCGTCGCGCTGCGACGCGTTTTGAGCTTGTAGATCGTCTATTTTTGCTACTTTTGTGTGACATAGAATGGCGAAGTATGGCATTCATTTACGAAAAAAGTAAAAATACAGCGATAAGAGGTTTCTGTACAGTATATGCAATGTGGCCCTCTGGAGTGAGTGTGGAAACATAGTGGCCCTCTCCATCATCAAAGTTGCCCACCCCTGGTATAGACACTCGACAAAGCCGTGGATTCGTGGATTTGAACCCCCAGCCTCCGTGGTAAATGTGCCGTAAATGGTAAATGGTGCATTTATATAGCGCTTCTATCCGAAGCGCTTTACATTGATTGTGCCATTAACCCATTCACACAAACATTCATACACCGATGGCGGAGGAAACCATGCAAGGCACCAACCTGCTCATCGGGAGCAATTAGGGGTTCAGCGTCTTGCTCAAGGACACTTCGACACTAACTCTAGGGGAGCGCCCCAGCCCGGGATCGAACTGGGAACCTTGCGGTTTTTCCAGTTCACTCTACCCGGCCACTCAACCCCTGAGCCACTGCCGTATTCACTCTTGTTGCCGCGCAGAAGAACGGCACAAAGATTTCATCTCGACATACAGCAGGCCTAGTCAGAAATAATCGAGTAGCTAATTTAAATGTACCAGTGATTTCCAGAATCATATACTTATATCATCCTTACATCTAATGGCCAAATGAGAAAGGGATGTTGCAAGCTGCATGGCTTCTCAGCCAAGGTTTACCGTAGCTTTCTGTAATAAGTAGGTAATAGCATGTGTACTGTACAATTAAAAGCATAGGCCGACACCGCCAACAGCTCATATTAATCATTTGACCATTTTTCCAATCCGGCTCCCAACGCTAAAGCTTAGCATTTAATCAACTTAACACATAAAACAACCCTCTCCTAATGAGACACTATACGAGGTCTATATATTAATCTGATGAATAATGTATTAGAAACTGATATTTTAATTGTTTCATTTGTTAATGATCATAGTTATCTAAACAGTGTTTGGTAGCTGGGGGGGGGGGGGGGGGGGGTTACTGGGTACTAGGTGTTTTGTGCTTTCTTTTACAGTCCGGTTTAGTTCTCATGATGATGAACCCACAGTAAGGACACACACACACACACACACACCTTTGTATTACTATACTTAAGCTGTGAGGACTTACAAAAAATTTAGGACGGCATTGAAAAAAGCTGAAAATAGCCCAAAAAATATTTTAGGTGTGTGACATTGCCGCACAACGAAGTATAAAATGGGGAAAACTGTAACTTCAACCCCTAAACGTCTAACTCCAATCTCAATCTTTTCCTAATTGTAAATCTAGAAACTTTTTACCATACAACATTTTTGTCTTGTGAGAGCCAGGAAAAGTGTCAATGGACAATGGCCCATGGACAATTTCTCTAAAACTACTATAAATGTGGGGACATTTGCCTCCCACAAGTAGTAAACTTGCCTCACACTGAGTAGTACACACACACACACACACACACACACACACACACACACACAGTATACACTGTCACGTCTCTGCGCATATTATGTTCTCCTGTAGAGAATCGAGTGTATATCGATCTTCCTTTTAAGCTCCTCAATAATACATTCCAGCCCCCCCTCCTAGATACAGGCATACAGGAGTGCAAAACTGGCTTAAAACCACTAATTACATCAGCGCTGAGAGGAAACTATTGATCAACGGTATTATGGGAAATTAAACTGCCCCCCACCCCAAAGAAAACTGGATCAAAGTGAATGAAGTGGCTTAGCAGGATCTCATGAGGACATCTGCCAAGAGGGGGCAGGATTATCATCCCTGGACACACACACACACACACACACACACAGACACAGACACACACACACACACACACACACACACACACACACACACACACACACACACACACAGACACACAGACACACAGACACACACACACACACACACACACACACACACACGCCTCATTAAGACTACATAGTATACAGTATATACATACATGAACCACATAAGCAAGCACCTCAGTCTCTGACACCATGGACTCAAGGTCTTGAACTGAAAGCTACTGAGAAGGTGGTGTAAATGGTATTTTATGCTAAAATAAGTGTTAAATAGCTCTATATTCTGATAGTTAACCTCTGCTACTCAGTATAGAGTGGAGTAGTCCCACCCCCGCTCTTTAGTAAATGCTGTGCATCCAGGTTCAATTCCAACAATCAATTTACCAATTAGCCTTTGAAAAACATGCAGTTCTGCCCCGTTCTGACCGCGCAGGGCAAGCCTCATGCTCCAAACCTGTGGACGGGCCCCACTGGGGAGATGAATAAAGGATAGGGGCCCCTGCTGGTACATCTGGCCCTCTATTGGTGCCCCGAGACCCCAAGTAATCTGTCCCCCACCCCCACCACCACCACTGGCCCCTGAGGACACCCAGCCTGCTGCGCGGGGGACCACGGTCATGGGTAATTAACAGCTCCCAAGCTACAACACACACACACACACATGCACGCACACAAACACACACACACACAAAGGCAAGGACACACGTTACACATGTGCCTATCAACAAACCACCTGCGGTTAACCTTTAGCCATGTTGTGTGTGTGTATGTGTGTGTGTGTGTGTGTGTGTGTGTGTGTGTGTGTGTGTGTGTGTGTGTGTGTGTGTGTGTGTGTGTGTGTGTGTGCACTACAGTGAGGATTTATTCCCTGGTTGTGTTGGGGCGTCACGCACCCAAAAAACAGCATGTCTGTGTCGTCCGCTGAGAGACGTTGTGAAGCGGTAAATTCAGCTATGTTTAACCCTCCTCGCACTCAAACACACAGGTGACACTGTAGCCGCAAGCAACTTCTTGGATGCTATCTGCATCGAAGTTAAAACAAGCTCCATTGACAGTTAAAACAAGCTCCATTGATGAAACAGAAAAATCATATCTGATAGAATTAAAACGACAATCAAGTCACCACAATTGCAGCTGTACAGAAAGCTTGGGTTATCCTCTTTGTCAAGTCTTTGTTTAAAAAAATAACAATAATAAATGCACCGTTGACATGTTATGAGCAACCTTCTGTCAATAAACTCTGTGCAGCCATGATTTTTCTATGTTTGAGTTTTCAATCACTCAATGTCCCGCATACGTGCAATTTTCAAAGAAGGACATTGAGTGATTTACAACGAGTGCTTCCAAACTCAAACACAGAGAAAAATCACGGCTGCACGGACTTTAGTGACAGAAAGTTGCTCATAACGTGACAACGTGCTGTGGATTTTCTTAAAACAAAGACTTGACACAGACAAAGAGGATAAACAAGGCTTTCCGTACGGCTGCAATATTGGCGAGTTTATCACCATTTAATTCTATCAGATAGGACTTTTCTGTTTCATGAATGGAGCTTGTTGCAACTAAGACGTGGATATAGCATCTAGGTTGCTTGCGGCTAGGACGGCACAAGCCCTCGCACTGAAACACACGAGCTAGCTACTGTACAGCAAACCCACTTAGCTCAAAGTTAGCTGCATCAAACTCTACTTGTAGCTACATTGTGCCCCAAAATCTACTTATAGTCGCAAATCCCGGGCTTACATTACACTGACATAAGCAGTGGATATTGGCAGAATGGGCTTACCACAGCATTGTTCTGCCGGGGCTCGTTCTGACGGAATCATATGGCCCCACTTGTTTTGTTACCAGAAAAAATAAAGAAATAAAGTAGTTGTTTTTGGCCCGCGACAAGAAGAGGAGGAGGAGGGTGGGTCCCGGGAATCAGGTGGGGCGTTAAGATGATTTGGCGGCCTTTTCTACAATCAGATCATCTGAAAAATATAGAGTGATTACTCTGGTAATCGGCCACAAGCCGACACTGGCACGGTCTGTGTTTACCAGATAAAGATAGAGAGTTAAACCACGTTTTATACTTTTGCCGTTATGACGTGTCGATCGCCGAAAATAGCTGATCTTCAAGCTCACAGCGCGTTGCGTACGCAATGCGTCGTGAGCTTGCAGATCAGCTATTTTGGGCTACCGACACTGTCGTACAACAAAGTGTAGGGCTTTAAGAATAGAGAGGGAGAGAGAGAGAGAAAGAGAGACCTTCAATGAAAGAATGAAAAGAAGAGGTGGAAGATTATTTCTCTGTATATGCGTTCCTCCGCTTTCTCTCACATTCCATAATGGCCATTCTCTCTCTCTCTCTCTCATTCTGTTTGTCCTCTCTCTCTCTCACACTTTCTATCCAGTGATCCATTCGTTTCTGGACAAACCAAATAGCTGACACAAGGCCTCATCAAAGTCTTTTTAGACTGGCAGCCCGGGCCAAGTGGAGCTGTTGACAAGCGAAAGGGCAATGAGAGGAGGAGGAGAGAGAGGAGAGGAAGAGAGAGAGGAAGGGGAGAGCGGGACAGAAAGAGAGAGCGAGAGGCAACAGAAATCCCTGCCGTAATTCCCCAAACTGTAATCCGCTGGGTTTAATGGTGTGTGTTGTGCGTATGTGTGTTTGCGTATGTGTGTGTGTGTGTGTGTGTGGAGGGGGATTATACATTTATCATCAGTGCTCATCCAGCGCTCTGACACTGTATTTGTGTGTGTGTGTATGTGCGCGCACACACACACGCACACACACAGGAGAAAACAGGCAGGTTGTAGCTATAGAAGGCCCGACAACGCGGGCGGAGGGATTTAAACCCCCCCTCTCTCTCTATCATATAACCACATGTCCTGGCCAATTCACAACAACAACCAGTCTATTCACTGGCACTGATCCGGACGATTTGTCCTCATCTACAGACACCCCCCCCCTCACCCCTCTCTCTCTCTCTACTTCTCAACCACATATTGTATTATGGACCCCTCTCCCTCTCCCTGGTTTTTCCTCTACAGCAGATCGAGGCTGGGTGAAATAACGTATCCCGTAATCTGCTAATCTGCTATCGCTGGACATATTACTTGATCAGCTCGGGGTCAGAGCAGGTCACACCAGGTTTACACACAGAAGCCTGTCTGGTTTAACCCATTCAATCCGGAAACGCATCTGTGTCATTTTAACATTTCTTTTGCTATTCAAAAATAGCAGATCATAGCGCGAAATGAGCTTGTAGATCTGCATTTTTTTGAAAAATCGTGAAAATGTGTGCATATCTTTGCATATATACATTTTTAACTAAAATCTTTTTGAGTTAAAAGGGGGGGGGGGTCCACGGAAAAATACACTTTTTGGGGGTCCTTGACATGAAAAACCACTGATATTAAAGCATCATAGTTTTCTTTCAAAACAACTGTTAGGATTTGGAAGACATTTGTAGAATCCCCAGAAGCAATTTTTTTTGTTAAAAAATGTTTAAAAAAAATAGCCCAAAGTATAAAATAATGGTTATATCTCAAATCTAAAATGACACAGATGCGTTCCCGGATTGACTGGGTTAAGCTCAGGGTCAACCGAGTGACCACAGAATGATGACCTGTGTTTGGTTTGGGTTTATATCTCCATTAGAACATGTCTGACACATCCTGGCTCACAATGACAGACCACCAGGATTAGACAGATACACATATTATCGTCGCAGTCGAGGCAGAAACCTTGTATGTGTCCCTAACGGTTACTTTTCAGGAAATGGAGGAAAAAAAAGAACTTGTCAGTGTCTTCCAATGGATCCAATGTAGTCACAAGCTCTTGTGAATACTTTTCATTGATTCAGTATTTATGAGAAAAAAAAACAGACTGAATATTACAAAAATAAGTAGTGAAAATAACACATCTAAGAGGCTCACAACATCCATGTTTGTGTGACACTCTTATAGAACAAAGCAGGGAATTAATTTACAAAGAAAAAAACTTAGAAAGTTGAAATACGGAGACACAAGGTTTCTGTCTGACAGCGATGATATACTACATGGCTGTATATCGTCTCTGTCAGGCAGAAACCTCTTATCTCCACGTTTTAACGTTTTGTGTTTCTTCGTAAATGAACGCACTACGTCGTCACACAAAAAACGTCAGAAGTTGCAGAGCCACAAGCTACGGAACGCGGCGAGAGGCGACGCGTTTTGAGCTTGTGGATCTGCTACTTTGGCCGTTTTTGAATTTGAATCCTGAAAAGTAACAGTTTTGGACATATGAGGTTTTCACCCGACAGAGACGATATACTACATAGGTACAGTACAGTATATATACAGTAT
Organism: Gymnoscopelus braueri; assembly: GCF_963280865.1. Taxonomy (NCBI): domain Eukaryota; kingdom Metazoa; phylum Chordata; class Actinopteri; order Myctophiformes; family Myctophidae; genus Gymnoscopelus; species Gymnoscopelus braueri. Next base: position 46,783,866 of record NC_137606.1, read on the forward strand.
ACACTCTCTCCCAGCCGCCCTGAGGCAAGTAGCACGGGTAATGGCTCCACAAAAATAGAGCACATGACTTTATCACCACTTTTATTTTTCCACAACCAATAATGACAGGTGATGGCAGGGAGATAGAAATCCATATCTGTCACATAGTCTCATGTGTTCCATCTCCTACTGCGGTGGTTTTCAACCCTTTTCATATCAAGGGGTCCATTATTTCTTTGTCATTCCGAGGGAGGGGTGTAGGTCTCATCGCTGAGACCTACAAGCTCACGCGTTATGAGCTTGTAGATGTGCAACTTTCGCTGAACGCTAGCCTCAGAATAGGGATGCTAGAATTCATGTGGTCCAAGTGGTTTAACACTGAGGATATTACGGTGTTGTTTGCCATCTTGGTTTTGTTTTAAAATGTGCTATTGGTTTAAAACTGGGGTCCCCAAATTCTTTTGGGGGGTTCGAAGATGATTAGCTTAATGTGCAACATTGTTTTCTCACTCAACCGTAAACAAACCAATGTACAGTATAAGTGTATACAGGGTGTATCTGCACATTTCTAAAGTTACAATGTAATGACTTTTAAGACCTTTTTAATACCAAATTGGCCAAATTGTCAAATATTATGTAAGAAAGAGGCAAACATTGTGAAAATAGACGATCTATAAGCTCACAACGCCTTGCAGTCAGTGGTGTAGTGCTACTTTTAGAAGTGGGAGGGGGGGGGGGGGGGGGGCGCCCCCATTAACGTGCCACGTGCCGAACTACAAGCTCACGCAGCCTCTCTCTCTCTCTCTCTGGGGGGTCCCTAGTTCAAACATGATTATTTTGGGGGGGTCGCGGCCTGAAAAGTTTAGGAACCCTTGCTGTAGGCACACATACAGTACTGTAAGTCAAACGTTATAGTATTGCAACAGCACCAAATCCCAAAGCTGAAGTCACCCATATACAGAAGTATGACTCATTTGTCAACGAACCCACGGCCAAATGTAAATTCTGTTGCTGGTGTGTTGTCAAGCTACATATGAAATAACTCCATCACAGAGCCAGGGCAAGGCAAGCAGCCTGGATTGGTTTACCTTTTGGTCCGCGGGATCTAACGGGAGACATGAGCCAAACTGAGAGAGACAGATTATACTGTTTCAAGACATGGGATAATGTTCAGGACATCAGGCAAACACAGATTCATCATCATCCGCCCCGAAAAACCCAGGCCAGGACATCATTCTTCTTCGTTTTCGTTCGGACCCGACACACGCTGCCTGGATTCGGGGCGCGCTGGGCTGGCTGACGCCCTGCATGTGAGCGCACCACCACCCGGCGCGCACGCTAACTTGTACTTCAAACATATGTCTCGCAGATGTAGTGGCCATGGGAGAAAGGTCCCTGTTCAGTGTGTGTGTGTGTGTGTGTGTGTGTGTGTGTGTGTGTGTGTGTGTGTGTGTGTGTGTGTGAGTGAGAGGTGGAGACGTGGAGAAATACCTGAAGAATGCAAATATATGAGCAGAAGAAAGAGGGGAAATTAAATGAACATTAATTCTTCCACGGCGATCCCCCGTTCCTCCTCTTTGGTGCTGAGGAGATGAAAGAGGAACGATGTAATTTCTGGTATTTATTTCTCCTTAAACACGCGGCCGGGGAGGGGAGGGGGGTCTGGAGATCAGGGGGGCCCCTGGACGGGAGGGGCCAGTGGGCGCTGCCGGGGACCCCTGATTGCCTGGCTGACTAATTAGGCA
>NC_137606.1:46785789-46823289 GCF_963280865.1 Gymnoscopelus braueri
GAGAGAGGGGGAGAGAGAGAGAGAGAGACTGTCTGTGTGGTGGAAAGCTGCAAGAGTTAAACTGCGAGATCGATTAAAAAAATATCTTCTCTGTCAGGTGGAATTAACCTCATATGTCCAAAACTGTTACTTTTCAGGATTCAAATGACAAAATTGGCGTTAATTTACGAAAATAAAACAGAAAAAGTTCAAATATGGAGATAAGAGGTTTCCCGACAGCAACGATATAAATATTTAAATAAAATAATAAAATTTTAGAATTAGTGATTTTTGACATAATTATGTTTTCATCTTAACACAAAGTAATGACAAAGTATAAAACAGGCACTAAGTGGTTAATAAGACTAAGCAATTTGGAACATTTGATCAATTAGAATTTCTTCGAGTGGAAATTTTTTATAAAAATTCTCGCTTATTCTAGCAATAAAAAAAAGTGATCGATAGAATAATCGCTAAAAAGATTATTAATAGTCGCAGCCCTAAACGTGTGTGTCCGTGTGTGGTAGTAGTGAGGTAGTAAACGTAACCGTAAGCGAGGAGAGAAATGAGGGAGAGAGAGAGAGAGAGAGAAAGAGAAGGAGGAGGAGGAGGTAAAACAGTCCAATCTGTATGAAATTAGAAGTCCATTAGAAGTTTGGAAACAACCCGTAGCTCCCCATCTGTTCCTGAGGCCTGGAACCAGAGATTGGAGACGACAGGTGTCTAAATGTTTATCAACCGTGCCGAGTTTATTCCTGTGTCTCCGAGTTAGGGAGAAAAATGACCCTCACTAATCTAATTCAAACTAACAATCACTTTGAAAAAGGCCTGCAGGGAGGAATGAAGCACATGCCTCTCCACAAAAACTCACAGACGGAGGCAGGAGGCGACGGCGGGCGCGTTCCGAAGCGGTTCCTGGCGTGCAGCCTTAACCCATTAAGGCCGGGAACGCATCTGTGTCATTTTAAGATTTATTTGGGCTATTCAAAAATAGCAGATATACAAGCTCGTAGCTTGTAGACCTGCATTTTTCGGGGGAAAAGCGTGAAAATGTGTGCAAATCTTTCAATATACATGTTTTTTAAAGCTAACATTTTTAACTCAAGTCTTTGCCTCTGGGGATTCTACAAATGTCTTCTAATTTTTTTTTTACTTACTTTTTTTTACTTATATCGCTGTAATATCAGTGGTTCTCAAACTTTTTTCATGTCAAGGACCCCCAAAATGATAAGTATTTGGTCGCAACCCCCCCCCACCTCAAACTATGTTGTTCCAGGGACCCCCCCCCGGCCCCCCCCCAGAAGCAAAGATTTGAGTACTAATATTAGTTTTAAAAAAATATATATAAATATGTATACTGTACATATTCTAAGATTTGCACACATTTTCATGATAAAAAAATAAATAGCAGATCTACAAGCTCATAGCGTGGCACACTTTTTGAAGAGCCAAAGAAATCTAAAAATGCCACACAGATGCGTTCCCGGTCTTAATGGGTTAACCCCTCACGTCCGTGCGCGCACGCACCTCCACGTAGAGGAGGCCAGCGCACGGCTGTAGCGCGTTGAGACGTCCACAGACATACGTGGACATTACTATAAAGGGCAATTCCGCAGAATTTCAGCTGATTGTGCAATTCAGTGATTCTCAAACATTTTCAAGTCAAGGACCCCCACCGACCGAATGTATATGAAGTTGGCTGCGGACCCCCCATCTGAAACGTTTTTGTGCCAGGGGGACCACCAGAAGAGAAGATTTGTGTAAAAGAAATCTTCCAAACATGTGTGGGATGTCCACCCAGTATACTGTATGTGTCCCTGAGCAACACACCATGACCATCTGAACAGCCATCAGCCGGTGGAAGCTGAAACTGAGCTTCCCCAATGGGATTAATAAAGGTCCACCTTCAACAGTATTTGTCTAGTGCATATTAATCTCTCAAGATAGATTCTGCAAAAACAAAGATAAACATTGGAACCCGAACCTGGGTTCCCAAGATTGAGTGAATATTTGCTATGATGTCCGAGTGATTTCTGTCCTCTTTCCTTAATCTGTGATACTATGACAAGGTACAGAAGAAAAGAAAAAAAAGCACCCAAAAGAAAGTTGAGACAATACGCAGAATGATACTCTATAGGGATCCGCACACAAACAAAAAATAACCTAAAGCTTGGAAATTTACAAAACTATGAATATCACAATCTGACGCCTAATCATTTACATGTACAATAGACAGTGGAAAAATGAACATATCTCACTGTAATGTATTACTGTGCGATATGTATTTTTCCAGCGACCCCGAAAAGACCACCCAATCCTATAATGGTTGGAACTGTTACACCAAGAAGTAATCCCCACTTCATTTACAATTTTACGGTAAGTCTTAAACGTAAGCTTTAATGCGTCTCATGTCACTGAAGGGAGGAGGGGGGGACTGGTGTGCCCAGATTCATCGGTACATATTTTATGTGTTGTTGGCGGTGGGGGGGGGGGGGGGGGGGGGGTGTAAAATGCACTAATGACCAGGAGGAGGAAATTCAACGTGTACACAAACTACTTTTAAAAAGAATGTCAGAGGGAAATCTGTGCAGACGTGCATGGCATGCATGCATGCGGCGAATAATCACGCCTGCTCGACTCAAGTCTGCAAGGGCATAAAACATTTAATCTGCGATGAACACTTTTCTCTCGCTCTCTTCATGTTGTAGGACTTGTCTCGTTACATATACATACCTCTTTCGACACATCTCTCTCTCTCTCTCTCTCTCCGGCTCTCTCTCCGTCTCTCTCTCTCTCAGGCTGCCAGGAACCACAATCATAAAATTATTAAAATGCCGTTTGGCTGTCATTAATCAGTGGCGGTGATAAATCCGCACGGCGGAGGCCTGACAGAGGCATTAGTCACAGACTCCTTGGCCCTAACAGACAGAGAGTAATGGGCCACGAGCCGGACCGGGTCAATCATAAACTCATCAAATGCGTCATTTAATTTCTTCATTTAGACAAACACAATTTGTTTATGGGAAAGATATCAGGTGCTGTGGAATGAGGAACGGCGCTGAAAACGGCGCTCCATTAATCAGGGCCTGATTACACGCGACTCGGAGGTTGTTTATCCTAATTTCATTCATTTCCATCAACAAAGCAAACACAGGCAGAACACAGCCATTAGCGATGCTAGGGGATGGCACAATTACAGCCACATATTAAATAAAGTGATGATGAATGGTCCAATACTAACTAAAACAAAGGCTTTTTTATTACTTCAATTCCGTCCCCCGGCCCTCGCCCTCCTGTATGTGTGTGTGTGTGTGTGTGTGTGTGTTTACACTTGAATTACTATACTTGTGAAGGCCAAATGTCCCCCACAAGCATAGTAGAATTTCCGAAATAGATATTCTTGAGGACAATTCTCATGGCCATCACAAGATAAATGTTTGTTTTATTGTTAAACTTTTTTTTTTTGTGTTAGGCTTACGAAGTTGCGCATGGGGGTAATGCACAGAAAATAGCCTTGTGAGCTTGAAGATCGGCTATTTTTGGTGCCCAACTGATTTTAATTGAGGCTTTAGGGCAAAATGGCAAAGAAATGAAAAAAGGGTAAAAATGGCATTTATAAAATTTCTGTCCTAAAAAATGTGATGTCCTCACAAGAATAGTCATACGTGTGTGTGTGTGTGGGTGTGGGTGTGTGTGTGTGTGTGTGTGTGTGTGTGTGTGTGAGAGAGGAGAGGAGATGTGGTTTCAAATTTTCTACTGGAGGAGAGGAAGCTGCAGACGGTTCGACAAGATGGGAGAGAAGAAAAAACTAAACAATAAAACAACAAGCCCAAAACAGATGTAAACACTGGCCTGCTTTGAAATGACAGGCCATTACACATGATAGTAAAAGAAAAGTCTGATTCACTTATTCACTGCATGCAAACTTATGAAACACTTTAGTTATAATTGAAATCAGCGGGTGTTATGCAAGCAGCCAAACCTGAAACACACACACACACACACACACACACACACACACACACACACGGAAGATGATGAAAACCAAATGAAAACCAAAATCGAGCACAAACTTGTGTATTTTCGGTTTATTTGATCATGTAAAAGCATCAAAAAGCAGCAGCATCAAGAAGGACGACCACTATATATCTGTGACAAGCTGAGGCACGCACGCACGCACGCTCACACTCACACACACACACACAACTAAGTTAATTTAACTCTGAATAGTGACACTAGGGGAGGGGGACGTGGCTCCTTGTCACTAACTCTCGGACCAACATCCAACAAAGCCTTAACGACTTTCAACCTGGTGTCCTTATTTTGGACATGTCATTATAGGCAATCATTTATTTGCTGCATGTCACTGTCCTACTCTCTCTCTCGGTGTTTTCCCATCTCTCTCCACTTGTACCGGTCATATAAAGGCTCAGAAAGGCTTTGGAGAAATCAGGTATTTTGAACATTTAAACACAAATCTTCTCTCCTGGGGGTCCCTGGCACAACAAACATTTCAGACGGGGGTCCGCGGCCAAACACATCAATTTGGGGGTCCTTGCCACGAAAAAGTTTGATTATTTCCGCTCTATAGCAGCTCCAAAGCCTACTCGGCACTGTGTCTTCCACATGGACATTCAATAATAATGCTGTCTTTATTTCCAGCCCACACCATCTTTCCTCCTCCCTCCCTCCCTCCCTCCCTCCTCTCTCTCTCTCTCTCTCTCTCTCCGTGCCTCAGCCCCTCCCTCCTCCACCGCCTCCTCCCCTGAAAAGCCCCCCGAGCGCCTGCCAGCGGTCCAAGGTAATTAAATTACTTAGCAAAGTTTACTTAACAGTAAACGGTTAGCAAAATTTAAGGTGATTGCAAATTTGCTTTCATTCCACTTCAATGGCTGGCCTGTTTAAGGCTCGTCTGCAAATAATTAGCACATACATTTGCATCAAAATCGTTTATACCATATGTTAGCAAAATTATGGAAAGCAGCAAATTAAAAATATTCTCCCTTTTTTTTCGTCTGTTATGGAAATGTGTACATGTGGAGAAGAAGGGAGAGAGACAGAGAGAGAGAAAGAGGGAGAGGGAGGGAGGGAAGGAGATATCACCATGTGTCTCCAAATGCTGAGGAGGAGGAGAGAGGAGGAGAGAGGAAGAGGAAGGAGGGCAGAGAAATGATTCCGTTTGGATTTGAACATTTGAACATACTCATAACGGGCTTTTTCAAGAGCTCACCAGATGCTGTTTGAAATCTGCCAACAGAGGAGAAACAAAGCCCCCCCCACCACACACACCTCCCTCTCTCTCTCCTTCTCACATGCACACGCACACACACACACACAAAATATGCACAGTTTCTCTACATGGAGGACATTTGCAGTAAACTCTATACGTCCCTAACGCAAAGCCACCTGACGTCATAGACACAGTTTAATTTTTGCCGCTTTTAAATAGCTTTTTTAAACATGAGTGTAGAGAGACAAAGAGAGGCAAAGAGAGAGAGAGAGAGAGAGAGAGAGAGAGAGAGAGAGAGAGAGAGAGAGAGAGAGAGAGAGAGAGAGAGAGCGAGAGAGAGAGAGAGAGGGGAGATTGTACGAGAGACAAGATGCCTGGAGTCGGATTCAAACTCGGGACGGAGTCACGAGGAGTGTGTATGTGGACAGTGTACTTTGGGCTTTACCAAGTACTTTTGGGCTCTACCAGGCTATACCCCACGTTGTACACTAAAGGGCTTGATATATACTTACAGCAGTCGTGCGCGATCTACAAGCTCACAACACGTCGCTCGTAAATAAATACATTTGTGTCATTTAAGATTTCTTTGCTTATTCAAAAATAGCAGATATACAAGCTCATAGCGCGGTACCGAGTGCCGTGCTATGAGCTTGTAGATCTGCTATTTTTTTATAATCGTGAAAATGTGTGCACATCTTGGAATATACTTTTTTTACATTTGTAAAATATTTAGTTCCAGGGACCCCCAGGAGCAAAGATTTTAGTTACAAATGTCCGCTTAAAAAAGAATAAATTCAAATATTTGCACAAATTTTCACAAAAATAGCAGATCTACAAGCTCATAGCGCGGCACTTGGTGCCGCGCTATGAGCTTGTATATCTGCTATTTTTGAATAGCCAAATAAATCTAAAATGACAGAGATGCGTTCCCGGATTGAATGGGTTAACACGATTCTAACTTATTTATAACTTATATATTCGTCAATTTGTAACAAGGCAGTGTGATTATTGCAGGCTTGTAGCGAATATACGAACAAAACCATGGAAATGTATGATTCACATGGAGGTGTAGTGTAATACATATTTACATACGCTGTCGGCTAGAAATCTTGTCCAATTAACCGTCACTTCTGGAATGTGTTCCAATGGATCCAATGTAGTCATTATTTAGTCACAAGATCTTGTTAATGCTTTTCACTGGTTAAAATATTTATAAAACCCACAAACACACTTGACTACTTTCAACTTGGCGCCCCTATTTTTGGGCTTGTCATTATAGGCAAAAAGATATATATATATATATTATAAACGTCCAAAAATCTGAAGTCAAAATAGCAAATATACAAGCTCAAGTGTGAGCTTGTATATCGGCTATTTTTGCTACTTTTGGATGACAATATCATAAGACAGGCATTCATTATGAGATTGATTTTAAAATAAAAAAAAACATATGAAGATGACATACTATGGAGCTTTTTCTGACCGACAGCGACAATATAGATTCTACTGTATTACACAAACTCTCAGAACAAAGATCAGCCACAAAATATAGTAATTCAGCACGGCATCATTAGAAGAACGAACGATATTCAAATGAGAAGGAAACGGCCCCCGCAGTGCCTTGACAACAGACTTCACAGGAACTTTTCATACGTTCACTAGACCACTGGTTCTCAAAGGACCCCCAGGGGTCCTTGAGGGGGGTGTTCCAGGGGGTCCCCAGCTAGATGACTGATAGCTTGGAGCCAAATGGACCATTATGGGTCTGTAACTTTGACAGTGTACAAAATGGAACCAAATGGACCCTGTAATTAACAGTACTGAGGATTTTACAGTATAGATGGGGTCCCAGTAGTCTTAGCGTAGCCAGACAACTATTCCATACAATCTCCGAATGCTATGTAGAGTCTGGAACACATCCTGAAATCCGATAACCGAAGCTGTCATCTGCTCGTCATTTCCGTTCACAAAAATGTATCTTTCCATTTTATTTTTGAATTTCCATTTCTAATAGGCAGCAAGCTATATTGCTATACTATGCTTCGATTATTTTTATTTATATTAGGACAAATTTGCGCGACTGTAAAGACGAAACGGAAGCGAGGAGAAGGCGTCACATCCGCTTTATCGCTTGATCATTTTCAGAGCTTTCGTTCCCAGGATCCGGGAGATAAAACGTTCTATCAAATGGGGGTCCGTGGCCAAAGGCATATCAAACCGGGGGGGTCCTTGAAATTAAAAAAGTTTTGAGAACCACCGCATTGGGACGAGAGAAAAAAGAGAGAGCGGCCGCAGTGGGGCTTGTGTTTATTATAGCCATAAAACAAACCTAAACAAATCAATTGTACATAAACCTGTGATCCACGCCGTCCAGACGTCAGTCAGACCCTCCCCTAGACCGCCTACAACCCCCCCCCCCCCCCCCCCTCACCATTACCTCTGGCAAAGGACTGATTACTGACTCTTTTATTTCGTCTCTGTCGGGTGGAAACCTCATACTGTATGTCCAAAACTGTTCATTCAAAAGTAGCTAATAGCAGCAGATCCACAAGCTCAAAACGCGATGCTTTAGTGTGACGCTGTAGTATGATCAAGTAGGGCGTTCATTTACGGGGAAAAAAAGTTATAAAGAATATAGAGATAAGAGGTTTCTGCACAGCAACAAAATAAGGTTGCTTGTACAGTAGGCGTGAACAGTGAACATTGTAGTTTAGTTTCCCTCGTTGCTACTGTGTGAGTCAGACAATTTGTTTTACTTACGTCAAAGTATCAATAGCACAATGTAGAAATACACAATGTATTAAAAATGTAACTTGCGTAAAAGTACTGGCATGTACAACTAATTCAAATGTGTACTTAAACGCAGAGCTTTAGTATGTACTTAGTTGCCTTTAGCTGCCCGTTAAAGCTGCTAAAGCCGTATTTATACTTGTTGCGTGCGGGGTGCACCCAAAATAGACGGCCTACAATCTCACAACTATTATAATGCCTGTTTTCGGTGCGCGTCATGACTCGCATGCAACTAAGTATCAATCAGGCTTAGCCCTCCTCCCTCCATCCATCCACTTCTCTCATCTGTAGGCCAGTCAATCTGTCCCCCCAGTGTCAATCTAATACTCTTAAGTGAGTGGCAGGGGCCGTTTGATAAAAAGCTTATTCAGGTATATATGGGTCCCGTGCTTTGCCGGGGGGCCGGGGGGGGGGGGGGGGCGTGCTCTCTCTGTCGGAGAGCCATAATTACGACTGTTGACTGGAACTAGTGAGGTAATGGCGCATAAATCCGGCTGATCAATGGCTTCAGGGACTAAATTACAGGACGCCCCTCTGCCATTATCCTCCCCGAGGAGAACAGGAGACGCATTCCAGCACCCATGCAGAGGGGATTTCCTTTGTTGCTGCTGCTCTTGTTGTTGTTTTTTATTTCGTATTTGTCGGAAATTGTCAAAATAAAGACTTTTGACACTGATTTGATACAAAGCGACAACATGGGAGTTAAAATGAATACCGCTGTATATCGTCTCTTGTCGGGTGGAAACCTCATAGAGTATGTCCAAAACTATTCAGGAATCAAATAAAAAAATAGCAAAAGTAGCAGATCTACAAGCTCAAACTCGTCGCTTTACACCGCGTTTCGAGCTTGCAGATCTTCTACTTTTGATACTTTTGTGTGACGCTAAGTATGGCATTAATTTACGATGATAAAATTATGATAAAAAAAACAAAAAGTTGCCCGACAGCAACGATATACAGATTTTACTGTAATGGCTGCACTTTGATGTTGTATGGTGACGTTATAACACCAGCATCTCAAGAAGAATGTTTATGATAGAGTCAACCTTAATCTACGCCGTCTAATCTACAAATTAAGGGCTCAAACTGCTTGTAAAAACAGCTGCAGTCTCAACGCTGTTGTTGGCAAATGGACTTAACTGCCCTCGTCACTCAACTGTATCAATTATGATTAGCACTCCGAGTCCAAACAAACCAATGTTGTTAAAGTCAATAAATGGATAACAAGACCAGCTCAAAATCTAGTATATGGCTGGACCGGGTATGCAACACTGGAGGGATCTTAATTTGAAACGACGGATACAGGAAGCGGTGACAAATATTGCCTTGCACGTGCCCGGTGTGAATGCAACAGAACAGGCGCATTTCCTGCCATTAAAGTGACACGATTATTTGTATCACGTCCGGTGTGAATGCACCAGTCTGGGCCTACAGCCAGACAGAGTGTTGAACGTAACAGGATAGCAACCATGTGGCAACAGGACCTACCTATTTGCTACTGTGTGCACCTTTATGTCTAACCTCATGTATATAGTACATACTGTACTGTACCAGCTGGATTATGCTATGTGTACACCGTATATGTAGATTTCTTGTATTTTTGCCTATCCTGTTTCTCAACCAGGAGATCAATGGTGCAACTTCATCAGTCACACAGTGACTCAAAGACATCAGTTTTATAGGGCTGGTCCCTGCGGTCCAGCCACACATATTGAACCTATACATTGATATACTGTATATGTAAAGGTTATGTGCTAGTTCAGTACCCTTTTCATATCAAGGTCCATTATTTATTCGGCATTTGAGCTTGACTCTCAGACCCAAGACTTTGAATATTGTGTTATCGTTGGATAAGATTGTGTCCACTTTTCCAACTCTTGAGAGTGCAATTTTACACTCTAAAGAGGTAAAGATCTACCTAATAAGGGAAATGCTGGGGACAACCTGGAACCCCCTCAAGGACCACTGGTGGTCCCCGGACCACTGGTTGAGAACCACTGTGCTAGCTGTCTAACTATTCATCTGAGTGACATGGCCTTGTACTACCAGCTCTTCAGTTCAAACCCCTGAGTGTTCATTTAACTGTGAGGGTCTGAATGTGTACATTGTTGAGACTCTCTGGGGTTAAATGAACAGTCAGGATTTTGCAGTGCACTTGTTAGTCAGCTGATGCGGCGCTGTCGACACAATAACATATAATCAAGGCCAGCCCTTAGTTACAGTTATTATTACCTGGGGCTTCCCCCTGTAACTTCAAGGCAGAGGCCATTACTTCAGTCATCTCACAATTAACACTATCTGTAATGTCTTCCATTTGTTTAGTTGTTCCGGCATAAAAACAACAAGTTCAATTTTATAATTGTTGTAATTCATTATTGAAAGAAAGCATCCTGGCCCTGCATGACAAAGCAGAGTGACAAATATTTTGGGGAGTGAGCGTTGAGGCTGGGGATTCTTAAAAAGAAAAAGAAAAAAATGCGTAGATAGAAAGGAGGAGAAAGGAGGCGCCGCTGGTGCAGCCTGACAGCGAGTCACAGGTTCAATTCCTGAGCCCGGTGACCATTGCTGCGTGTCACTCCCCGTCTCTCTCTCTCTCTCCCTGTGTCTCTCTACTGTGTACTATCAATAAAGGCATGCAGAAAACCCCCAAAAATTGCTTTTTATAAAAAAAAGAAAAAGAAAGGAGGAGAAGAACAGGCTGGTAACGGCAAGAGGGGAGGGGGAAAATAAAGAGGGAGATTTAGGCCATATTATGAAGAAGCAGGCCTTGTCTCCGTCACCTCTTACCCTGGCAGAACAAAGGGTCAGCCTCCTAAACGTGGCGCATTAGCCCTTTAGTTCCACCGGGGGGAAAGGTGACACCCCTCCATGTATGTGGTCTGTTCAGAACACATCTGTCAGGGCCTGAGGGGGAGGGAGGGAGGGAGGGAGAGAGGGAGAAAGAGAAGGAGGGAGAAAGAGAAGGAGGGAGAGAGGGAGAGAATGGAAGCAGTGTTGCCAGATTATGCAAGACAAATAAGCAAACAGGTTTATGAAAACAAGCCCAAAAGAAGCGACTAATAGGCCACATGAGCTCTTTAAACGTATATACATTGGCTATTTGAAAATAGCTGATCTACAAGCTCACAACGTGTCGCACGTTGTGAGCTTGTAGATCTGCTATTTTTAAAAGTAATCTTGCATATTTTTTTTAAAATGTGGAATATTTGTGAAACATTTCTACAACACAAATCTTGTATGGGGGGTCCCTCCTGGCACAAAATATTTTCAGATGGGGGGACCCGCGGACAAATACATATTAATGTGGGGGTTTCCTTGATATAAAAATGTTTAAGAACCACTGCTTTAAATAACATTAAGGACACAAGCCCAAATGAGCAACCACACTTTAGAAACAATCCCCCCAAAAATGCAACCCTCAAATAACAATATTTACAAGCAACCTTTCAGAAAAACAAGACCAAAGCCGCTTATAATAAAAAAGACATGGCAACACTGAATGGAAGCTAAAGGGGGGAAAGGGGGAAGAAGGGGGTGGCGGGAGGGGGACTTCTTGGGGAACCCCTGCTGTGACGGAGGGTCCTAAAACCCTGTGTATTTACTGTGGAAGAATTAAGTCCTTTCACATGATGCTCATGCTTAGGAGGCCTGGCCACGCCCCTTGTATGTGGCCATGCCCCTTCTCTGTGCCGCCCTTCTCTGTGCCACCTCCACTGAGGAGACATGTACTGTGTGTGTGTGTGTGTGCGCGCGTGTGTGTGTGTTTGTGTGCGCGTGTGTGTGCGTGTGTGTGCGTGTTTACTTGTACACAAGCACACAAAAACACATACGTGCGTGCACGCTATTTAACGAGCATTCTCAAACCTTCTGTTCATATGTAGACAAAAATGTGCTCCAAAATATGAATCTGGGACACTGATACAGTAACGCAATATTTGACTCAAATTTGTCCTTATATGAGCATGCACTGTATATTAGCTCTATTAATGGTATTTATTGACATGAACATTTGGTAATTAAGGCATTATTATCTTGATTATATGCTTAAAATTCTATTCAATAATAGTTGATATAATTACGATAATTAAGGATAACTAAGTTGGAAGTTACTAACTCCGGAAAATGTTGGGTTTTGTTAAAACTAACTTCACATTTAAAAAACAATCCACTCTCAGATGAATTAAAAAAGAAAATATTTTGTACATCAATTATGGAAACTTGAAACGATATTCCTGCATTATCATCAAGTAATGGAGAAAAAAAGAAAAGATACTGTTGAGGCCAACATTTTGCTGAGGTGGCTGAAATTATTAGGTGGCTGAAATTATCCTATTAGCAGCAGTCCATGTTACAGCAGCAAATGTAAGTGCGCTAATGACTTGTTAAACATAGTTAAAAAGACATCAGTGAGGGATTGGAACTCTAAAAAAAGGTTCCTTCACATCCATGCACTCCCATTGGGCCAGGTGTTAAGACCTAGACGGACCCACACGGAACGGAGGAGGAAGCTAATCCAAGTTCAGGGGCTTCTGATGATGAGGTCTTAAAGGACTGTTTGTTTTGCTGCCGTCAATGGTTCAAACAGAGAGAGGACGGAGGTTTTGATGACCCCTGGCCCTTCGGGTCCTTAGTGGGTGTTCTGCAAACACTCGCTATTGATGTGGGGATAAGGAGAGGCCCGCCGCCTCGCCGGCACACACGTTTATTTGAGTGGAAACGGACACCGCCGCTCTTGAAGTGAGCCAGGGAACTGAACTGACTGGACTGGGCTGGAGAGAGTCCCCACCGCTTGGAAGCAAAAGAGTGAAATAGTTGGAGTTATGTGTGGCTCTGCCAATGTGCCATTTTTTAAGTATGAGGGTTTTGTGGAATTTGATAGCAATGCTATTTGCAAACACCCACCCATATGTATGGATGTGTGAACGAGGTCCAGAGCTATTTTTGAGCGTGCTATAAAATGTTACGTTTATGAAACGGATAGTTCCGATCCTTGATTATGATTGGTTGAACCGCGTTCGAAGCAGCAGTTGGCCTCTATAAACACACACTTGCGACCGCATGTATCAGTATTACTACGCCAACGGCGTGTTTACAGTATTATTCACCGTTCAGGACCTTCCATGCGTTCGCATACCAACTCCCTTGTTTGGGCAGGCGGTCAGGGACTACTTTCTTGTAGAAATGATAGTTATATTGTTATTAAAAAAAATTATCCTGGGATCCACATGGGAACAACTGTGTGTATCAAAACCTCATGTGACCCAGCCTGTGACATCAGTCATTTATGCTGTCAGTTGTTTATGACATATGACTCCAAATTAGGGTAAGGTTTCAGCCCCATTGACTTCCATTATGAACTCAAAAGTTAAATTTAAGGAATTTTAAGACCTTTTTTATACCAAATTGTCCAAAAACATGTTACAATAAAGCACGTGGGGTACGGGAACCACCAGGGGTCCTTGACATGGTTCCACTGGGTCCCCAGCAAAAGTGATAGTTAGGAACCAAATGAACCTTTAACTGTTAGGTCTGGAACTGTCAAATTAACGCTGAGGATTTTACTGTATAGATTGGGGTCCCAGAGATAGAATTTGTATGGAATGGGGGTCCGTGGCCTAATGCATATTAAACTGAGGATCCTTGAAATGAAAAAGGAACAAACCACACACTTGTTTAGAAGGGGTCCCTGTACAACAAACTATGTTCTCTCAAGAGTCAAGAATGGAAAGGGTACTACAGGTACAAGCATCCAAAGCTTGGTGGGATATGTTCTGTAGAGACTGTGCTAACACAGTCAATACAATACAAAACAAATAAAATAAACATTTATTTGGTGACGTTATCATATATTTTTGATGACTGAAAATTATGCTGGGCCTTATTTGAAGACCACAATGGAGGACTTGCTAAAGCAGGCCACACACACACACACACACACACACACACACACACAAAGAAAAAAACTTCATTTATAATGTCATTATTTAGAATTCTAGAACCAACACAAAAACAGAATTAAGAGATACATGCTCGACTTCATATTGATTAAATTAGTAAAGCGGGTGTGTCGTGATAAAAGGGGGTGCAGCGTGTGTGTGTGTGTGTGTGTGTGTGTGTTACGTGCAGGGCCAAGCAGGAAGTGACCCATAAACATATCGCTCCAACTCTTTCATTGGGGGCCAGGGTTAACCCAGCCCCCCTCATCAGCTCCCACCCCTCATACATACACACACACACACACACACACACACACACACACACACACACACACACACACACACACACACACACACACAAGCCCCCAGTGAGTGCTAAGCAGGCCGGCAGGCCAGCCGAAGGGCCTCATTACAGCCCCACAGAGCCCCCCAACACAAAGGCCTGAGCCGCCTTAGCCAGGGATGATCTGCTCTCTACTGACTAGAGAGTCCATAGACGGACAAAGACCGGGGAGAGAGAGAGAGAGAGGGAGAGAGAGAGAGAGAGAGAGAGAGAGAGAGAGAGAGAGAGAGAGAGAGAGAGAGAGAGAGAGAGAGGGAGGGAGAGAGAGAGATAGAGGGAGGGAGAGAGAGGAGAGGAGAGCCGGAGGCTTTAAGGATGTCAGGAGACCCCAGGAGAGAAAGCCTGGCGGGCACTCAGAGAGTAGGATCGGAGAGGAGAAGGGAGGAAGAGGAAGGGAGGGGAAGAGAGGAGAGTGGAGGAGAGGAGAAGAGAAGAGAAGAGAAGAGAAGAGAAGAGAAGAGAAGAGAAGAGAAGAGAAGAGAAGAGAAGAGAAGAGAAGAGAAGAGAAGAGAAGAGAAGAGAAGAGAAGAGAAGAGAAGAGAAGAGAAGAGAAGAGAAGAGAAGAGGGCTTAAGCTCCACACAGCTACGTCAGGACATTAACATTCACACAACCTCCCAACATCTGCTGTCTGTCTCCTTCTCTGCCTCCCTATCTCGCCCCATACACTGCACTACACACACTGGAACAAAGACAGGAAGAGGGGTAGAGAGAGATGGAGAGAGAGAGAGCGACAGAGAGAGAGAGCAACAGAGAGAGAGAGAGAGAGGGGGAGAAAATGGATAGAGAAGACAGAAAGAGATGAGACATGAGCGAGGTTATAGGGGGTGTTCGGTGCGGTGTGGTCACCCGGCATGTTGCCCTTCCTATCAATTAGCCGGACATTTAGTGGCAACAGGGTCAGTGGATCGGAGACAACAGATGTTCTCTAATAGTCACAATCATTCACTGTTACCACCTCCCACTTCACATACACACACATGCACGCACACGCACACACACACAAGCATGCGCACAGAAGTATATATGAATTAACTTAATGTGAATGCCAATGTACTTTTGAGCACATAAAGCAGTGGTTCTCAACCAGTGGTCCGGGGACCACCAGAGTGGTCCTTGAGGGGGTTTCAGGTGGTCCCCAGCTAAATGATGGAGCGTTGGTAACCAAATGGACCCGTAACGCTTGAGAGTGTAAAATGAAACCAAATGGACCCTCACGGGTCCATTTGGTTTCATTTTACTCTCTCAAGAGTTAAATTATTGTTTAACATCTGCATTACTTAATGAAATAATTGTTATTTTGATCAACGTTGGCCTGTCATCTCTCCTATGGTACCAACATCAACACAGCATGGAATTGTGGACACGATCGTGTCCAACGATAACAAAATATTCAAAGTCTTGGGTCTGAGAGTCTAAATCTCATCAAACGGTGGTCTGTGGCTCAAATGCCCAATACATAATGGACCTTGATATGAAAAGGGTTGTTGAAAACCCCTGACATAAAGAGTCCTAAAAAGGGAAAATGGCACACAAGAAAGAAAGATGAAACAGGACACAGGACACAGGACAAAAACAAGCACGTGTTTTGCTGCAACCAGCCTAGAGGTTGCATGTGTGAGTGTTCGGATGTACGGTATGCATATACGTTATGTGTGGCTGGTGCAGGGGTCAATTCCCTGCCCACCACACAGTGGAGACTGGGGGTTTGAATCCTACCATGTTGCCTCCGGCTCGGCCGGGCACTCCAATTAAAACAGTAGGCCGTGTTCCCGGGCGGGATGGGGAGGGGGGGAGGGGCGACTCCTATGATTGGTTGTTACATTACATTACATTACATTACAGTCATTTAGCAGACGCTTTTATCCAAAGCGACTTACAATAAGTGTATTCAACATAGGTAGGGAACGAAAACTACTAATCACCAGAAGTCTTTAGTGCATTTTCTGCAAAAACAAGCAACCAAGAGTATACCTAGCGCTAAGGTAAAAGTGCAATATATCAGCTACCTATTTCCTTAAACAGATGAGACAAAATAGCTAAATCAAATGAGCATGAGCTAAAACAAATAAGTGTATCGACTAAACAAGATCCAATAAACAATCCAATAATCCAATAAACAATACAGCAATAGAAAACAAGCGTTCGTACAACTAGTTAACAACAAGTAGGTCAGGCAGAGAGGAAGGGTAGTGTTTCCTGAAGAGGTGGGTTTTCAGTCTGCGGCGAAATATGGGCAGTGACTCTGCTGTCCTAACATCAGTGGGAAGTTCATTCCACCACTGTGGGGCCAGAACAGAAAAGAGTCGTGACCGTGTGGATCGGCCAGAAGGACCCTTGAGTGACGAGGCAATCAGTCGCCCCGAGGTGGCAGACAGGTTGTGGTGCCTGTTCAGCAAGGGAGCGGAACTGGGAGGAATAGTGTGTTCCTCTGCATGTATTATATGAGCCTCCTGGTGAAACTCCTCACTGTCAGGTGAAAACAAGGGGCTGGCATTGTACTGTAACACGCATCGGAGGAGACATGAGGTTGTCTAAACCAGTGGTGCTTAAAGTGGGGTCCTCAGGGTTCCTGGGGGGGGGGGGGGGTTCCAAATTGACCCTTATAGATCTGTAACTCAGAGAGTGCACAAAATGCGTTTTTGTACACTCTCAAGAACCACTGGTCTAAACCCTCCCCAAGACCAACAACCAGTGGGGGTCAGCACTCAGCAGTGACAGGGATTACATTGGGGGGGGAGTTGGGGTCAGGGATGTTTGAGAATTGGCAAAACGACTGAATTGGGGGAAAATGAATAAAATAGAATAAATGCAAAACACAAACGATCGGTAACAGTTACAAAGTCTACCATGTCCTAATATGCCCTGTAGGCTGGTTCCGATTGGAGATAGAATCATATATCATCAATTGAAGGTAAGATCACAGAATCGTTTTTTTCCTACACTGATACACATTGAGTGCCAAAAACGGCCCTGGCCGTTTTTCCTAATCCAACCATTGAGTGCCAAAAACGGCTATAGCTATATATATATATATATATATATATATATATATATATAATTTTTTTCTCTAAGATTTAGACTCCTATCCACTTCCTGGTTAACTTATTACTTTAAAAGCCTGTATCTCGGCTCCTGTGTACTTTTTTTTTTTACTATGTATTTTTGACTATTTTCAAAAGGCTGCAACTACTGTATGGAACGGATTACAGAATGTTTTTTTTTCTTTTTTTTTTTTTTCTACAAGACCCCTGTGTGGGGATCGTCGTGAGGACGGTGATGACGGAAAATATTTTTTGACTACTTGAAAAAGGTAGAAAAATTGTTAAAAACGCTGGCACTGGCTGTACCCTGTTTTAAAAAACCTCTGGCACACAATGTGTTAAGGCTATTTCAACTAACTTTCTATCAGAACTAAGATGTTATAAAGAGCTCTATAATGTGCTTGTGCAGCACGAGTAATGAGGGTGGAGATATAATAGTGTTCTGTCTCTTTTGCATCTCCGTTTTCCAAATACATGCTCACCAAAACGTCTCTCTGCGCTCTATAGGAGTAGTTAACGTATGGATATGATTTGGATCGTGATGAAGTTGAACAGAACATGATGCTGTGATATTGTCGTACAGACAATAAGCAAGAACAGACAGACTTTTTAAAATGGAGCCTTTGTTTTAATTGAGGAGACATTTTTTATTAAATCGATCGTTGGTATCTGGGTAAAACCTGTACTGTCAAATATAAATACAAAAAATCATGTTTTTCTTGGACACTTGAAGATCATCCATCAAATACACGTATATATGTACTGTACAATAGTTCAAGTAACAGAGTGAGCAAAACAAGCATGGTTACTTACAGAGGAGTGCAGTTTTTGTCTTATTTTGTTTGTATGTGTTCTTTTTTGTTTTCTTGTCTGTGTCCTTGTTCACGGCACTGACTGCCAAAGGGAAAGAGCTCTTTCTAAGCCTTGAGCCCCGGGCTGTGAGACTGACACCTCAAGATGTAGTTTTGACATTTCTTGCTTTATTTCAGACAGGTCTGTGTAGAGACACAAAACCAAGGGGGTGGAGAGAGACGAGAGACAAGAAAAACAAGACAGGGGTCAGATTGGAACCTGGGTCCTCATGCTCACAAGGAGCATTATGGGCTGTAGTGTACACTAACTGACTGAGCCACCAGGCACTCCGATACTACTTATGTTTAGCAAGAACACAAATACTGGAAACCCCCCAATGACAATTAAATAACAGCCGTAATGCTTTAGGTGTGTCCCTCTTGCTCAACCAATGTTATCCAGACATTGCTGAAACTCATTTGGAGGAAGATTTGATGTCAACATCTTGAATATTGGAAGATCATCCATGCTGCCATTATTTGAACGAGTTCAGTGCTTTGACGTAACTCCCCCCTGTAAGACAAAGGAGCGTATTCACTCCAATAATGGTCTTTCTCAATAGCAGGTCAACTCGAAATCTCAAATAAAATCTCTCCAACTGTGCAAGCCACCGGTCCAACAACTCCATCTCAGAACACATGCGATCCCTTCTGCAACCTCAATTACTGGAACTCCTCAGACCTCCTGCATGGTTAATCTTTAGCCTATATACGACACAGATCGTGTAACATCAGCCACAAATATTTAAAAAGTTCACTATGACTCAGACATAACCATATAGAGTTCACTATGACTCAGACATAACCATATAGAGTTCACTGTGACTCAGACATAACCATATAGAGTTCACTATGACTCAGACATAACCATATAGAGTTCACTATGACTCAGACATAACCATATAGAGTTCACTATGACTCAGACATAACCATATAGAGTTCACTGTGACTCAGACATAACCATATAGAGTTCACTATGACTCAGACATAACCATATATAGAGTTCACTATGACTCAGACATAACCATATATAGAGTTCACTATGACTCAGACATAACCATATAGAGTTCACTATGACTCAGACATAACCATATATAGAGTTCACTATGACTCAGACATAACCATATAGAGTTCACTGGGACTCAGACATAACCATATAGAGTTCACTATGACTCAGACATAACCATATAGAGTTCACTATGACTCAGACATAACCATATAGAGTTCACTATGACTCAGACATAACCATATAGAGTTCACTGTGACTCAGACATAACCATATAGAGTTCACTGGGACTCAGACATAACCATATAGAGTTCACTATGACTCAGACATAACCATATATAGAGTTCACTATGACTCAGACATAACCATATATAGAGTTCACTATGACTCAGACATAACCATATAGAGTTCACTATGACTCAGACATAACCATATACAGTTCACTATGACTCAGACATAACCATATAGAGTTCACTGTGACTCAGACATAACCATATATAGAGTTCACTATGACTCAGACATAACCATATATAGAGTTCACTGTGACTCAGACATAACCATACATAGAGTTCACTATGACTCAGACATAACCATATATAGAGTTCACTATGACTCAGACATAACCATATATAGTTCACTGTGACTCAGACATAACCATATATAGAGTTCACTATGACTCAGACATAACCATATAGAGTTCACTGGGACTCAGACATAACCATATATAGAGTTCACTATGACTCAGACATAACCATATAGAGTTCACTATGACTCAGACATAACCATATAGAGTTCACTATGACTCAGACATAACCATATAGAGTTCACTGTGACTCAGACATAACCATATAGAGTTCACTGTGACTCAGACATAACCATATATAGAGTTCACTATGACTCAGACATAACCATATATAGAGTTCACTGTGACTCAGACATAACCATACATAGAGTTCACTATGACTCAGACATAACCATATATAGAGTTCACTATGACTCAGACATAACCATACATAGAGTTCACTATGACTCAGACATAACCATATAGAGTTCACTATGACTCAGACATAACCATAGAGTTCACTATGACTCAGACATAACCATATATAGTTCACTATGACTCAGACATAACCATATAGAGTTCACTATGACTCAGACATAACCATATATAGAGTTCACTATGACTCAGATATAACCATATATAGAGTTCACTATGACTCAGACATAACCATACATAGAGTTCACTATGACTCAGACATAACCATAGAGTTCACTATGACTCAGACATAACCATATATAGAGTTCCCACTGCAGCTACACCCACATATGGCGTGTGTCATGCTGACTGTGACAGCACGGATCACCCAAGCCTAGCGTGCCCTCTCAGTCAATCAGGACAGAGGGATGATAATCAATGGTTTCGTTCGTATGGTGGCAGCGCTTGATAGACGGGCCGAGGCCCTGCTTTGTCGCAGCTAAAAACAATATATATATAAAAAAAGACTTCAAATCAAGCCTTTTTTAAATGAAGACATCCCAGTTTTGGGAGGCCATCATGACGTGTAAATCTATTCACATCTGACCGGTCACTACATTATGTGCGATGTGAGGCTTTGATGAAGGCCAGCCCAGGCTGTACTCTGTTGAAGATAGTCCTCAGCTGGGCCATAAAGCTGTTCTCCTGGAAGACTCTAGGAGACAGAGAAGAAAGCCAGAGACAGCTCCAATGCATTAACAAGCCCCTCTCTCTCTCTCGCTCTCCTCTCGAGCCCCCTAGCTTGCATCTGGCCCTGGCCCTGTGTGTCTGCACACAGGGAGTCTAGCCCGATGCACTCAAAAAGCTCAGACTTTATTTTTATGACGCCCTCCCTGAACCATTAGCACCACATTAGCCTGCAGGATGGGAGGATGGGAGGGTGGCAGGGTGGGGGTGAGAAGCTGTTGAATGTGTTTTAAAACACGTTATAACACTATATGGCTTTCTTTTTCAACCTTTTACTCAAGTAAAAACAAGTAAAATAGAATTACATTTTCAATTCCCCCAAAGTTATAATAAAAAACTAGACACACAGCACAGACTAATAATAATACTAATAATACTAATAATACTAATAATAATAACAGCGTGTCCTCCCTGTCCAATCTTTAGCTGCAGAAAGTAGACCAACAGTGTGGTTGGTCTACTTTTTACAGCAAAAAACCTACATGAATACTTAGTGTACATATATATATATTAGGGGTGTCCGAAAAACTTGATTCAAATTCGAATCGCGATTCTAATGTTGGACGATTCAGAATCGATTCTCATTTTCCAAAAATCTTTTTTTATATATTTTTTATAATAAATTGTTTGAGAAGTGGCAAGTTTTGGCCTGGCAGATATCCTAAGCCTACCCATTTTATTTATGTTACAGCAGTTTTATTACTTAAATGTATTGTTCTGGTAACTGAGAAGCAACTGAGTGTCAGACTCAGAAGTTAATACGTTTTGTACATTACTTTAATTTATTGCTCTGGTAACTGAGAAGCAACTGAGTGTCAGACTCAGAAGTTAATACGTTTTGTACAAGTTAAAATGTGTGCAAGGCAAGCATGAATAAATGAGACATGTTGTCTTGGATTTACCTTTGTGTGTTTACATTATTATCAGTTGATAAAACCATTACAATTATAAAAGCAGCAGACTGGAGTAGATCCTGAAATCCTATGTTTTGAATCGAGAATCGCTTTGAATCAGGAAAAAAACAGATTTTATATATACACACACACACACACACACACACACACACACACACACACACACACACACACACACACACACACACACACACACACACACACAGCTTGGCCTGTGGCCACGATGTGTATAGGCCTACGGCAGGGGTGCCCATTACGTCGATCGCGATCGACCAGTAGACCGCAGAGGCTGCGCAGGTAGACCACCTGCAATGCCCCTTTTTTTTTTTTTTTTTTTTTCAGGCTCTAGGTGGCGCTGTGGCAGAAAACGGTGGCACGGCACTAAATGGGGGGGGGGCGCCAGGAAAAATATTGAAACAGTCCTAATGCCTTAAGGTCCTTACACACCGGGGTGATTTCTTTCATACGAATAATACGTCTTTTTTTAAAACCTTATAAAGTCAATGCAAGCTTCCACACCAGTTTCGCGGAGCGAAAAAAGCGTCTTTTAATTATTCGGAACGAGTCCGAATTTTGCGTAGGCCTATATTCGCATATTCGCCGGTGTGTAACCGCCTTTAATGTTGTTATTTAGCCCCCATAGGTAAATGTTTTAAGTATTTTCATTAATGGGATAATAATTATTTGTTGGTTGGTAAATAAAATGAATGAATTACATTTTTTTTTATAATAAATCGGTAAAATCAGGCAAAAATAATAATTAAATAACCTAATCCTGACCCTAACCCTAAAACCGAAATAAAGTAACCAAAAACCAGAAAAAATAAATAATAATCCACCCAAAACCGCACAAATTTCGCCCACCATGACTACCACTCATGCACGCGCGAGTGGTAGATCACCTTGAGCTGGCAATTTCAATAGTTGAACTCAAGTTAAAAAAGTGTGGGCACCCCTGGCCTACGGGTATACGGTACATGGTTTAAGCGTTTTAAGTTAAATAGCAGTTTGCAAGATTAGCTCTGGACGCGCGCACACACACACACACACAGTTGAAAAAAAAGTTTGGTATAAAACATATGTGAAAAATATTCAGCAACAGTGCCACGCCGTAGGAATTATCATCAGAAATAAATTATGAGTATATTAAAGATTTTGAGGTCCAGGTAAAATGAAAGGGGTTAGGTTTGTTAAAGAGGTTCCAGTGTGGGACTGCAGGGTATTGATGATGTACTGATGATGTAACTGTTGGGATCTTTCATATATTTCCTGTGGTGAAATTAGGAGCCTGTTCAGAAGGGCCGGGGCAGGCCATGGAGTGAGTGTGTGTGTGTGTGTGTGTGTGTGTGTGTGTGTGTGTGTGTGTGTGTGTGTGTGTGTGTGTGTGTGTGTGTGTGTGTGTGGGTGTGTGTAAACATGCAGACGTCTCTCTCAACAGTCGATCATCTCTGCCTGTCACATATGGCCGATGGTTGTATGCCAATGCTGGAATACACACTGGAATATATACAGTACACTAGAGCACAGCGCATACAGACGCGTGCGGTGACATCTGTGACTTATGTACTTGAGGGAGTGTTTGAAATTAAGCTGCGCTGAATATGGCCTGGGAGAGAAGGACACAGCGTGTTTGTCTATGTCTGGTGAGGGGGCGTGCCGCGTGTGTGTCAGTGTGTGTCAGAGTGTGTGTGTGTGTGTGTGTGTGTGTGTGTCAGTGTGTGTCAGTGTGTGTGTGTGTGTGTGTGTCAGTGAGTGAGCGTTACATGTTCAAGTGTGAGTTAGACCACTGGTTCGAGACCCAAAAGAGAAATGCTATGTCTCCCCGGGGACAGATCTGCTATTTTCCGCGGGAAAATAGCAGATCTACAAGCTCACAGTGAGTCGCGACACGTTGTGAGCTTGTAGATCTTCTGTTTTCACTACTTCCTAAACGTTTAATAATTTTTTAATGGCATTAAAAAAAACATATATATCCATGCCATTATTTTGAAAAGATGTTTGATTTATAATAGTTTTAATGAAAAAACATAATAATATATACTGTATATTGTAGAAGTATAATAAGTAGAAGTAGAATAAAATGAGTTGAGGACCCATAAAAATGGGTCCCCGACCCACTGTTTGGGAAACAGAGAGAGAGACAGAGACGGAGCGAGAGAGACGGAGAGAGCGATCATCAGTCACCTACCTGCAGCCTGTAGAACCATCTGCATTCGGACCTTGGCCTGCTCTGAGGGAGTCTGGAGAGAACGAGAGGGAGAGAGAGAGAGAGAGAGGGAGAGAGAGAGAGCGACATGATGAGACTAGAGTTGTGTCACCATCATAAAACTTTACTTGACGATTGATCGTCACACAAATACTTGCGATTAATAATTTAATTGTGTTTTTGGCATTGCATATTGGAACATATAAATAAATAACTTTCATTTTTGTTTGTGTTTTAGGCTGTAAATAAACATTGCACAAGGCAGATATGACAAATAACTTCAATATACAAAGCAATGACTGATATATTTAATAACATTAGACCTAAAAGACTTAAAAAATCTACACGCTTAAAACTTGACGCGATCACGTTGTAAGCTTATAGATCGGCATTTTTTTTCAAATATCTAAAAAAAAATCAACATGGAAACGATTATGCAAAATAATTGTGATTGGGCGATTATGTATTAATTGTGACTAGACTATACATGAGACAATGACACACAGGAAGCGTCCACATTGAGGCGCCTCCCATCTATTTGTATCTCGGGCTCTAGTTTCACCATCACAATCTCCACAATGTAACCATCATGGAGCAAAGATGAAGCCCCTTAATCCATTAAGACCGGGAACGCATCTGTGTCATACTAAGATGTATTTGGCTATTAAAAAATAGCAGATATACAAGCTCATAGCGTGGCACCGAGTGCTATGAGCTTGTAGATTTTTTTTTAAATCGCGGAAAATTTGTGCAAATCTTTGAATATAATATGTATGTTTTAAAGCGAACATTTTTAACTCCCATCTGTGCTTCTGGGGGGTCCCTGGAACACCATAATTTGCGATGGGGGTCCGTGGCCAAATACATATCATTTTGGGTGTCCTTGACATGGAAAACTTGGAGCACCACTGATATAGCAACATACTGTTAGGATTTAGAAATGTATTTAGATATGTATTTACTTATACGCGACGCATATGCGTTCGGGGTCCCGACTCCCAACCCACTATTTGGGAAACGGTGCTCTACCCCACTGGTTCTCAAACTTTTTCATGTCAAGGGCTCCCAAACTGGCACATATTATTAGCCTGCGGACCCCCCCCATTTATAAAGATATGCCAGGGAGAAGGTTTTTATTGTTATAGCAGTGATTCTCAACCATTTTACTTTCAAGGACCTCCAGCATTTGATATGCATTAGACCATTTGATACCATTTTATATCTGGGACCCCCAAATATACACTGCTCCATCAGTGTTCATTTAACTGAAGAGTATACAAATAGAACCAAATGGACCCCAATGGATTCTCCCCACTGCTCTCTCTCTTTCTCTCCATCGTGTGTGTGTGTGTGTGTGTGTGTGTGTGTGTGTGTGTGTGTGTGTGTGTGTGTGTGTGTGTGTGTGTGTGTGTGTGTGTGTGTGTGTGTATACACAAGGGTCTCATTGAGGGGCCAAGCCACTTCAGATGAAGCCGAGGGAACACAAACAGATCGGCCTCCAGGGAGCACAATTAACACCTTTTTTTTGTTTGCTAATGAATTACACACCCGTTTAGGAGGAGGAGTGGTTTTCATCCCCTACATCTCTTGTAATTGTCTGACTTGTAAGCTGACTTTAAACTAAATGTAGTTGTACATTCATTTTACAAGTCATTTGCTAATGTTTGGTCTACTTCAGCATCTGTTTTACTACTGTAGGGTCTTATCCTCATCTTCCATGTTTATTTCTTTACGTTCTTTATTTCACAAACGTCCGGAGCGTGTGTGTGTGTGTGTGTGTGTGTGTGTGTGTGTGCGCGCATCCATCCTTCCATATAGAGTGTGTGATACGACCCGCCACATGCCTCGAGGCGGACGTAAACAAATGCTAATGTAATTAGTGAGGAAATGTCATAATAAGCTGTAACTTAAGATGATGGTTCAGTTCACACAGTGATGTGACTGGTTACACGCTGCATGGTGTGTTACTGCTTCAGACCACTGTGCACACAATGACACTTACAGTAGTTCTGTCCTAATCACCGCACACCTACACACACACACACACACACACACAAACCCACACGCACATGTGTTTGTATTACTATACTAGGGCCAAATGTCCCCTCAAGTATAGTAGAATTTGAGAAATAAGCTATTGTGAAGGCAATTTCTGAAGACAAGTAATTTTTTATATTTTTGGTGCGCAACTGCTTCACACAACTAAGTATAACTCTGACTTTAGGGTTAGGACAAAAAAGAAGAATCATTTTGCCAAACATTTTCCCAAAACGAAAATAATGGCACCTATAAAAGTGTCATCCTTGAATGTACAAGTATAATAATACACGCGTGTGTGTGTGTGTGTGTGTGTGTGTGTGTGTGTGTGTGTGTGTGTGTGTGTGTGTGTGTGTGTGTGTGTGTGTGTGTGTGTGTGTGTGTGTGCTCGCTTGTGGATGGGTGGGGTGTGTGTGTGTGTGTGTGCTCGCTTGTGGATGGGTGGGTGGGGGTGTTGAGGAGGACTTCAATTGTTCTTCCTCTCCTCTGGCATAATAGTGATTGGTAATTTCAGCTGTCTAGCGGTGCCAGTCAATGTGAATGTGATCCGGTATGTCACCTGCTACAGGGGACGCACACACACACACACACACCTCCCCATGTTGCATTAAGTGTGCACCAGGCTTGGCGTGCACAGGCGCGCGAG
The DNA here is from genome assembly GCF_963280865.1 of Gymnoscopelus braueri. Classification (NCBI taxonomy): domain Eukaryota; kingdom Metazoa; phylum Chordata; class Actinopteri; order Myctophiformes; family Myctophidae; genus Gymnoscopelus; species Gymnoscopelus braueri. Next base: position 46,812,494 of record NC_137606.1, read on the forward strand.
GCTCCTTGATGTGTGTGTGCCGTCTAAGACACAGCACCCTCGACACACCACCGTCACATTAAAGAGGGTCATTATATTTTCCCCTGCTGCCACCGAAAAGTGACATTTTTACAAAGTGACAAGTTTACAGTTTGATAAATCAGATCTCTTTTTTCCCCCCTCTGTTTCTTCTTTTAAGCTTGTTGCCGGAGGGTGGGTGGGTGGAGGTGAAGAGGGAACGATTTGAGGACGAGCCTGGGTGGGTGTCTGCGGGGTGGGGTTGGAGGGGGGGGGGGGGGTAGGGTTTAGGGGGGGTGGTGGAAGAGGTAAGGTGGGGGGTGGGGGTGGGGGGTTGCTGTCTGTCAGGCGAGGAGGCACCCGCCACCGGTCCTGTCGACTAAATGATCCTCCCCAGCACCGGCACAGCATTCACATCCCATCCCCATTAGCATTTAATTTCTCTCTAATCCTACACACGTCCGCCCGCTGCCGCGGCAACGAGCCATAGTGCCGCCGATGCTGCTGCCACAATGTGGCGGTGACGGCGGTGACGATGGGGGTAAAAAAAACAAAAAAAACCCCACCTCTGATAGCAATCAGCGTTCCCTCCCCGCCTGCCTTTTATAGCAGCGTGCTCTGTCTCTCAGCCATCATTCTTCCTTGACAATTAAGACCCTCAAATCTAATAGCAGAGATATTGGAATTACAGACAAGCCCCCTTCTGAGGGCATGTCGGGGGGGCGGCAGGGTGGGAGACACACACACACACATACCCCCGTATGTGTGTGTGTGTGTGTCTCCCAATACAGCTGTCAAAGCACAAGGATACCCCCCCCCTCCAAACACACACACACACACACAACCCCTGGTCTCTCCTCCCGACAAGATAAGTGTTTCTGATAGGCACTCACACACACACAAACATGCTGCATTCTAGGATTGTGTGTGTGTGTGTGTGTGTGTGTGTGTGTGTGTGTGTGTGTGTGTGTGTGTGTGTGTGTGTGTCTGTGTCTGTGTCTGTGTGTGTGTGTGTGTGTGTGTGTGTGTGATCTAAGTAGAAAATACTGTGTCTGTGCCCCTCTCCTCTCTCATCCCAACTCTCCAAAGACTTGTTACAGAAGCTTCTGTTTTCTCTCTCGTTTTCCTCCCGTCCTCCTTGTTTTCTCCCGCTTTGTCTGTCGGCATGACATCGCTTAAATTCTTTCCTTCTCTGCCTGGCGTGTCAGGGATATAGTTATGGTGTTTTAATTCGGGTTAGAGCCGTGTTTCTCAAAGTGGAGTCCGGGGAAAGGGTTCCAGGGGGTCCCCAGCAAAATGATTGGGCGGGGGAGGGGGCTGTATGATGTGTATTTTTTATAGTGGCTCCATATAGATTTTCCTTGATCAGGAAATGCAGGAAAAGGAAGCCCAACACGGAAGAGAGGGAAGAGGGAAAGCAGGACCTAATTAGAAGAAGTGTAAGTGAGAGAAGAGAGAAATAGCCAGTTGATTGAGAAAGAGGTTATAAAGTCCTAACCTAACGTTAGGAGATGGACGATATGGAAAAGGGAATGCTGTTAATGTTATTTATTGTTGTTTATTTTAGTTTAATTAATTCCATTTACACAGCCTTGGGTAGGCCACCCGGTCTGGGGGAGATATGCTCTCCACTGAGCGTATACCTTTCTATTTTTACCAGTGAGTCACTGAACTGACTGTTACCCTTGGAAAGAGAGGAAATCCAGAGGGCAACGGCTCGTTGACAGACGACACTAAAACACGTTTAGCCGTCCTAAGTGGCCACTGTCTGCCTCATTAGTCAAAAATAAACACGCGCCGTTAGGAAAATAAATACTCCTTTACCCTGCGCTTGGTAGAAACAATGCACAACGCTGAGTTAGGTAGGAGGGGGGAAACTACATCTATTCTAGTGCCACGTCCAGGTCCAAGGAACAGAAGACACAACAAAGTACAGTTTCAGAGCCTCGTAACCCATTAAAACCAGGAAAGCATATGTGTCATTTTAGATTTTAGCGTTGGCTATTAACAAATATTTCTCTGCCAGTTTGACACCCCTGTTTTAGAGGATCTGCTATTTTTTAACATTTATGAAAAATGTGATTTCTTTTTAAAAACACAAAAATCTTCTCTTCTGAGGGTCCCTAGCACAAAACATTTTCAGATGGGGGTCCACGACCAAATATGTATAATTTTGGGCGTCCTTGGCACAAAGAAGTTTGAGAACTACTGATTTTAGAGGGTATTTGTAGAATCGGCCAGGTCTTAACACTACCACCGCCAGGCCCGTAGCCTACGGGCCGATAAATCCAACCGTAAAGCGCCGATCCCGTAGCCTACGGTCTGTGGTGCTTTTTCCTTTTTTTTCGAAAAAAATTAAGTTTTTTCAATTTTCTATACGGCACATTTCATTGTAACACCACCGGAAACGGAATTATTCGGGATCACGTTTTGCCGATCCCGTCGGCCTCCATTCTAAAGCGCACACTGAAACGCCATTTTCTTCGATTGTAGTTTTTCTCCTCGCTGATCACTGTTTAACATAAACCGTTCTAACTACAACATGGCGGCTCCGTTTGACACGTGGTTTTCACTGGTAGACGCAGGGAGATCTCCGCGATGTATACAAACAGTGCACAGCTCAATCTTAAGGATTTTAACGAGGTCTATGGCGACGTGAAAAAAACAAAAAACAACAATAAAACGTTGGCACTGGTGAGTACATTATGAGATTAACCTCTGGCGGTCAATGTGTTAATGGGTTAAGGTCCAGATATGAACACAGAACCGGGGTTCAGGGTTCCTTCCCTCTACCAACTCTACCATGTTCACAGTCAATTCTAATTAAAAAGTGTAAAAATGTACCCATCAGGGGGCGTTCTAGAATGAATTTAACTGCAGGCCGAACATGCCGATGCAGTTTCCGAATTTGGAAAGTCGGTCAAAACTGTCATGTTATGACCAATATTTTGTTAAAGGAGTAGTTCACCCCAAAAAAAGTCTTATTTTCTATCAATTACACACCCCATGAAGCATTGAATTCATGGAGATTTTTTTGTTTTTGTCGATAGCCAATAATTTGATGACCGGTGGTCTCTCCGATAGGAGACTAAAAGGAGACTCTTTGAGTCTCCTACCGGAGACATTAGCATCTTTCAATTTTTTGGGTGAACTACTCCTTTATTCCCTTCTTCAAAAATAGCCAATTTACAACCTGACAGCGCACTTTAGATCGCCTATTTTTTGTGAACATTTTCACCTATAGGCTACGGTCATACCCAAAATAGGGATGCCAAGTTGAAAGCGGTTAAGAATCGGGGCATACCGACTGCATAATTGCAGATGTCATCAAAAAAGTCAAATAATGGCCAATATATTGGGCTTTCTCAGGTGAGAGACTCACCTGAGAAAGCCAGCTAAAGGCCTATAGGAACAAGGCCCAATGCACATGCACCACTAGTAATATCAAGTTCTCTAGTATGATAGATATACATACATATACAAAACTACACAGTATATACTGAATGAACATAATGGAATATTCTTGTTTTCAATAAAGAAATAGAAAAAATCCTCCTCTAAAACAGGGCTGTCAAACTGGCAGAGAAATATGTTTTTGTCTAAAATATGTCTCTCCTTGGTTAAATTGGTTAAATGTACTGTACCTTCTTTCCCTTCCAAGAAATGTCAAAAGCAAAAGCACAATATTGGTCTTTGAAATGTAGTGGAATGAAAGCCACAAGAATGCAAAAATACAAATACTCATGTGCAGATACTCAAAATAATGTACTTAAGTACAATACTGAAGTAAATCATCTCTGTCGGGTGGAAACCTCATATTTCCTAAACTGTTACTTTTCAGATTCAAATTCAAAAGAAGTAAAAGTAGCAGATCTACAAGCTCAAAACGCGTCGCTTCGTGCCGCGTTTCAAGCTTGCAGATCTGCTACTTTTGATGCTTTAGTGTGACGCTGTAGTATGATCAAGTAGGGCCGTTAATTTACGAAAAAAACACAAAAAGTTAAAATATGGAGATAAGAGGTTTCTGAAATGTACTGTCCACCACTGCACGTTCTAAAGGCAGATGATAAGAGTCATGAACCGTCCCAATGGAGAAGCAGCCAATCCCGTCCCAGGGGAGGAGCCATCCCTGGCTGGAAGGAGATCCAGCAGGGCTTCAGACTAGGACTTTTACTAAACCTTTCACTATTTTTACACAAATGACCCTGCCCTGGAGAATGGGATCTTGAAATTCCATGACTTCTCCACGTTTTCCAGAAGAGTGGGGACCCTGTGTCAGTGTCAACCATCCATTACAGGAGCGCACTGGTCTCTTTCAAAATTGGCCTGAAGAAACATCTATCAGGAGACCACATTTATCCTTTTTCTGCTTTGTACATAATACTATGTTGATGAATTGAATACATAGGACCACAATGGAAACAAGGACTTTTTTGTGTTCTCCTTTTAGCCTTAATGTCTGACTGTACCACTTGCTGTTTACATTTTGGACTAAAGTATTCAATCAATCAGTCAAAAAAAATCTCTTCTCGAGTCTTCTACCGTCTATCCATCCATCCTTTTTCTACTTACTAAGCCACTCAATCTGACAGTATTCTGTTCCAGACAGTCTACTGGTTTAAATGAGAAAAGAACAAAGGAGGAGAGGAAGAGAGAGAGGGAGTAAAGGAACTATGAAGGACAGGGAGAGAAAGAGAGCAAGAAATAGACAGCATAAGAGAAAGAGAGATAGAGTTGATGAGAGAGCAAGAAATGGAAAATGAGTGTGAGAGAGAGTGAGAGACAGAGAGAGAGAGAGAGAGAGAGAGAGAGAGAGAGAGAGAGAGAGAGAAAGAGAGAGACTTGTGGTCTTGATCAGTGGTTCCCAAACTTTTTAGCTTGAGACCCTAAAGATAAATGTTATGTCTACCCGCCATGTGACGCATTGTGAGCTTGTAGATCTGCTATTTTCACTAATTACTTAAAAATATATATTATATATTCTAATTGATGTAATTTATTGTCTCCGCCAGGCCGAAAGGCATGGCGAGAGAGTATGTTTTGCCCCCTGTCCGTCCGTCCGTCCGTCCGTCCGTCCGTGTGTCCGTCCGTCCGTCCGTCCGTGTGTCCGTCCGTCCTGTCCGTGTGTTACCAGCTAATCTCCGGCACCGTTGGCCCGGTCGCTGCGAAACTGTGCACACACACTACCTGGATGCCTATTCAGAACCTCTGCCCCAATGTTTTCACATGGGCCTGTTATAGCGCCACCAGGAGGCCGATTTGTGCAAAACCCATGTTTGGATATTACTCCTACAGATTTTATCCAAACATCACGGAAATCGGTACACAGTATCTCTATAGACCACCGAAGTCCTGATGTCACTCGTTCATCCCCAGGTTCGTAAAGTAATTTCGCTATGGAAAATAACATTGGGTCATCTTAGAATCGTCTCATATAAGAATTGTGGTCCAAAAATAAACAAACTGTCTCTGCGAAATTGTCAGGGAGGAAGTTCTGTATAGTTTATGATATTCAGTCACTTATATTTGATACAGTCTGTTTCTGGTGAAAATTTAACTAATTCGGTGGAAGTAACATTTTCTTTTCTCACCGTCAGTTGATGCTTCGTATCCATAAGAGTAAAACCGCCGGGGTCATTTGTTTATTTTTGGAACACAGTTCTTATTTGACGCGATATTAAATACGTCTATGGGATTCAGAATGGGGGTTGAAAACTGCGAACCAGGTAGACAAACAAAGGATGTGTAAATTACGTCAGACTTCGGTGGTCTATAGTCATCTGATTAAGACGCATCTGTCCGATATTTCATATTCCATCCTGATTGGCTAAGGTTGGCTTCCAAAGTTTGCAGGATTGGTCCGTTTGAACAAAATGTCTCAAATCATGAACGCAGCGTGCGATTTCCGTAAAAATTTGCACGCACATTCCTGCTAGGCCGCGGAAGAAATGCCACCCTTTTCACATTGCCCTGTTATAGCGCCACCAGCAGGTCTACTTTAGCAAAACACATTTTCGCAACAAAATGCCTCAAATCATGAATGCACGCACATTCCCACTATAGTGGGGTTCCGTGTCAATGCAATTTTTAATTTTCATTTCTGATTCTTGTGAAAGTTTCGTTTTCACTACTAATTTGAAGGTAAGGGTCTATAAAACAATTCTGGTCGAAGATATTTTCACCCAGATAAAAAATTGGCCTCTAGGGGGCGCCGGCAGATGCCAGCCCTAGCTAAATATGTTAACTGTTGTAACTTTTGATTGGATTATCCGATCTGAACATATGAGATATGCATGGATACAGGATCAGGAGTAGCATTTGGTACTTCAAGCATATTACCCATAGAATCATTTTTATTTTCCAGTATTGGCGCATATTGTCAAAAATAGATATAGTAGGGGACCGAGTATGGGTAATTTGTTGTTTTAATTTCAAATTGATGTGAAAGGTTCGTTTTCACTACTAAATTGAAGTTAAGGGTCTATAGAACATTTCTTGTTCGTGTGTCAAGCACTCAGATAAAGAAAATGGCCCCTAGGGGGTGTCAGCGGTTCCCAACCCCACACCAGCCATAGAAAAATATGGGAACTGTTATAACTTTTGATTGGATTATCCAATATGAACATAATGAGGTATCTATGGATTCAGGATCAGGAGTAGCAACTGGTACTTCACACATATTTCCCAAAAAAGAAATATTTCTTCTGCTATCTGCCCATTTCCACAAGAATTGTCAGAAGAGGTCTCTATGCGCTAACGCTAATGTGTCAAAATAGCATTAATTTCCATTTTTGTCTCCACTGCCCATCTATCTACTTGAATAACTAACATTACAGTGTCTTGCTATGTAAATTATTATCATTATTATTAGTAATAGTATTACTTTCCATTTTAAGATAAATCATTCCAGAACAGCATGTTAAATGTCTTTCAATATAGGCAGGATTTCTATTAATTTATGGCATACTTTTTTTTTGGGGTATTAAGTGGTGCTGAATCCAAATCTGCTGTATGCCCAGCTCAAAATTGACCATTTAAAGATGGCGGCCACCACTATGCTGAAATATATTACGTAAAACATATTTTTGACTACACAAGGCAGAAACTTGATTGAATTTAGCTTTTTAGGTTTTCATATGGGGAATCCAATCCCATATTCTGATTTGAGATCAAATGTGAGGAACGTGTTTAAAACGTATATTGGGAAAATTGTCATTTATAGGGGATATTACAAACAATTTGGAACAAATTAGGCCTAAGGGAACCCGTGACAGCTGGAAGTCCAGGGAGTCCTGGGTTGTCACCCTTCTCATGTACAGTTTTGATAAGCTCCAGATTCGAGGGCTGAGCAGGGCCATTAAGAGTATAAGTTAGATGGGCTCATCAGTGGGGATAAAGTGAAGAGGCATGGCCCCTTATGGGCATGGAGAGGGTGGAGATCAGTGCAGAACTGTCATAACATACAGTGTCTACTGGGTGTCTAGGAACGGGTAGAGGCGGAGTGTAGCAGGGATAGGGTTTACCTTGCTTTTTATTGTTGCTTTTTATCTGGAGCTTTTTAACAGCTATAGGGGAAAGGTGAACAGTCCATGTGCTCCATTCTCCTCCATATGATCCTAGTGTAACCAACCTCCAGGCCCACAAGGGGCCATGTCCCTGCTGCTATCGGACAGACAAGCATTGCTTTCTGTATTCACCTGTTACAGCCCATGCCATAATGATAAGTCACTGATGACCAGTGGCAATATTACTTAGAAACAACCAGACTCTCCTGTGAGCCAGTCTGACATAGAGATATCCTTGTCTGCCTGACACCACTGGGGACTGACCTGCATCGCTACCTATGTCTGCCCACGAGCACCTATCTTGGGCATAGGAAGAGCCAGCAGATCCGCATGGAGGTCCACTTGGGATGAACGTATCCAGTGATCCAGACCGACATAGGGACACCCCTGTCGGCCGTACGCATAGCCATGTGGTGACATGGAGTTCGTAGAACCACCATCACCAGCAACCGACTCACATATCAACACTCTCTCTAACCGGCTATGAGCACTCCTCCTGGGCTCACAAGTGCCCCACTGTACAGATTATTTATTTGGCAGCTGTTATGAGATGGGAAAGGGAATCAGCCGATGGAGTGCTTTCTTGGTCCCCATAACTTTGATCTTCCATGCTCCAAGTGCCCAGGGATCTATCCAGTGACCCCCATACTCCCCTTTACCCACCTGAGGGGCATCCTAGACTCACTAAACTCATAAACCAGACCCCCTATTACCTCCAAACCCACCACCCACTCCATACCCTCTCTACCCACCTGAGGGGCTCCATAGCCCTGTTACACTCATCCAGACAGTGGGTTCTGATAGCTTTGCACCAACCTTCACACCCTGGCCCATAATAGGCCATGTCTCTTCACTGTATCCCCACTGAGTAGCCCATCTTCCCTATACACCTGATGGCCCAGCTCAATCCCCAGGTCAGGAGCTTTTCAAATCCATATATTGTAAGTACTTATTGTACAGCAGATATGTCATAAAGTCATGGGATAAAGTTGGTTGTAAAACCTATTCACAATAAATGACAATTTACCCAATATAAGCACTTTCCTCACATTTGATCTCTAAATATGCCATTGTATTCCCCATATGAAAACCCAATAAAGCAAAATGCAATCCAGTTTATACCTGGTTTAGTCAAAAGTATATGTTGTTTTAAATATATTTCAGCATAGTGGTGGCCGCCATCTTAAAATGTTCAATTTTGAGCCATTTTTGAGCCATTTCTGAGTTGGGCATACAGCAGATTTGGATCCAGCACCCCTTATTACCCCTAAAACCATGTATGCCATAAATGAACACAATTTGCTTTCAGGGTTAAGACTTTTGGAAATCTGACCTACATGTAGACTAATTTCGATTGTTGCCATTTTGGAAAATCGGTAAAAAAAACAAAAACATTTCCATCTGGTTTCTTGACACTCAAACTAAAATTGTTCTATAGACCCTTATCTTCAAATTAGAAGTGAAAACTAAACTTTCACAACAACTTGAAATTACTGACTGTCCAGGGCTAATAGAAGTTAGGTGCAATTTGAAGTAATTCGATGTAAATGGCAGCCATCTTTATTTTTTCCCATACCAGAATATTCAAAACATCAATATTTTAACTCCAGTTGATTCCTCACACAGTATTGACTTGATATAGCAATAAAAAAAAAGATCACACAGCAAATTAAGACATTTATCAAAACATCATAATTCCGATTTTGGCCATTTTGGAAATGGGGCAAAAACAATATATTTTTTTCAATCTGGTTCATATATCTTCGAGCCAAATTGTTCTATAGACCATTATCTACAAATCAGAAGTGAAAAATTAACTTTCACATGAATTTGAAATGACTGAGTGTCCTGGCACCCCACTACTATGCCGAGGAAGAAATGCCACCCTTTTCACATTGGCCTATTATAGCGCCACCACAAGGCCACAATAACCTACCTGACCTGGCGGAGACCTGTGCTCCGAGGAGCACTTTTTCTAGTTTGATTTATTTTTATTGTATTTTTATGTTCTCTGCCAGGCCGAGACTATGTTTTGCCCCCTGTCCGTCCGTCCGTCCGTTCTTCCGTCTGTCTATGAACAGCTAATCTCTGGCACCGTTGGCCCGATCAACGTGAAACTGTGCACACACACTCCCTGTAGCCAAGGAAGAAATGGTGGTGCTATAACAGGCCGATTCACGTTTTTAACTATAACTTCGCACGCACACTCCCTAGAGGCTAAGGAAAAACCTTTGCCCTGCATTTTTCACATCTGCCTTTTATAGAGCTACCAGGACGCTGATTTTTGCAGAACATTCTTTTTTATAATTCTCCTACATATTTTGTCCAAACATCACGCAAATCTCTATAGTCATGTGATCGAGACGAATTTGTCCGTTTTTCATATTCCATCCTGATTGGCTAAGATTGGCATCTAAAGTTTGCAGGAGTGGCTCGTTTTGAACAGACTGCCTTAAATCATGAACGCAGCGTCCGATTGCCGTGAGACTTTGCACGCACATTTCCACTAGGCTGAGGAAGAAATGTCACCCTTTTCACATTGGCCTAATATAGCACCACCAGCAGGCCACATTTTTTATATTATTCCGACAGATTTTGTCCAAACATCACGCAAATCGGTACACATTATCTCTAGAATCATGTGGAGGAGGAGGAGCCTCATTATCAGACTAGATTTGTTCATAACATTAATTTTGGGGGCAGCGGTAGCCTAGAGGTTAGAGGAGTGCACTTGTTGTCAAAAGGTTACCGGTTCGATTCCCTGCCGGACCGGACGGTTAAAATCTGGGGGGTCAAGTGAATGGCCACCACTTACCCACTGAACCCCCCAACTGCTCTCCACTGGAGCTGCTCAGTGGCCAACATACAGTATGGCATACTGGTCAGCTCCCAGGTTTTAGTGTGTGTGTGTGTGTGTGTGTGGGGGGAAATGAGCACTTGTGCTCAGCTACAAGCCTGGTAAAAAAAATAAGAAAAAAAGACTGTCTGTTCATCTGTCTGTATCTGTCTGTCTGTATCTGTGTGTCTGTCTGTCTTTCTCCTAATGTGATGGTGCAGGATAGGTAGTTGAGGTGAGAACAGCTCAGAGTGATGGAGTATCGGGCCAGATAAAAGATGGTGGCGGGGGGGGGGGGGGGGGGTACTGTAGCTGGGGGTTGGGTTCAGTGATAATCTGCAAACACATTTCCACGCTTATTACGCTAATGATTTCATCATATTTGATGTGGGGCTGCG
>NC_137606.1:46828289-46835789 GCF_963280865.1 Gymnoscopelus braueri
ACTCAATCAGCCTAACTAAGAAAACAAAACAAATATGAACAATAACACTAAACGCCTTACCACATAAGTCTTAATTGCCCAACTCATTATTACACTACCCTCTCTCTCTCTCTCTCTCTCTGACTCGACAGGCGCAGTCAAAACATTAGCATCCATCTCTTCATCGTGAAAAATCAAGCGGCAGAATAATTCGTACAAAGTCGATGTTCCAACAACGGCAAAAGAAAAGGGCAAAGATATTTAATTTTTGTTTGTCTGTTTGTCTACGAGTAAACATCTCAAAAGCTGGTGCACTAAAGGCAAAGTGCTGAGATGCAAAATTAACATCAGCAAGTAAAGATTACAGGAAACAATCGCATTATTAAAACCCATGTTATTAATTGAAAGAATTCATGCTTAATTCGTACTCCCAACGTAGGCCGGTTGTCACACAAGCGAAAATAGCCGATCTACAAGCTCATAGCCGGTGGCGTTGTGAGCTTGTATGTAGACCATCTATTTTCAAGCGTGCGGCGAAGCATAGATCAGGTCTCGACTATTTGAGCAATATGCAGCGAGAGAGAGGGCAACGTGATAAGTGTGAGCGTGATCTTATCAGTAGTATATCAAATGACAGCCATAAATGCCTGTTTAGAGGGAGAATTTACAGCGGTGCGCGCGCGTGTGTGTGTGTGTATGCGCGCGTGCACATACACGTGTGTGTGTGTGTATATATATATATATATATATCGTCTCTGTCGGGTGGAAACCTCATATGTTTAACAAAGTTGCTTTTCAGGATTCAAATTCAAAAGCATTAAAGTAGCAGATCTACAAGCGTAGGGCGTTAATTTATGAAAAAACACAAACAGTTTGAATATGGAGATAGCAGGTTTCTGCCCGACAACAACGATATATATATATATATATATATATATATATACAGTATAGTACCAGAGGCAACAATATTTCCAACCCCCCACTACCGTACCACCGCAGAGCGAGTCAAGCTTTTTTTATTTACGTTCCTCTGTCCCGAATCGTAATCACGGTCTTCCACTCTGCGGGCCGGTTTGACAACCAGCGGTGCAATCATCTCCCCATATGCATAAACACACCCATAAATTCAACACATAGTCAATATTCAAATATTCAACTATTCAAATTCCACAAGACATATATGCAGCCAAATGCATCTGTAAATATACGAATGTGTGTGCGTGCGTGTGTGTGCAATGCACGCATTTTTTGGCGTTTGAGTGTGTATTTGTCAGTGGTGTAAGGTAACTACTGTAAGTACATTTACTCAAGCACTGCACTTAAGTAATTTTTTGGGGTATTTTTACATTACTGGAGTATTTCCAATTTTCAGTACTTTTACTTCTACTCCACTACATCTCAGAGGCAAATATTGTACTTTTACTCCACTAAAATCATTTGAAAACTTTAGCTAATAAATTATTATATTATAAAACATCCATGAACCACTTCAGCCCTATTTTATACATAGGCTATTTGAAAATAGCCGATCTACAAGCTCACAACGCGAGGCGTTGTGAGCTTGTAGATCGGCTATTTTCAAACATTTTTGTGCTTTAACTTTTGGTACTTCAAGTATATTTTGATGCCAATACTTTTGTACTTTTACTCAAGTAACATTTTGAACACAGGCCTTTTACTTATCACAGAGTATTTCTATATTGGGGTATTGCTACTTTTACTTAAGTGAAGTATCCGAGTACTCCTTCCACCACTGGTATGTGTGTGTCAACTCGCCGCCAGCCGCCCTGAGGAGTTTAGAGGCGCAGAATCAAATGCAAACCCGTTATAATCTGTCCCTATAGGTCCACTTAGCGCCAAAAAAAGAGAAAAAAAACATACAAGAAACGCAGTCGCATGCAAATACAGGCTCCAGAAACCCCCCCGTAAAGACAGCCAATGTTAGTAGAAATAACATACTCCCACATACCACCTCCCTATAGAGACCAGCTGCATGTGTAAAAAGGCTTCTGTATAAACTGTATGCACGTCAATAAAATGATAATGTGACATCATACATTAAATTCAAGGTGACTTGAGATGGGGTTGTTGTAACAAAGCTGTGTTATTATAATGGAGTACCACTGAAAATGACATTGTTATGTACTGTATCTATATACCCGTATTTACCCCGTGAGTGCAGTGCTTCTCAAACTTTTTCGTGCCAAGGACCCTCAAATTGATATGTACTTGGCCGCGGAACCCCATCTGAAAACGTTCTGTGAAGATTTATTGTAAAAACAATCAAAATCATATTATTTTTTTGATTTTCGAGATTTTTCAAAACTATTTTTAGATTGCAGATGTACAAGCTTGCAGCGCAGAGGTGACGCCCTGTGAGCTTGTACATCTATTGCACTTCTGTTTTTGAATAGCCAACGCATAAAATATGGACAAAGTGGTTGAAATGATTGTGATGCTATGCTATATTAACATTTGCTTTTTTCTGGGGACCCCCTGGAACCTCCCCATTCCCCAAGGACCCCTGGTGGTCCTCGGACCCCACTTGTGGCGAACAAATGCCGTAAGGGTCCATTTGGTACCATTTGTACACTCTCAAAGTTACATTTGGAAGCCCCTCAAGTAACCCAGAGGGTCCCTGGACCTCACTTTGAGAACCGATGCGAGAGTGCGGTCTAGCCAACACCAACTCGGGACTCCTGACTACAATAATATGTATGCAATACTGCCTGTTTGATTAAAGTTGTGTTTATCAAAAACTATAATGAAAGCCAAAATGATCTAGATCTTATAAAATAGAAAATATAGGAATCGTTGAAGGGAATCGTTACATTTTTTTTATTTTCTATTAAATACTCAGCCCATGAAGCCTTGAATTCATGTTTTTTTTTTTAGTGTTTGTTGCATTCCTGAGCCGATAATTTGATGAGATCAGATTATTGGTTTAGGAATGCGACAAACACAAATAATCTCCATGAATTAAAGGCTTCATGGGGTGAGTAATCGATAGAAAAAAAGTCATTTTGGGGGTGAACTATCCCTTTAAGGAACAGAAATTGTTGAAATCATAAAGGATCCCAACCCTAATGGTGGGGGCTGTTGAAACACGATTTCCAAAAATGGATATAGCACATTTGTTTATGAGAATGCCAAATGATGCCAAATTATAAAATAGGTACAGTTATTTATTTATTTTCACATTAGTTACATTTCCAGCATTTAAAATGATCTTTTAAGTATTGTTAACCTGGTGTCACCCCTATCTTATGTAAATCACTTCACATTTACCTCCTTTTTGCATTTCTTATTTTACAGCGCTCATCTCTTTAACAGTAGACACAGCAGGCCACCTCCTGTAAGATGCCAACATGTATATATTGATTAATGCTGTTTATGAGTGTAATCTGCTCTTGAATAATTCACACTAGCTTCCATATAGAGTACAACATCAATCACACCCAAACACTCCTCCCTGCTGCATCCCCTCCACACCCAAATTATGTTAACCCATTAAGACCGGGAATGGGGGTCCGCGGCCAAATACATATCATTTTGGGGGTCCTTGACATGACACAAGTTGATATAGCACCACTGATATAGCAAAATACTGTTAGGATTTAGAAAACATTCTTAGATATGCATTTGGCCGCGGACCCCCATCTCAAAATGTTTTTGAGATGGGGGCAAAGATTTGAGTTACAAATGTTCGCTTTAAAAAATATACATATTCAAAGATTTGCACACGGTGCCGCATTATGAGCTTGTATATCTGCTATATTTGAATAGCCCACAGAAATCTAAAATGACAGATGTGTTCCCGGATTGAATGGGTTAAATCAGAGCGATGTAGAGAGAGAGAGAGAGAAAGAGAGAGAGAGAGAGAGAGAGAGAGAGAGAGAGAGAGAGAGAGAGAGAGAGAGAGAGAGAGGGGCGGTGCGAGTTTCGAGCTCTTCGAGATTGTGAGCTTTTGTGTGACGCTGTAGTATGATCAAGTAAGACATTAATTTATGAAAAAACACAAAAAAGAGGTTTCTGCCCGACAGCAACGATATGTTCCAATGTCTCATGCCACAAACGCAATTAATCCGTTAATCGTTAATTTGTATGACAAATCAATCAGTCAACTAAACTTCCATGATCCTGAACACAGCCCTATAGCTGGGAGTTGAATCTTTCCGTTTCTTTTTTTCTCCCGTATCGCGGGGTCAGTCATTTGCGTGGCATATGCAGGGTCACGCTGCGTTAGCGTGCGGGGGTCATCGGCGGCGGGGCGCTGATGGGAGCGGGACGCCGTTAGTATGCAGGGAGGGGGCGAGGGAGAGGAGGGGGAAATGTGACATCCAGAGAGAGCCGGGACCCTCGCTGACCCCTCTCTATAATTCATCCCCTGGAATACGGGGCGGGGCGCGGCCCGCGCGGGGGGAACCAGGGTTCCTTCCTATAGCCACCCAAAAAGAGCAGAGAGAACCCTTTCTGCTCTGCCACACGTCTCTCTGACCTCGTATTAAAGTGTGAGAGAGGCAGGAGAAACCCTGGGAAATGTTGGACATTAAATTTTTAAGGCTTTGTCCCCCAGGAGAAGCTCTCCAGAGGGGCGAGAGAGGCATGGTGGACTAGAGAGAGAGAGAGGGGACTGAGGATGATGGACCCCATGCTGGGAGGGACCGAGAGAGGGAGAGATAGGGGGACAGAGGGAGGGAGAGAGAGAGAGAGAGGGAGGGAGAGAGGGAAAGACAGATGGAACGAGGTGGGGATGAATGGACAGAGAGAAAATCTGTCTGTGTGTCAGGGAGTAATACGAATACTTATTTTAAAACTAAATCATGTCTGTCTGTCTGTCTGTCTGTCTGTCTGTCTGTCTGTCTGTCTGTCTGTCTGTCTGTCTGTCTGTCTGTCTGTCTGTCTGTCTGTCTGTCTGTCTGTCTGTCTGTCTGTCTGTCTGTGTGTGTGTGTGTGTGTGTGTGTGTGTGTGTGTGTGTGTGTGTGTGTGTGTGTGTGTGTGGGGGTGTGTGTGTGTGTGTGTGTGTGTGTGTGTGTGTGTGTGTGTGTGTGGGGGGTGTGTGTGTGTGTGTGTGTGTGTGTGTGTGTGTGTGAGAGAGTGAAACTGGGAATAAATGAAATGGTGATTATGCCCAAAGAGGGAACAATATTGCTGTCTGTCTGTCTCTCTCTCTGGTCGTCTGCTGCAGGTATTGGGCTCCATCCTGTAGCTTTCTTTTGGCATATAGATACCCTGTGTGTGTGTGTGTATGTGTGTGTGTGTGTGTGTGTGTGTGTGTGTGTGTGTGTGTGTGTGTGTGTGTGTGTGTGTGTGTGTGTGTGTGTGTGTGTGTGTGTCTGTGTGTGAGAGACTTACCAGATGTTCTAATCCCAAGGCTTTGATGTTCACGACGTCCCTGCAACACAACAACACATTTCCCTGGTTGTAAATAAAGCAGTCAAACACTAAATGTCACTTCATAATAAGAGCATTCTGAACCACTTCATAATAAGAGCATCCTTAAGCCTGAGTTTAGTTTATACTTCACCATACGACGGTGTCATGTGGCAAAAACGGCCTAATCTGCCGCAGTGAGCTTGTAGATACAGTAGGCTATAAACATTATTTTTTTAAAGATTTTCACCTAAAAGTGCCTATGCTGCCCAAAATAGGGACTCCAGTTTGAAAGTGGTTTAACATACAAACACAGTGGTAGAGACCTATATTCAGTTTCAGCTTCACCCAGCTGATGGTTGCTCAGATGTCAGATCCTGATGGGCTCTCAGGAGCGGGGGGGGGGGGGGGGGTGTTAAGGGTTAAGGTGTCTTGGAAAAAATGAAAAAACGAGTTAAAAAGTACAGAAATACAGGTAGAAAAGGTGGGTTTTGAGCGTGGTTTTAAACGTGGCGAGGGTGGGGGCAGCTTTGATGTGAGCTGGTAGTGAGTTCCATAGGGAGGGGGCGGCAACTGAGAAGGCCCTGTCACCCCAGGTTTGGTTTCTTTGTCTTGGGGACATCCAGGTGGTTAGCATCAACGCCACACGGGAGGGGGCGTTGGAGGAGGTCAGAGAGGTAAGCGGGGAGCCTGGTTGTTGAGGGCCTTGTGGGTGGTGATCAGTATCTTGAAATCTATTCCTGTGTTTGACTGGGAGCCAGTCAAACATCTTATGATATAAAATGAGGTGCTGTATGTGTCAGTGATGAGAGGAACAACACAGGATGAAAAGAAGAAAAAAAAACACCGGTACTGTAGTGTGTTTGAGACCTTCAATGTCACCATCAGAACTGGCTAGTCACACATCTTAACAGAATTAAGCGTTAATTGTCAAACTGCTCAACTCTCAGTTCTATCTGGGGAGGGAGCAGCACTGAAACATACTGATCTGGATGCAAACAGGCACTTGGCTTAAAGGGATATTTCACTTTCAAAAAAACTTTGGGTCATTTTATCATCTACTCAGGCTTTTGTGAGCCCCCCAGACCGTTTTTAAGTTGCTTGATTCAGTATTTAGATATTTGATATTCATTTTATCAGACACGCCCCCTTCCTATACAAACCCATTATAACTTCAAACTACATTTTTAACATGTTAGATTCATCAAAAATACCCGTCCTTGGTTTTGGTGACTCACCCCGCCCTCCTAATACGCGAGGGGGCCGTGTTTTTTCGATAACCTTTTTCATTTATTTTTAATATTATAAAAAATATACAAAAATTCAATAAAATAAGCGGAAAAAATCATCGAAAAAACACGCCCCCCTCGCGTATTAGGAGGGCGGGGTGAGTCACCAGAACCAAGGACGGGTGTTTTTGATAAATCTAAAATGGAGTTTGAAGTTATAATGGGTTTGTATAGGAAGGGGGCGTGTCTGATAAAATGAATATCATATATCTAAATACTGAATCAAGCAACTTAAAAACGGTCTGGGGGCTCACAAAAGCCTGAGTAGATGATAAAATGAAGTTTTTTTAAAAGTGAAATATCCCTTTAAAGCTGCAATTCCAATCTTATTTTAACCAATCTGTACAGTAGAGTATGTTAATACAACATAACTAGTACATCTGCAATGGTTGGAAGTGGTCTCCCTACTCTTCCATTGAGACATTTAGACCCTGGTGTCAGGTAGGACACCTACTGGTTGAAAAGTAGTAGTGTCTGAAGCTCATAAGCCCAAAAATCTCTCCCCTTTAGGTTAAGCGGGGATTGCCTCTTGGATGAGTGGTATACGTTTGGTCTCTCACACGCGGCAGACCCGGGTTCAAATCCCGGGTAGGTAGGTCATAAAGTTATGGATAGCAGCTTTAATCAAAAGAAAAGAACACAGACAAAGGCTGTGGCTGCGTGTGCGTGTGCGTGTGCGTGTGCGTGTGCGTGTGCGCGTGTGCGTGTGTGTGTGTGTGTGTGCGCATGTGCTTGCACAGTACCGTGCATGCACATGTCCAGCTTAATTCATATTGAGGCCACACTGCTGGCTGTAATAGTAATAATGATAATAATAATTCCACCACTGACTACAGAGAGAAACCTAGGAGCTTATTA
>NC_137606.1:46838289-46858289 GCF_963280865.1 Gymnoscopelus braueri
TTTAATGTAATAATATTGAAAATGTGTCAGGGCCTGTTCATCCAATTTGTAGCGGAGGCAGGACCAGATCTGTAATGGCTGCTGTAGCACACGGCCTGGGAGACACCGGGGGCCTCCGCCGCTACAACCAGAGCACATTACAGCGTTGGGGAGGGGGGGGGGGGGGGGTAGGAACCCGGATGGATGGATAAGTGGGAGGGGTTAACGCCGTTGAAGTAGGGCTGGGAAATATATATGGATATATCATATCGATATCGTGATACGAGACTAGATATCGTGTTGATATTTTGGATATTTTGGTAACACTACAGTAAAAAGGTTTCTGATTGATTGAATACTATATTAGTCGTATAGAAATGTAAACAGCACGTTGTACACAGTCATTAAGGCTAGAAGAATGACATAAAAAAAGTTTCCATTGTGGTTTATATGTATTCAATTAATCAACATATGGTAAGAAATTAACACAATAATACATGTTATCAACAAATACAAGCACTATGTACAAAAGAGATGGGAAAATTACATTCCCTTGTGGTCTATTGATAGAGGTCAGGTTAATAATGCATTATAATCGCATTTATAATGCATTGTAATGTGCTTATAAGGCTTCAAAACACTCGTTATAAATATTTGTCATTATGCATAACAACTTATAACCAGCATAATGCATTATAAGCTCAGTGGAACAGCACATTATAACTTCTATAATTTAGTTATAAAGTGTCTTTATACATTTTACTTTTATTATTATTATTTCTTTATATTTATGTT
Source organism: Gymnoscopelus braueri (assembly GCF_963280865.1). NCBI lineage: Eukaryota > Metazoa > Chordata > Actinopteri > Myctophiformes > Myctophidae > Gymnoscopelus > Gymnoscopelus braueri. The sequence goes on from NC_137606.1 coordinate 46,839,064, forward strand.
ATCAATAAAATCGTAGTGCTTTTCCAATTATTTGGGGGCGCACTTGCAACGTCTTTATGACCCACAGGTTGGGAATGGCTGATCTATAGAGTGTATTCAAAGTTTGTCAGTCCCAGGACCCCCTAGCTGAGAGAAAGATGAAGCAGGGACCCCCTCCACATATTGTATAAAATTGTGTTGCATATTAAACCATTTTATAGATTTTATAGATAGCTTCATAGACTATCAGTGTAAATTACTGGTAAACATTTAACCACTTAAACCTTATACTTAGTAAACTTGACCTTTGGCTCTGCACTTGGTTTGTTCTGTTTTCCCTCTACACCAAACCACCACTGCTGCGAGGCGTTGTGAGCTTGTAGATCTGCTATTTTCGGCAAAATGTTCCCCTCAGAATAGGGAGGGATACTAGGGTTCAAGTGGTTCATTGAAAAAGTCCTATCACAAAAAGATGTTTGTGTGATAGGACTTGGCACCCCCCCCCCCCCCCCTGTAGTAACTCTGAGGACCCCCTAGAGGTCCCGGACCCCCTGTTGAAGACCCCTGCTTAAAGAGGAAGAAGGTTAATGAGGGAGTGTATAGGAGACAGGAAGACAAACAAGAGAGATTCTTCACAACGAACACCGGGGGCTGAGCCGTGTCATGTTCATCTTACTCGCCCCGTGTAAACAAAACAAAGAATAAAAACATATACGGGTCATTAAACTCAGGGTTCAGCTTCCTCCCCAAATGAGCACGGGAGCACCATTAGCTTATGTTTTGCAAAAACACACAACAAAGGGTCGTTTTTAGGTGTCGGAGAGCGGGTGCTCGTCCCGCAAGCGCAAAAAAAAACCCCACACAAATTACCCCTAGAGCCATGCATGCATACACAGAGCTGTAAGGGACGGGGAGATGAGAGAGAAAAAAGGAGCGAAGGTGGATGGAAAGGAAAGGAAAGTAGGGAGAGAAAAAAGCAGGAATGAGAGAGGGGTGGCGGTGGGGTGGGGTGGGGCCGGGGTGGGGTGTGGGTGGATGGGGTGGGGTGGGGTGGGAGAGTTTCTTGTGGTTCCAGTAAATGCATCATTAGTTATCTGTTGTTAATCAAGTTAAAGTGGGCAAAACAAGTGTGAGTGTTAACCCAGTCAATCCGGGAACGCATCTGTGTCATTTTAGATTTGAGCTATAACCATTATTTTTATACTTTGGGCTGTTCGAAAATAGTAGAAATACTTTGAATACATATATTTTATTGAAACAACATTTTTAACTCAGATCTTTGCTTCTGGGGGACCCTGGAACAAACCATTTTACAAATGTTTGCTTTAAAAAAAAAAGCACATCTACAAGCTCACTTGCATATCTGCTATTTTTGTATAAAATAATGGTTAAAGTGGTTCAAATCTAAAATGCTTTCCCGGCCTTAATGGGTTAAACGGAGTCTGAGCCAAAGGTCAATAAAACAACTGAAACGATGGCTGTGCAGGATCTGTCACGCTACGTCTACAGCAGTGGTTCTCAAAGTGTGCTCCAGGGAGAACGCAGCGTGTCACTTTGTGCCGCGCTGCGAGCTTGTAGATCTGCTATTTTTATAATTTTTTTAAACGTCAAAAATGTTTGGAAACTTTTGAATATATATTTTTTTACATAAATATTCTCTTCTGGGGGTTACTGGCACAAAACATGTTGTTATAAAACATATCACTTTGGGTGTCCCTGGACAGGATAAAGTTTGAGAACCACTGCTTTCTCTGCATCGTTTCACTCTCTCTCTCTCTCTATTTGTTGTCCCTTTTCGTTGTCTCTCTCTCTCCACTCAGCCACGCATCTCATCTCTCCGTCTCATTATGACATCGTGTCATTGTCCCACAGCGCCAACACACTCACACAGAACTCTTCATCTCACATCATCACCTTTCCTATTCCTGTGTCTCTCCTCGCCCATTATTTGCCATCTCCCATTCACCTTGCTCGTTTGCCTCTCTCCTCTTTCCTCCTCTTGCCCCTCCCTCCATCTCTCCCTCCCTCCCTCCCTCTCTCTCTCTCACCCTCTCCCATTCCCCTGTGCTCCTGCTAGCAGACAATTAATTACAGGCCCCGCACGAGATGAGTTGTCATTTGTGGTCAAGTTTCTAATAATTGCATTAGGTTCTTCGAGGTTTTTCTAAAGCGGCCCTGCCTGTCCCTCGCCCCCTCTCTCTCTCCCTCCCTCTCTCTCGCTCTCTCTCGTGCCATGCTTTTCTCTTTTCTTTTCCTTCTCTTTCTTTTCGCTCGTATTCCCCCCTCCTTGACACGGTGGAGATGAATATCTTTAGTCAGTCAATGGAGGCGACAGAGGGACTTAAAATGCAGAGGCAGTCATTTGATTTTCCAGCTAACAGAGCTGCCCATTAGCACAGCACTCATCAGCCATGCATTGGCTCTCTGGCCTGCTGTCCTGGCCGGGGAAACGTTTAACCCCTTCATTGTCCAGCAACCCACTGGCTAGAGTTTAAGTCTTTAACCACTTGAACCCCGGAACATTCACCCAAAAAAATAGCAGATCTACAAGCCCACAACGTGTCGCAACGCGACATGATTGTAGATTGCCTATTTTTTGGCGAAGAGGGGCAGTAATATGTTGAATATACAGTACGAATGCATATGTCTCTATTGTCTGTTGTACATGGAAATAATAAATGGTGTTCAAAAAAAGGAAAGCAGTCAAAGTACAGTTGTAACTCAAGTCCAGTTCTCTAGACCATTGGTTCTCAAAGTGGGGTCCGGGGACCCCCAGGGGTCCGTGGGGGGGTACCAGAGGGTCCCCAGCAAAATGTGTTAATATAGCATTACAATAATTTTAACCTTTTATACTCTGGCTATTCAAAAATAGCAGATATACAAGCGCTATGAGCTTGTAGATCTGCTATTTTAGAACATTTTTGCAAACCTTTGAATATATATTTTTAAGCGAACATTTATAACTGAAATCTTTGCTTCTGGGGTTCCCTGGAACAAAATATTTTGAGATGGGTGTCCGCGGCCAAATACATATCATTTTGGGGGTCCTTGACATGAAAAAGGTTTGAGAACCACTGCTCTAGACAAGAGGGTTTAAGTGGTTAATTCCAATTCCAGAATGTAATTCCATGACAATCTGCTGGCTACTGCGACCTCCATGATAGTCCTCTACAGGTGAGTGTGTCTCTGGTGAAACCCTGTAGCTGTCTAAATATTCATTAGTCCAGTTAAACAGAGCTAACAACCCAACGAGGTGGAGAACCCCTTCAGTTGAGTGGAGTTAACCCCGCTTAGCTCGCCCTGTTGGAATGGAAAAAGAAGGGTTTAAGAACTGAATAATACAGTGGATTTCAGCACGTTCAACCTGGTGTCCATATTTTGGGAAAGACATTATTGTCAAAACATTTTCGAAACATTAGAAAAATATCCAATCTACAACTCACAATGTGTCGACAATTTTCACACAACATTAACTTACTAACGTTCCTTACAACCCTTTGGCTTGACAAAAATGACGTATTTGTAACAGTAAACGTGTTGAGGCAGGTCAAGTTTTTGGGTCGAAAACACGTCCTTTTTGGTGTGACATAACAGCAACCCTTAACTATTTTTATTTTATGTTTATGGGTTCCCACAAGGATACAAATATACGTGGTATTGTTTGGTGTAGTAGCGACACATCATGTCAACTCAACTGTGTCACAGAGCATTCATATAGAGTTAGTCTCCTCATAGACTGGCAGACATATTTATTAAAAGACTCCATGTGATGAGAACACCTATCCAGTCAAAGTACCCCGCACAGCACGCACACACACACACACGCGCACACACAACAGTCCAGATCAGTGACATCTGCCTGTTTGACTAATAGAAGGTAAAAGCCTCATATCAAACAGTCAAAAAATAGACAGGCACACACACACACACACACACACACACACACACACACACACACACACACAATAAAGCAGGCGGCTCAGCTTTCCCTCCAGGCCTGATTGCCATCTCCATAGCTCCTTTTTAACAGGCCTGCCAATTGAAATTGAAATTGTATTCTTGTGTGTACTATCAGAGCTAGACTCTCAGGATTTTATACACAGGCTAAGAGCTGACACACTCACACACACACACACACACACACACACACCCACACACACACACACACACACACACACACACACACACACACACAGTCTAGAAGGGATAATGCAGGGGTAAGTCAGGTCTTGTCACTCCCCTATAGAGAACTCAGCTGAGGGAATAAAGCACAGACATAAGCTAGTGTTCTTTTTTATATAGCTGTGAACGTGCACGCACGCACGCACACACACACACACACACACACAGGTATACAAGCTGCCCTTGTCCCACATGGATGTGGCTCTATACTTTAGCATAATCCCACAATGGCAGAGAAAAGGAGTCCATTAAATGTGGAGCGAACCCATTCAGCACTTTATGTTCCTCCTAGGGAGCGTTACTTGCACTCAATAAAAAGGACCAAAAAAGGCGTTATAAGAAAAGGAAGGGGGATGATTTAAGATTTGGGCTACTCTTATAATCGGACCTTGCTCACACATTCACACAAACAGGTGCACGCACACACACTCAGAGCTCCAAATCTGGTATGGTACACACACACACACACACACTTGAACAACACTCACGGGTCAGGGCAAAGTACTTGGGATGTGACGACCTTGTAAAGTCTACTGAGGTGATGCTGATATATCATAAGACATGTTAATAGTTCAGAGAGGAGAAGAAAGGAGAGGAGATGAGGAGAGGAGAGGGGATGAGAGGAGAGGAGTAGAGAGGAGAGATGATCACTCTTTTCTCGTGTATGACAGCAGTAATGTTATTAGAGGGGCCTGTTCATTTCCAGGCCATACATATGAACACATTAGGCTACTTCATTAGGGCCACCTCCTAATCACAAACACACACAAACAAACACAAACATTGCAAAAGCAAGTGCATCCTCCTGGCATGGACTGTGTGTGCATCTCCCCTCACCTCTGGACCAGGCCAGGGGGGGGGGGGGGGGGGGCTCCCCTGTCTCTCAGCCTATACACACCAACTCAGCACCGAGGGGAGAATCTAATCCTGGGGCCAAGTTTTAAAGAATGAACACAACGTAGGGAGGTGGGGGGGGGGGGGGGGGGGGGTGAGAAGAAGAGAGACAGAGAGACAGAGAGACAGAGTGAGCAATCAATTTCCCGGCGGCTCGTTGAATAGCCGGCGGTCCTTTTCATGCCTCCCAATTAGAACCTGTACCTCATCAGAGGAATACCTCTCTGTTATTGAGGCGGAGACAAATGACGCTCCCCCCCCTCCCCCCCCCCCCCCCCCAAAAACCCACCAACCCTCCCACTCCGCTCCCAAAAAACACTCGCTTAGATTGCAGCACACTGTACACAAAGAATACAGCACCGGGGCTGGTATAGCTGTGCTCTGTGTGTTTAACCCATTCAATCCGGGAACATATTCTGTGTCATTTTAGATTTCTTTGGCTATTAAAAAATAGCAGATCTACAAGCTCATAGCGCGGCAACCGAGTGCCGCGCTATGAGCTTGTAGATCTGCTATTTTTTGAAAAATCTTGAAAATGTGTGCAAATCTTTGAAAATATATATTTTTAAAGCGAACATTTGTAACTCAAATCTTTGCTTCTGGGGGGTCCCTGGAACAAAACATTTTGAGATGGGGGGTCCACAGCCAAATAATTATCTTAAAAAAATGTCTAAATCCTAACAGTATGTTGCTATATCATTGGTGCTTCCAACTTTTCCATGTCAAGGACCCCCAAAATGATTTGTATTTGGCCCCCCCATCACAAAATATGTTGTTCCAGGGACCCCCAGAAGCACAGATCGCAGTTCAAAATGTTCACTTTTAAACAAAAACATATTCAAGGCAATAAAAAATTGCAGATATACAAGCTCACAGCGCAGCAGCAGTCAGTGTCGCGCTATGAGCTTGTATATCGGCTATTTTTGAATAGCCAAAGTATAAAATAATGGTTATAGCTAAAATGACACAGCTGTGTTCCCGGATTGAATGGGTTAAAATCACATGTGGAAATCTTTTTGGCCCGTCCCTCCACAGCCCCCAGAAAAAAAAAAAGAAAAATCTTTTTGGCCCGTCCCTCCACAGCCCCAGAAAAAAAAAAGAAAAAAAAGAAGAAACTGACGGGGAACAATGGCGTCCCGGCACAGCATCTGTCATGGCACAATATGAAAAGATGATCTTGGCACCGACTGGAGAAAAGAAAGGGAGGTAGAGGGAGGAGGAGAATGAGAGAGAGAGAGAGAGAGAGAGAGAGAGCCGGAGAGGGAGGAAGATAGGGGAATGGGAGGGGAGGGAAGGGGAGAGAGGTAATTCATTTGCAAATCAGGCCCTGGCGTTCAGGTCTATTTCAAGCTGCCAGTGAGTGCCAGGAGTTAACAAGGTAATCAGTTTCAATCCTGCCCTTCAATTGTACATCGCACCCTCATCCGGAGAATAGGCGGGCCTTTCTATAGGGGCAGGAGGGGAAATAGCAATCTGGCTGCCAGCTGACTGCGTTGCAGCGCTCGCGCACGCACACACGCGCACACACACACGCGCACACACACACCTGAAGCCAGTACATACACTTAGGCAATGTGGGCGCAGACGCACACGCACACACACAAACAAACACACACACACACACACACACACAGACACAAACACACAAGTCTATTAACCCATTCAATCCGGGAAAGCATAATTTTAAGATTTCTTCGGCTATTCAAAATGGCAGATATACAAGCTCATGAGCTTGTATATACAGTATGAGTTTGTAGATCTGATAATTTTATTTTTTTAATCGCGGAAGATTTGTGCACCCTAACCCCTGTTCCAGGGACCCCCAAGAAGCAAAGATTTGAGTTACAAATGATCGCTTTAAAAATATATATATATTCAAAGATTTGCACACATTTTCAAGATTTTTCAAAAATAGCAGATCTACAAGGCAAGCTCATATCCTAGGAGCTTGTAGATCTGCTATTTTTGAATAGCCCAAAGACATCTAAAAATGACACGGATGCCGTTCCCGGATTGAATGGGTTAACATAAAGCTAACAACACTACATTATGCCCACACTGAGGCATACCTGGCAGACATAACGATAATGAAAAAATGTTGATCCATCAATGTAGCTTCTCATCTCTTTCTCTCCCTCCTTCCATCCGTCTGTTCGTCGCCGCAGCTCAAACTCATTAAACAAGTAGAAAAACTCCTTTTCTCTGAACACAACGCGACTATAGCAAACTCACCCTGCCGGGGGTCATCCCCCCCCCCCCGACAGGAAGAGTGATGCGAAGAGAAAACATCTGAATCTAAAAATGGTTCATGCTAAATTGGAGAGAAACAAGCATAATTTAATGGCTAAATTATCCCATTAGCCATTGACGTGTTTTATGTGTTTTTTTCCCAAAGGCTCTGAGTGCCATTGACGTGTTTTGGTGATTTCAGTGTTTATCCACCAGATGGCGCTGTTCGCAAACCAGCGATCACTATCTGAGTCCTTCAGAGGCACCACTTTGACTTCCTGTTTGAAAATAAATAAATAAAACACCTTTTTGCTTTCTGTTGTTGTGGGGGAAAACCGCTCCTCATTCAACTGCCCATATATATGGAATGGAAGATCGCGGCTGGCTAATTGTTTTTTTTTTTTTTGAAAAAACTGCAGATGTACAAGCTTGCAGATCTGCTATTTTTGAACAGCCAACGCTAAATTCTAAAAATGAAAAAGATGCTTTCCCGGTTTTAATGGGTTATAGTAAGTACATCGTAAAAAACGGTTGCACGTGCCCGAAAATAGCAAGACCTACAAGCTCACAACACATCCCATTGCGAGCTTGTACCTCTGCAATTTTTCCGGTGCGCAAAACCGCCATACGACAAAGTAGAAATCAGGGGCTTAATCCTCTCTTCCCTCCTCCCTCTCTCCCTCTCTCCCTCTCTCTCTCTCTCTCTCTCTCTCTCTCTCTCTCTCTCTCTCTCTCTCTCTCTCTCTCTCTCTCCCCCATCCATCCATCCATCCATCCCCGTTTCCCTCCTGGCTGTGTCAGCTGTGGCCAGACTGTCCGACTGGCAGTTAGCCCCCGTTAGCCACTCATCTGCATAATCAATATGACAACCTTATTTTTCTGATGCAAACAGGATTTGGGGCAGAGGTGTGTGTGTGTGTGTGTGTGTGTGTGTGTGTGTGTGTGTGTGTGTGTGTGTGTGTGTGTGTGTGTGTGTGTGTGTGTGTGTGTGTGTGTGTGGGGGTGTGTGTGGGGGTGTGTGTGTGTGTGTGTGTGCGTGTGTGTGTGTGTGTGTGTGTGTGTGTGTGTGTGTGTGTGTGCGCCACACAGCAGTGGCTGCTGCTGCCGCTGGCCAGCTCCAGTCATGGCCCTCTTTAGCCTTAATTAGATTAGGTGCGATTATCCGGGCTCTGCCTTACAAGTGTACAGGCGGGATAAAGTGTCCACAAAGGGCCGGCCTGTCACGGGGTGCGGGGCTGTGGTCTGCAGGTTATCACAGCCACATTGTTATTCATATCATCTACATACATACGCCACCTCGCCCTCCCCCTCCTCCTCCTCCTCCTCCTCCTCGCTTACGTTGTTGTTTTGTTTTTTTTCTAAACGTCTGCTGCGGCGTCAAAACGGCGTGATCGCTGCTGGGCAAGGGAAGTCTCACTTTCTGTTCACCTCTATTCTTCTCTGTCTGTCTGTCAGTCAGTCTGTCCGTCAGAAAGACAAAACAACGTGGCCCAGACATGTGTGTGTGTGTGTGTGTGTGTGTGAAGTTCAAGGTAAAGGGAAAACCAGAGTACCCCAAGGCTCTGTGCTTCTGCTCTACACACACACTGGTACATGTGGTAAAAGCATTAACCACTTAACCCATTAAGACCTGAGGCCATTCTTAAAAAATGTTTTCTAAATCCTAACAGTTTTTTGAAAAAGAATCTAATCTAAAAGAATTCACGATTTTTCAAAAATAGCAGATCTACAAGCTCATAGCGCGGCACTCGGTGCCGCGCTATGAGCTTGTATATCTGCTATTTTTGAATAGCCAAAGACATCTAAAGTGACACAGATGCGTTCCAGGTATTAATGGGTTAAACCCTATTTCATAGTTCATCGTGGTGTTGCACAGCGGGGAAAAAATCTACAAGCTCACACCGCTTGTGAGAGCTTGTAGATCTGCTATTTTCAAGTGGGGAGGGGGGGGAAGAGAAAATCTTTTTTTTAAATAGCCTATAATGACATGCATGGGTCAAAGTGGTTAACCCAATAAGACCGGGAACGCATCTGTGTCATTTTTTGATTTAATTGGCTATTGAAAAATAGCAGATATACAAGCTCATAGCGCGGCACTCGGTGCTTGTAGATCTGCTATTTTTGAAAAATCATGTTTTTTAAAGGGAACATTTGTAACTCAAATCTTTGCTTCTGGCGATTCTACATATGTCTTCTTAATCCTAACAGTTTTTTGAAAAAGTTATTTCAACAGTGGTTCTCAAACTTTTTTCATGTCAAGGACCCCCCAAAATGATATGAATTTGGCAGCGGACCCCTATCTCAAAATATGTTGTTCCAGGGACCCCCCAGAAGCAAAGATTGGAGTAAAAAAAAATATATATATATATTCAAATATTTGCACATTTTAAAAAAATTGCAGATCTACAAGCTCTATATACAAGGTTTCTACTAGCTTGTATATCTGCTATTTTTGAATAGCCAAAGAATTCTAAAAATGACACAGATGCATTTCCGGTCTTAATGAGTTAACACACGAATGTGCGTTGCAGGGCACAGATGGAAAGCTAACATTTAGGGGAAGGGGCTAGAAGTGATGCGGCTGTGGCTCATGGGTGTTGACATCAAGCAGACAGTGGTGTTAATAATTCCGCTCTGCCACCCAGATCAACACTAATTGGATTCATACATGCACGCTGCGCTAATCACTGCGGACGGCAGTAGGTGACTGCAGATTTAAAAAAAAGAAAAAAAGAAGGGCTTTGAAAGCCTGTGTGCAGAGCAAAAAACGCACATGCACGCGTATGCGTACATATATATATATATATACAGTATGTAAGCTATACCTGCAAAAAGAAGTAATGTGTCCATGAAAGAACGCCATAACAGCATGCAGTGAAACGTAATTCATTTTGATTCATTCGTGTCCGAAAATTAAACCCGGGGCTTGATTCACTGCACTGTTTAGCTTTTCTTTTTGTGTGTGAAATACTTTTTCTACTAAAAACATTTTATGGGCAGTGACAGATTTCTGGAGTCTGTCTATATGGGTGAGGGTATACACATAAAGAAGTAATGTGAATTATTTCACTGTGCTGATATTTATACACTACTGTATATACACTTTCCATGCAGTCACATGTCGCTATGTAGGAATACAGAGAGAGGGAGAGAGAGAGAGAGAGAGAGAGAGGAAAGGAAACAGAGAAACATAGAAGAAAGTAAGACAGAGGAGAAAGATATTTTTTAGCTAAAAAGTGCAGAACCAGACAAAGAGAGAAAGAGAGAGAGAGAAAGAGAGAGAGAGAGAGAGAGAGCGCGCGAGAGAGAGAGAGAGACAGCTTCTGATGGAAGTGGGCGAGAAATGTTTGCATTTAAAATGCTAAATCAAGAACCCCGAATGAAGCAGAGAGGAGACGGTTTCAGAGGGATGTTGATGTTTTAAACGTGTCTTTTTTCTCTCCTCTCTTATCCGTTTCTCCCCCGGGTTGGCTGATGTGGCTTGATCGCGTCTCAATCTCTTTAATTTTAATGACCACAGAATCAATCCATAGCCCCCTCCCTGCCCCCCCCCCCCCCCCCCCTCCCTGCACCCAGGAGTGACAACACGCCGCTTGGTAAACACACACAAACAGCTATGATGTGGGAGCAGATAGTACACTCTGTCAGCCATGACTCTGTGTGTGCATTAGAGCGGGTTTTATCACAGAAATAGGATTTCATATGTCCCGCTGTCACACACTGGGCGACTGATGAAGCCAGTCAGCCTCTCTGTGTGTGTGTGTGTGTGTGTGTGTGTGTGTGTGTGTGTGTGTGTGTGTGTGTGTGTGTGTGTGTGTGTGTGTGTGTGTGTGTGTGTGTGTGTGTCTGAGAGAGAGGGGGGAGAGAGAGGAGGGTGTCCGTACTGTTGGATATTGTTGAATATGTGAGGCACAGAGTTTTGTCACTGACCCAATAAGCTGTAGTACTCTCATCCTCTCAGTCATCATTAGCAAGTACTGTAGGGTACAAGAACATGTTCACACACACGCGCGCACACACACACATCAGCATCTGAAATCATAAGTCATGCGCTTGGGGTTATAAAGCCCATTGCTGACGAGCAGTGATTATTGCTAAAACAAAATGTCTGTGTTGAAGGCACTCCTGACAGAGGTACTTGTTGTGTCTGAGATGCTGTGTGTGTGTGTGTGTGTGTGTGTGTGTGTGTGTGTGTGTGTGTGTGTGTGTGTGTGTGTGTGTGTGTGTGTGTGTGTGTGTGTGTGTGTGTGTGTGTGCCCAATCTGGGAGAAAAGAATGCTGCTACTGATCAATGCCATTAGCAGAGAGCTGCCAGAGCTGTATTTCTGTCCAGTGTGGGCGGGAGGGGGGTGTCAGAGGTCAATCGCATGACGAAAAGGCACTCTCTCCTAACTTGTATTATACACAAGACCAAGGAGCTGATGATGGACTAAATGGAAGAGGAGGAGGAGGGCTGGACCCCAGCTATAGAAAGAGTCAGCAGCTTCCGAGTTCTTCGGCGTTCACATAACAGCACACCGGTCGGTCATCTGGTGGAAGAACCACAACGATGCCTCTTTCACCTCGGGCGGCTGAAGAAATCCACAGACGAAAGCGTCCTGGATGAATCACTCGGCTGGCATGGGAACTGCTGCACTGGCGCTGCAGAGCGCGGCATGGACAGCCCCAGAGCATCAATGGATGTGAGCATCCCTCTTATCCAGGATATAATATACTTACACATCGGACCATGTGTCAGCAAAGCCGGTGGGTGGCTACTAGAATAAGACCCTAGCCACCCAAACCATGGACTTCTTCAGCTGCTACCGTCTGTGGAGCGGCACCGTAGCCTCAAGGCCCACAGACCAGCAGGCTTATGAACAACAGACTGAACTGTCTGCCTATTACACACACACACACACACACACACACACACACACACACACACTCGGATGCAGAACTGCTTCTCTGCATACACAATCACAAACAAATGCGCACATATACATATCGTTGCTGTCGGGCAGAAACAAAAAACTCTCCATATTCAAACTTTTTGTGTTTTTCCGTAAATGAATACCCTACTTGATCATACTACAGCGTCACACAAAAGCATCAAAATGAGCAGATTCACAAGCTCGAGCTTGATACAGTACTTTTTCATTTTAATCCTGAAAAGTAAAAATTTTGGACATATGAGGTTTCCATCCAATAGAGAGACGATATTATATTTAATAAGGCAGGCTACAAGTGCGTGCACATGCACATGCACGCACACGCGCGCGCACACACACACACACAAACACACACACACACACACACACACACACACACACACGCACACAGCCTAACGAAGCTAACTTAAAATGTGCAGCTGTTATTGTATTATATATTTAGATTTTTTTTTACTGCTATTTCTATCGTTATTGTACAGCTATAGTTTTTTGCTGTTTTCTCTTATTGCTGCAATGTTGAGGAGCCCAAACCTTTTACTCCCTCACACTTGTATAATACGATGTAGCAATAAAGAATCTTGAACCTTGAATCTGAGAAGTACCTTTTCTCATCTCGTCTCTTTCGTGCTTTCATGATGTTTCATCTATTCCATCGTTCATGCTTTCTCTCATATCTCTTCTTTTTTATTTGATCTGTACTTCACTTTTATTTATCTGAAAAAAAGGGGCATCTCTCGAGTCTCAATCTAAAACATAGCTTCTCTCTCTCTCCCTTTCCTTTCTCGCTCTCTCTCTCTCTATCACTCTAATGAAGACTTAAGTCAACACCTTCCCCAGCCCCCGGTGCAGATGAATAAGCGCTGGAGTCTGGAGAAAATTAAACATCAACGGCATGTCTCTTTTACACATCGTTCTCCATAACATCTCCCCCCACCCCCCTCTTCCACCCAAACCAAACTCTACAACGGCCTTTTCCACCGAGAGAACGACAGTGGGAGAGAGAGAGAGAGAAAAGAGGTAGAAAATACTCAGAGCAGAGGGAAAAAAACACATTTTGTCGACAAGTGAATTTACATAACCCTCCTAAATGGGAGCTGGCCTGTCATGTTTGCTGTTCATAACCTGCTGCTGCTGCTCATAATCCTGCCTGCATCCTCTTCTGATCCATAAAGAAGAAGAGGGGGAAAAAGAAGGGAGCCAGCCATTTTTAACAGCAGCCCTGGACTGCCAACGCTGACTGGCATAGAGGAGAGGAGAGGAGAGGAGAGGAGAGGAGAGGATTGAAGATGGTGAAAAGCAGAGGGATGGACAAACGGAGGGAAAGAGGGAATGAAACAGAGGGGCAGGGTAATTGGATTGGGGGATATTCTATTTGGCGGGGTCTGGTCTCTGTCATCACGCTCCAGGCCTGGCTATCCTCAATGCCTACGGCAGCCACACAGACACACACGCACGCACGCACCCAAGTTAACACACACACAAAGCTCCATATGCACTGTCCTGTGTGCACCCCTAAAGCAAGTGTGCACACGCGGGTGTATGTGTGTGTGTCTGTGCACGTTTGGGTCCTCGTTTAACTACTCACTAAATGGCTAAACAGATTACAGAGCACGCTAAGTGGATTGTCACAGCTCTCTATCGCTCACTCAGGGTGTCTCTCCTGTGATTAAGGGTGGCCAGACCTCTCTCCACACACACACACACACACACACACACACACACACACACACACACACACACACACACACACACACACACACACACACACACACACACACACACACACACACACACACACACACACACACACACACACACACACACACACACACACACACACAGAGAAAGGAGTGAGGTCACCCTCAGGCATTAACAGTATTTTCTGAGTCAACTCTCACCCTAACAAAGGAGTAATTTTTTTTAGCCTGTCTTTTCTGTGGATGTTGACCTTTTTGTCTTTTATATTAGCTGTTGTGGCCATGACGTCTTGAGAAAAAGGTCCTTGTGACATCGAACGAAACGTCAACCTAAATGAAATCAACGCAGAGGTGACCTTGTGTGTGCGGCCGTGAATTTCCCTTGATTCTGGAAACTTTTTGGATCATTCAAGGGGTTTGATACCCTCTGTGCCACGAGGGGCGCGCGCCTAGGGATGGGAAGATATCGTTGCTGTCGGGCAGAAACCTCTTATCTCCAATATTTTAAACTTTTTGTGTTTTTTTTGTAAATTAACGCCCTACTTGATCATACTGCAACGTCACACAAAAGCCTCAAAAGTAGCAGATCCGCAAGCTTGTAGATCTGCTACTATGCTATTTTTTTATTTGAATCCTAAAAAGTAACAGTTTTGGACATATGAGGTTTCCACCCGACAGAGACGATCATGAACATTTCATGTCACATTTGTGATTTAACGATCATTATCTCGATAATCCAAACATGCTCTAAAGTCTTAAAATGGCATTTCTGTCAATAACTCCAGCTTCCATATTCTGGGGGGGAACATTTTATCAAAAATATAAGATCTACAAGCTCACAACAAGCTCCCATCCCTACGCACGTCGTCCGTCCACTGAGTGTGAACCTTTCTGGTTATACCCAGCACAATACCCTCCGACACCAGTTCAAATCCTAGCATCCCATTTGCTATCACAATGGCTGTAAATGTATTACTCTACTTGAACTAGAAGCGTTTCTGCTTCAATTTGTATTGCTGTTTTAAAGGTAGGGTAAGTGATTTGCGTTGGTTAAAATAATTGTTAAATAGCTCTATATTCTGATAGTACTCATTGCTATAGAGTGTTTGTTCAGTAAAAGGAGTCTCCTTGTCTCTCCACCTCTTTATTAAACAGAAAATGCATTTTCGTTTCAGTTTCAGTTTCATTTCCAATTTTATCCAACCAGGACAGAGAACTCAATCAGAATACAGATTAAACAAGTGAAATTGGAAGTGATGACACCAAGAAATGAGCAGACAAAATTGGAACTGGAACACTATACAAATTAAGCTTAAAAATGGGTACTTTCTCCTGATTGGCTGAGATTTTGACACCTACCGAAAAATGTATTTTCTGTTTATTAAAGAGCTGGAGACTCAGGGAGACATCTGTTACTGAAAAAACACTCTATAGCAATGACTACTATCAGAATATAGTATTTTAACCTTTTAACAAAATACTTTTTGTTTTAACCAAAAAATATCACTTACCCTACCTTTAACCCATTAAGACCGGGAAAGCATCTGTGTCATTTTAGATTTTAACCACTTTAACCATTATTTTATACTTTGGCTATTCAAAAATAGCAGATCTACAAGCTCATAGCACGGCACTCAGCCGTGCTAAGAGCTTATTGAAAAATCTTTGAATATATATATATTTTTTTAAATAGGGGGTCCCTGGAACAAAATATTTTTAGATGGTCCGTAGCCAAAATACATATAATTTTGGGGCTCCTTGACCTGAAAAAGTTCTAGAAGCACTGATATTATAGCAACAGCGTTTCAGAAAACTATTAGGATTTAGAAGACATTTATAGAATCCCCAGAAGCAAAGATTTGAGTTACAAATGTTTGCTTTAAAAGATTTGCACATATTTTCAATATTTGTCAAAAGTAGCATATCTACAAGTTCATAGCGTGGCACTCGGTTCCGCGCTATGAACTTATATCTGCTATTTTTGAATAGCCAAAGAAATCAAAAAATGACACAGATTATTTCCCGGTCTAATGGTTTAACCACGCACAAGAGACTGTGATTCAATAACTTTATATCTGCTGGCTGCTGCTATTTTTATCTGCTGCAAATGTTTCTGTGTGCGCAAGAAGCATCATGTCTGCCTCATGTTAAGACTATTTAACCGTGCACCTTGTGTATGTATTTGACATACGATATTATTGATATTTGACATTGTACCTTCTTGATATCTGACTTTTTTTTCAATTTCTTTCTCTATTCTTTACCCTCTTATTGAAACTGGAAAAATGGTGGGGAGCTTGATACGTGAGAGAATTTCACCCACGCGTTTACATCTTGTAAACTTGTGATGTAACAATAAAGTTGATCGTGAAGCTGCTTTTTAGGGGCTGTGACAACTCTCTCTCCACCTAACAAAACAATGCATTGTCTTACAAATACGTCTTATAATTAGACTCAGTCCGCTTTCTCAAAAACACACTTCCCTTTTTGCTGAATCTGCCCGTGACTGTGTGTGCGTGCGTCCGTGCGTGTGTGCATCTTGAGGGGGTTTGAGTTTGTGAAGGCAAACAGTGTCTCTGCTCATTATCTGAGGTAAAAACTGCAGCTAAATTGCTCCACACCGCCACCGGGCAGAGAAGAACAAAAAATACAGCTGCACTCATCTGTACGCGTGTGTGTGTGTCTCTATAAAGAGACAGGTGTGTGTGCACACACGTGTGTGTGTGTGTGTGTGTGTGTGTGTGTGTGTGTGTGTGTGTACACTGTGGCCCTTCTGCAGGCGGGGATCACTCCTATTTCACCCTCTCTTGTGAATCCCCATGCACTACCTACAGCACCCACAGTACCACACAAAAACACACACACACACACACACCTTCAGTTTCATCCATGTTGCTCCTGGCCACGGCGCTAGCCTCTGCGCACACACACACATTAAAACACACACACTTACAACTCATTGATTTGAGTCAATGCGAGTGCATCCTAACTCTTCCGAGGACCATGTTTGAAGTCTCTGCGCCTCGCCGGACCCAAAGACAGACACAGCCTGGAGTCCAATGTGTACACACACACACACACACACACACACACACACACACACACACACACACACACACACACACACACACACACACACACACACACACACACACACACACACACACACACACACACACACACACACACACACACACACACACACACACCACCCATACACACCCTCCCAATGGACAGATAACATGCTGCAGGCTGAAGCTACACACACATGTATGTACGTACGAACATACATACGTACACACACACACACTTTCTCTGTGTATTACCAGCACTAATGAGCTGATAGATGTTCAACCGAGGCAAAGAAACAGACAGTCATTTCCTTGGAGTGGAGCAAGTAAGGGAGAGAAATAAAACCAACAGCCGTGTGTGTGTGTGTGTGTGTGTGTGTGTGTGTGTGTGTGTGTGTGTGTGTGTGTGTGTGTGTGTGTGTGTGTGTGTGGGGTATCTTGTTAGTTGTGTGCGCTGTGCCTCACAGCGTCTAGGCGTGCAGAAGGTTAAGGCTGAGCCAGTGGAGCAGGGTTATAGCTAAAAACCCACCAGGCCCGGGGGCCGAGCCGGGACCCGTTGTGTGTGATAGCGGTGCTTCTGTGCTCAGCCTGTCAGGGGAGAAAGGCTCAGTAATGAGAGGAATTACCAAACAATCACATTCACACACAAGACGTTGGAGAGGGCTGTTATGGGTATAAATGTCAGAAGAAAAACAGCAACTAAACAGCTATGTTAACCACTTACACCCAACATGTACATAGACACGTGAAAATGATGTTTGTGTGTGTGCGTGTGCGTGTGTGTGTGTGTGTGTGTAATGCTTTCTGCACATCTTTCTGCACACAGCCATCAAAATCTCCCTCCCACTTATTCTGCACATTCCCCATTGCTGCTACAGAGATTTTACTATACCTGCTTTATCATACTGTATCTACAGTACCATTCTTATGGGAACTTAATTTTTTATCTTATCAAGATATTTTTCATATTTCACTTCATTAGATCCAGTATTATTATTATTAATAACAATAATATTATAATTAATAATAATAACAATAATAATACTATTATTATCTTGTTATATCGTATTGATTGTGTTCGCACAGTCGTGGTGGTACAATCAACCAGCACTTCCGAGTGAAAAAAAACCTCTTGATTCTTTTTTTTTTTTTTACTAAATTTTTTATCCCGCGATTTTTGTAACCCATTTTTTTCACCCGGTGCCAATTTCCTAAGTGATCCTGGGCGCTACACCAGCCCTACACCAGTATTACACCAGTCACCCCACAGTAGGGAGGCCAGGGCCGAGCTCATGCTTCCTTCAGGCATGAGAGCCAACTGACCTTCTTGTCACCTGACAGGGGGGAGTTTCCCTGGTTGGACGTAGCGCGTGGAAGGAACACGTTATTCCAACCAGTTCCCTTCCCCTCCATCAGGCGCCCCGGCTGTCATGGGGGAGGCGGTATAGTGACCAGGATTACTACATGTTTTTGTGAGGGTATTAACTACCCTAGGAGACACGGGGAGAACATGCAAACTCCACACAGAGTAGGCCCTTTCGCCAACCCCACCTAGGGTATGGGCGCTGATGACGCGGAGGAGAAGACACGCCCCCAGCGCCCACAGCGTCCCCGGCGGGAATCGAACCCAGGACCTTCTAGCTGTGAGGCGACAGCGCTACCGACTGCGCCACCGTGCCTCCAACCTCTTGATTCTTGGTCATACGACGAATAGCCAAAAAGCACACAGCACATAGCTCACGACACATTGTGAACTTCTAGATCGGCCATTTTGTGAAGTTTGGAAAACGTTCCGCTTTTAATGACCTGCCCAAAATATGGAGGCCAGGGTAAAACCTTTTATTTTCTTTTAACAGTGTACCAAAAAAAACAGAAGAGCCGTTTTCAGCTCCAGAAATATCCTTGCACATCGCATATAGACATCAAAATAGGCATTTCAATAAGGTTGTCATTAGACCCTTCAACCCTGATCTCATTATTCCTAACCCACATGGTCAGAAGATAATTGACCGCTGCCATGATGGGAGTGCTAGGCCTGACCTTTACCCTGCTGAAACCCACCTATTGCCCACAAGACCGACACAGAAATACAGTGGCAGGGTTCTCTCACACTCATTCTCTTACTGAGCTGGAAGAGAGAGAGAGAGAGAGAGAGAGAGAGAGAGAGAGAGAGAGAGAGGAGAGAGAGAGGAGAGAGAGAGAGTGTGAGAGTGTGAGAGTGTGAGAGAGAGAGAGCGAGCGAG
>NC_137606.1:46860789-46885789 GCF_963280865.1 Gymnoscopelus braueri
TTTATTTGTTTGCACTGATACTGATCGAAGAAATAAAGGCAATGTGTAATAGCTGCAAATATATAATACACTCCCCTTCCTTCCAAATAACTAACTGTGTCTTTGATCACCCACTGAGATTTCATACTCTTTGTCTGTTATGAATAAATCCTGCAGCAAAATGGACTGTTATGTACACAAAATACCAGTACTGCATATATGGAACTTTCATTCATATTCTGTTAATTGACCCATTTAGACATGAGGCCGATTCTAAAAACGCCTTCTAAATCCTGACCTAAGTTTTCTGAAAAAAATTAAATATGTATTAAGAAATTACAACAAATGTATGTTGCTATATACTGTACATAGCGACAGGAACCCCAAAAGGAGTTCCCGTCCTGAAAGGTATAGTTACAAATAGGGGTTCCCGCCCCCAAAATGGGTTAAAAAATTGAATTGTACGACTTTCGCCAAACGTGTGGATGTGTACTCAACATAATGACGGTTTACCTTCCTGTTAGAAGATTGAGCCACTGGGTACTAGGGCTGTTGGAAAAAAGCGATTAATGTAAGAATCGCTTATTATCAACGAATCAGAATCGATTCACAATTTCCAAAAATCTATTTTTTTGCTCTATGGTGTTTATGATATGAAATGTAAGCTTATCATAATCACAGTAAACATTATCATGTCTTCAGTCATATTAAAGGCCTTTTTTTTTAACTAACTCCAGTCACTTTCAGTTCATGCTCGTTGGCGCTCGTTAATGTTACTTGCATTAAAGCAATTATGTTGTGTTTCTGCATCAAATAGAACTACACCTAATTCCATCAAAGCCAAGAATTTTAACACAACCCTCTCTGGTATTATATAATTTTTTGTTTGAGCTGTCGGAAATAACTAGGCTACACTTGGATGTTAAAGTCAAGATGAAAACAATATAATAATTTGAATTAAACTGATTGGGAATAATTTTTGAATGAGAATCGTGACCCCAATCGAATCGTGAGATAGCAGACGATTCACAGCCCTACTGGGTAGGTACCCAAGCTGTTTTAGTCCTTCTGTCTATTCAACTTGGCTCATTGACCTTGAAGAATCAACCATAACAGATTCCAGACTGATTATTTTCTTGCGTATCCATCCAAGATTAATTGATGACCATGATTAAAGATGACACCAATTCATCTACAGCTCTGTGTTGTCGTCGTTAAAAATAGGCACGCTACAGCTAAAACTAGACTGCATTAACACTCGGGTTGCGCAGTGATAAAGAGCCTGCCCACGACCACGGAGGTTTTGAGTTCAAATCCACCGTGGCGCATCCGGCTTTGTCGAGCGTCTACACAAATACAATTGGTCCGCTTTCAGGGGAGGGCAGCCGGGCGGGGAGGGTGTAACTTGTCACCGCACAAACTCCTACCGGCTGGATCGGCGCCTGTCAGCAGGGAGTGTTTGACGGGAGGAGTAGAACGAAAGCTCTACGTCCTTCAGTTGGGAGCTCCTCACTGGACATTTGCATAAAGACTACATTGGGGAGAAAAAGGGGTAAAAGGCTAAATAAAGCTTAAAATACCCATCTCAACAAATGTAAAGTTCCTGCAAATTGATTTCCGTACTGAAATTAATGTTACACAAAGGTTTAATTAATGTTAAACAAACTATTGTACAGAAAAGCTTACTGGATACACACACTTAGGCCTAAATGACGAATTGAGATTATTATGCTTCTTAAAGATGCTCTTTATAGACCCTTTATAAGCCCCTCAGCATGAGTTGCTGTCGTTCGTGCTATCAACAGTGACCCACATGCAGAACAACGTTAGCCTGGTAAACCATCCCGGTTCGCCTGAATTCACATTATCATATATGTCTTCTGTAGACCGGTCTGGCCCCGAGCGCTGGGTGGGCGTTTTGCAGGAACCAAAAGGTGGAAGAGCCAATCGGCGTCTGCGCTCAGGGCCCTGTGATTGACAGATGCCGATTGGCTCTTCCACTTTTTGGTTTATGCAAAAACGCCCACCCGGCGCTTGGGGCCAGACCGGTCTGCAGAAGATAATGTGAATTCACGCGACCGGGAAGGTTCACCAGGCTAAAACGACGTACCTCATTCTTGTTGGCTGAAGGGGCTGCCCCAGTGCCTCTCACCCATTTTTTTAAATAGTCAGTCAAATTCTATGGAATGTAAAAGTGGTGTATAGTCCTTAAAATACTGTACCTATAATAGTTTTCAAGACTTGTACCATGATGGGGCAACCTGATAGCCGAGTGGTTAGGGTGCGTACCACTCTAATTCCCGAGAGTAAGTCGCCTGTTTGATTCCCAGCCAGCCTGCCGGAACCATTTGCTGCGTGTTACTACTCTTCTCTCGTTTCATGTTTCCTGTCTGTCTCAACTGTGACTATCAAATAAATAATGCTCAATTAAGTCCAAAACATAACTATAAAATAAAAGACCACTTATATTTCAAGTACAAGGTGTTCGGTATAATGTGAAAGAATTTTAATCACTGAAATGCACTGATATTAAATAAAAAAAGGTATCAATTTATTCTTCAACCATCTGTTAAATGTATAAAAACCATTAGGCCTAAATATAACCTAGTCCATATTGATGCAGTCTGTCCGAAGAGCCAAGTTGTCCGACCGGATCTCCGGTAGCACATTACCACTCTCCACTGTCGGACACCCACGCATCTGCAGCATTCAATATGACAGACAAACAATTGGCCCACAATCACATTACGGTGGCCACCAATCGCATTACAGCATGCCGCACAGGGGGGGCGGGAGTTAGAGCTTTTATTCTGGATAGCGACAGTGTGAGAGACCTCTAAGGTAGTTAGACCCGCACTGGAGGAACCTTCAGCTATGGGAGGCTTACAGTTGGAACCTGTTGTTCGTGTATTATTACAACCTTTGACAAACGTGAGGTCATCACACATTATTTTGCCAACATTCCCCCACCTGCATAAGTCGACATTGTTTTGTTGTTTATTCTTAGGCCTGCTCAGAGTCAGCGGAGGTGCATACGGATCAGATTATGTTTCCAGACATATTGCACCTGGGCCGGCAGGGTGAGAAGAACGGATAAAGCCATCGAGTGACCATCAACGTTCTCTGACAATTGCACCGAAGCAGCAGTCCACATCATCTACATTGCTCCTTCCTATGTCATTAGGTCATCTCGTCTCACAACAGGGAACGATGCCACATCGTGACACAAAACGGGCCTGATTCTGTGTTCACACTAGCAGCGACAAAGCGACAGACTACAAGCTATTTTCACTTTCCAACAGCATGAAGATGCAAACTGACGGCCCTCGCTTGTCACTGGGTTACACGCTACAAAAAAGTTGAGATGGTTTCAACTTTTTTCAGCGCTCCAATGACGCAGTGAATTGGCAATCAATCAAGCTTTTGTTTCACCATTTCCACTCACCTTCTCTCACCACACTATTCCTGCTTGTACTGTTCTTTTTCAACCCAAGCCTTTAGTTTATTAGCACATTGTAATAAAAATTTTAAACAATACATCAGAAGAAAGCAAGTTATTGTGCAAGAAAAGGAAGAAGCCAATAGGCTTTAAAAGAGTGAATCGGTAACAGTGTAGCTGAGCAAACTTGGGTGGTTTTGTAGCCTTTGTCGGGGCTAGTGTGTGAACGCAGCATTAGTATCTGCTCAGGGAATTAAGAACAAGGGAGAGAGGTTGACAGAAGATGGATGGAGAGATGGACAGAAGGGTGGATTGATGGATGGAGGGAGAGAGGAGCAGAGACCACGTTCCGCCTTTAACTCGACATTCATACTTGGACTTTACTCGTTTTGTGCTTCTGTGTACGCTATTTGATGACTATGGGACGTCTGAGATATTTCTGTGTGTGTGTGTGTGTGTGTGTGTGTGTGTGTGTGTGTGTGTGTGTGTGTGTGTGTGTGTGTGTGTGTGTGTGTGTGATGCGTGCGTCTGAGGTGAAGTATGTGTGAAGTGCGTGTAAGCGCCCCAAGACCCCCTCCTTCCTTGTTACTTACGCTTTCTTCTCTGCTCTGTCCTTGTCTTTACTCTTGTCCTTGTTGTCCTGATCTCGTGCTCGCTCCTTGTCCTTGCCTCTCTCTCTGTCCTTGTCACGGGCCTTGTGGCGTCGGCTCCGGTCTCGCTCTCTGCTGTGACTCCTCTTGCGGCTGTGGCTGCGATTGCGTCTGGTCCGAGAGTGAGACCTGGAAGTCATCATGACAAAACACGCATCACTGAAATGCACATTTCTGGGGAGGTGTTAACTACTGAATGTAAGAAATAATAAATTGCCCTTCTAAGCCAAAGTGCAGTAACTGTGTTTTTGGACACACCGACTTATTTGTGTATCCCAAAGGTCAAATTAACCTTTATGATTTTGGGGGATAAACAATTAACTCAAGAACAGATATAGAATCACTGTAATACCCCATTCCCATTGGTAACCCATTTGGATACGATTGTGTCCACAATTCCATGCTGTATTGATGTTGGTACAGGAGAGATGACAGGCAAACGTTGATCAGAATAACAAGTAATGTAGATTTTTTGCAATAATTTAAAGGGGTAGTTCACCCCCCAAATAACTTTTTTTCTATTGATTACTCACCCCATGGAGCCTTGAATTCATGGATATTTATTTGTTTTTGTCGCATTCCTTCCTTTATTATTTGATTATAATAAATTTAGCCCCATTGATTCCGGTAGGAGACACAAATGCATTTGTGTCTCCTACCGGAATCAATGGGGACACATTTATTATAATCAAATTATTGGCTTAGGAATGTGACAAAAACAAAAAAATATCTATGAATTCAAGGCTCCAGATGGTCAGTAATCAATAGAAAAAAAGTTATTTTGGGGGTGAACTACCCCTTTAACTCTTGAGAGCGTAAAATGAAACCTGTAGGTTTTACGCTCTCAAGAGTTAAAGATCAATAAGGGTCCATTCGGTTACCAAATCTGGAACCCCTTCAAGGACCACTGGTGGTCCCCGGACCACCCATTTGGCTGGCCAGCTGAAACACTTTTAAACCCTTCTATTGGTTACATTATTTGCGTAGTTACTGCACTTTGGCTTTGTAGGGAGTTGATTGTTTTCTCCATTCATAAATAATACTGTAACTTAAGTAGATTTTTGTCAGTTTGTCATTGATAAACACACACAACAAGGTCAGCAGCAGCTGTTCTGTCTTGAGTCAAAAAGACAGAACAGCAGATGACAAATGTTATACAAGTCTGTTTTAGGTTGTTGTTTTCAATGAATGGTTGGATTTATAGCTTCAATCTTAAAACCAGAAATACACTGAACCCTATTAGTGACCAGTGCACTCCCCTCAGGGTCAGATTACACAAGATATAAAAAAAAAATCTCATCGATCCCTTCAGCTATCAAACTGCTAAATAGATTACCAGGCAGGAGAATACTTCATGCACCACGTATACACACACAGAAATGTTAAAGTTATATTGAGTTGGGTATGCATGCACAAGTTTGTATGCGTGTCTCCGGATTGTACGTGTTGTTTCGGTTCTAACAGAAACTGTATTTCTATTCCTTGTTGCCTGTATGTTGTCTTGTTGCTGCAAACTAATTGCCCTCTGGGCCTACAATAAAGAGAGAACTGAACAACTTAACCGTTCATCAACTTTTTTCTTTTTAACTAATACAACATGAGTTGTAGAAGAAAAAGTCAATCTAACTGTTTGTTTATTAAAATGAAATACTTGTTTGTACACAAATACAATGCAACAGTTTTCAGTCAATCGTCTAATAATGCTGCTACCCACTAGTCGTGTTTAGCATATCATGCTCATATAGCTACGTGGGTCTGAGTCTTTGTTTAGGCTGAATTTAGGATTTCCTCTTATTTCCCTCCAATTTTATGGCGATTCGGGACATATTTCTCTGCTTAAGAATGTTGTGTGCGCTGCCACACTCTGAAATATAGCTCATGGATTGGGACACGCTCAAATAAACAATCTGCAGTATGCGCCCACACAGCCCTGGCTCCATTTCACTGTCCTTTTATTTATTTATTTTATTTTATTTTTGATCTTTATGACATTGTAGATTAGTTTCCTGGTCCTGTAGTGTTTGGCTTTATAGGACAGTGAACTGTAGCAAAGCCAGGGATGACATTTATGGTTCAAGGGCTGGACGGGGGCGACGGTCTGGTCAAACCAATACCCACCCACTTGTATCTACAGCAGTGGTTCCCAAACTGGAGATAGTCTCCCAAATATTTTGGGGGGTCCCCAGATGATTAGCTTAATGTGCAACATTGTTTTCTCACTCAACAGTAAACAAACCAACATAAGTGTATAGAGTATTTGATGACCATCAAATTATTGGCTTAGGAATGCGGCAAAAACTAAAACAATTCCATGAATTCAAGGCTTCATGGGGTGTGTAATTGATAGAAAGTAATTTTTGGGGTAAACTACTCCTTTAAACCTGATCATAAAAGTGATCATAAAGCCATTCCCCAATACTTGAACTAGAGCCGAGTCAGCCGACTGATGTATCAGTCTGGTCCATATATCGGTAATTATTTGAATTTTTAACAAAATTATTTTGTTTAAAAAGTGATTCAGTCGATGCCTGACTTTTTTTTTTAACCATTTTCAACTTGGTTTCAATTTGAGGAATGCCATTAGGTGGGAGAAAAAAAAGAAAAAAGTTTTCAAAAATAGCAATTAGCTAACACATTGCGTTGTAGATAAGCTATCTTTGAAAAAAAAGTATCCATCAAAAAGTTATTTGTGTTTAGTTTTTCGAATTGATAAGAAGATTTATCTAAAATCAGGATTGACATATCTGGCATCATTCAGGCTCTAGCTTGAATACAACTAGATGCGTGCTCGTTCGCGCACGCAGCGCACACACACGCACGCACACAGAGAGAGTGTATAGATGTGGCCAATTAGAACCAGGCTCTGAGAACCGTATTGATCCTGACACTGGCCCTCTGGTCATAAGGTGATTTACACTGTGAGATTTACACCATTACTTATGACACACACACACACACACGCCCTGCATGTGTTGTCATTTCTACACACAATGGCACAAATTATTAAAAATACAATAACGGCACATAATCGGTTCATGCCTTGTATTAATTCAGACAAGACACGTTAAATCATACAGACCGTGTGTGTGTGTGTGTGTCGTTTGTGTGTGCGTGTGTGCACGTGTGAGAGTGAGAAAGAGTGAGTGTGTGCGATGCGATGCGTGCCGGAGAGAGAGACAGTGATGTGAAAGCCCCAGTAGGTTATCACCAGAGACATGGTTATTCTCCATCATCTATCACTTTATTGATTTGTCTATAAAAACAGTCAAACCTGCTGTCCGGAAGCTGTATCCCCCCCCCCCCCTTTATTAGTTTGCAGTTCGGGACGTCCAAAAGCTGTCTCTCCCCTGATGGAAAACTAATCATCTTCCTCCGACGCCCTGTCACAGCACAACAGACAACAAACACACTGACAACTGTTGAAATCAGTTACTGTGATGATCACGGCACAGCGCACTATTTCAACTTCACTTTATTCGACATACATGGTATAAAGCTGTGGTTTTCAACCCTTTTCATATCAAGGTCCATTTTTTATTCGCCATTTGAGCCACGGACCACCATTTGATGGGATTTAGCCTCTCAGACGTCGGTTACCATTTTGTCCACAATTCCATACTGTATTGATGTGGTACCAGGAGAGATAACAGGCACACGTTGATCAAAATATCAATTCTTTAATTAAGTAATATAATAATAATAATTTAACTCTTGGGAGCGTAAAATGAAACCAAATGGACATTTAGCTGGGGACCACCTGGAACCCCCTCAAGGATCACTGGTGGTCCCCGGACCACTGGTTGAGGACCATTGGTATAAAGCAAAAGAAAATCTCATGACTGAAACCTTTTGCCAGGCCAATAGTCCTGATATGTGATTTGTGAAACGGCAGTGAAAGGAGTTTCCAAAAACTATTAGCACAATACGTAGAGTTATGATGTTTAGGTATCATTCTAAACCTATATGTTCTTCTTGTTGTTCTGCATACAGCCAACCAGTTGAAGAAATTACAAATTGAGGCTTTAACCTTTTGCCTTTATGAAATGTCCCAGACCAATTGGTTAATGGGAGATGCTTCTGAGCATGCAGTCTACTGCTAGTTTGATCACTTCAAATACCCTTTAATCTTAAGCTTAAAATAACTACAAAGCTCACAACACGTTGCAGTGCGCCGTGTTGTGAGCTTGTGGATCGGCTATTTTCGGCGCACGAAATGCTGGCTTCTATGGAAGTCACAAGTTTACAGGTGTATAATACATATATATATGTGTTTTGTTCAGAATTCAACTCCTAACTTTCCACTTGCACTATACTGTACTTTAGGACACCACACGTTTTTTTTTTGCTTGAAAATGTGTTATTTGTGGCGAGCGTCGAAACGTAAATTAGAGTGTTTCTCCTATTTGCGGTACTAGTATTACTGTACAAACAGTGACAGAAGTTTAATTCTACAGTCATCTGAATGCAAGAGATTATTTCCCCCCACAATTACAAGTAAAAGTCCTGTATTCAAAGTTTGACTTGAGTGAAAGAATGTAAGTGTTGACATCAACATATACTTAAAGAATTTGTCTTTCGTTTTAGAAAATAGTAGATCTACAAGCACAACCTCACAACGCATCGCAATGCCAAAGTATAAAATCGGACTTAAGTGGTTAATGTATGTTTTGTATCAATACTCTAAATCAGCAAAGTAACTAGAAACAAAATATAAAGTATTTTAAAAAAAAGTAAATTGAAAGTACCTCAAAATTAAGAATAAGTATTGAGTTTACTTTCCACCACTGCACTCCCTGCAGTGCAGTGGTGTGAGGTAACTAAGTACATTTATTCAAATTTACTTTTACATTTACTGTACTTAAGTACAATTTTGAGGTATTTTTACTTTACTGGAGTATTTCCAATTTTCACTACAATTATTTGAAAACTTTAGTTACTAGTTACTTTGTAGATTTTTTATATTATTAAAAACATACGTTAACCATTTCATCCCTATATACATTTCGACCATTTGAAAATAGCCGATCTGCAACGCATTGTGAGCTTGTAGATCTGCTATTTTAAAACGATTTTTATACATTTTATTTATTTGAAAACTTGTGAAATGGGGCATTCTGCATAATGAGTACTTTCTACTTGTGGTACTTTAAGTACATTTTGATACCAATACTTTTGCACTTTTAATGATTTAAATTATTTATTCCGTACTTTTACTTGTAACAGAGTATTGATACTTTTACTTAAGTAAAAAAAATTGTACTTTTACCACCACTGCCGCAGTGGAACAGTTCTCGACATGCATGTGGCACTCTGTAACCACAGGGTAAGCAGCTGCTTCTGCTATACCATCATCTCTAAAATGACCATTATGAAACGTGATTTTCACTTGACGTGATAGCGGTCTTCTCCAGAAAATGACATTTGGCTTTACGTGTTTACTGAGGTTAACCACTTGAGCCGCCTAGGCTGATTGTGTAGTTTGTTTCCAGTTCAGGTTCAAAATGACGGCAGGTTAAAATCATGGCAGGCTCGTAAGCAACGCAGCAGCAGCCAAGGAATTCATCCCCCTTTACCCCATTAAGACCTGAGGCGATTTTTTAAAATGTTTTCTAAATCCTAACAGTTTTTTGTAAAAAAAAAAGAAAAAAAAATCAAGATTTTTCAAAAATAGCAGATCTACAAGCTTATAGCGCCGCACTCGGTGCCGCGCTATGAGCTTGTATATCTGCTATTTTTGAATAGCCAAAGAAATCTAAAGTGACACAGATGCGTTCCAGGTCTTAATGGGTTAAAGCCATATTGTGTAATGTTTTCCATTAAAGACGTTATTTTGAGATTGATAGATTGATTGAATACTTTATCAACAGTTTGCAAAGACAAGCACAGGGAAGTGCAGTTCAATACAAGGTCTGTTAAGAGGATTTTAAACCCAAGAAAGCACTATGGCTTGTTTCCATTGGGGTCCTTTGTACTCAATTCATCAAAAACATTTAATGACAGACAAATATACACTACTATGCAAAAACATTTAGTAGAAAGAAATATGTGCAGTAAACAGTTCGGGGGGGCTTTGACTTTTTACAGGGGCCAGTTCCGAATTGCAGCCACCTGTAAGTGCTCTTTTAGAGAGGTTTGGTAGGGCATTCCACATTTTTGTGGCATAGCAGTAGAACGAATTTAACCCCTTGTTAGAGCCAAATCTGGGTTGAACGTGATTTGTGGAGCTCCCTCTGGTGTTGTGATTGTGGACGTCATTGACGTTTTTGAAGTAGTTTGACAGGTACATGGGCGTCTTTGTGGTGAAGTGTATCTTGTAGACCAGGCCCATTGCAACTAGTTGCTGTACTCTGTCCTCTACCCCGAGCCATCCCACCCTAGCAAAGTGAGCAGGGGTTAAATGAATTGTAGATGTAAGGCCAATGTCTGGAGCCTTGTTTTTAAGGCTTTTTTTTTTTTTTTTGCACACAATTTATCTTCCACGCGTTTCAGCGATCGTGGATTTAAGGTAATTACGCTGGCATGGGGATATAAAACGATGTTTATTATCTTGGCAGTCAATGTGTTAAGTAACTTCCAAAACTCACATGGTTTGTTTGTTTTCGTCAACTTTATCATCGAGGTAGTGTTTTTTTTGCAGATCTGATAATGGAAGTTACCTTATTTTTTAGCTTATTGCTCGTCTTTGGAGTTTCACATGGTGGGTTTTGAGATCATTGTTGAAGCATTTGGCAAGCTTAGACTTGAGTGCCAAGCGATTTTCGTGTTTATAGTGGTTTCAAGTGGTCATAAAAAGTTTAGATCCATATTGATCGATCGATTCACTGTGTGTACAGCCAGAGATCGTCTCTGACTGTTGCTTTGTGGAAAAACATTCCACACAGAGCTTGTGTCCCCTTCGCTACAGGCCGTTGGAAACGCGTGTTTCGACGGAACTAAATAAAAAAAAGTTATAGGCAAAAGAAAAAAAACTACAAACATGGAGTCGACGGGAACGGAAATGACGTTATATCCATTATTTCCGTATCCGTTTGTGCTACAGTTTTACTGTTCCCTTCGGATTCAAGATCAGACCGTGACCGTCTATAAAACAACATTAAGTACAAACGCGCGTCTAGTAGCATTTGACTCGAAAACGCATCGATGGCATTCAAAGAGTTAATCCTGATGGTTCTCATGGGAGCCATGCTGTTTAAAATTGCAAAAAAAATGGTTTTGAACGCGAGCCATGACTCTTCGACCTGTGTACTCCTGAGTTCAGTGGACCAGTCCAGATCATCTCTCATTCACTGGTATATTTTTTCACAATAACATTCCACACAAAAATTGTATTGACAACTTCTTTAAACATAGTCTATCATACCAGCCCTGACAAAAAAAAGATGGTCATTTTGTATTTTAAAACAAAATGTGAACGCCAGAGAGTTAAAGCACAATAATTAGTGCCCCTGACACTCGCGCCAAAATGACGTATATGCACCGGAACTGTACCGGAAATGTGTTTATTTACGTATTTCACAGTTAATAAATACCATTTGTGACACCTTGTACTTGTATTACAAAATATTGCACTGCGACCCTGCAGCAGTCCTTTTTTAATGTAATGACCGGGACGACGCCAGAGATGTCACCAAAAAACACTCCTTAACCACTACAACCCCATATGGTTGACCGGAGTCCCTCAGGGCTCTATACTAGTGATGTCTTTTCTGTTTTCTGACAACACCCCCCTTGTCGATCGGCTATTTTCCTGCGAAAGCTTTCCCCACAATACGGATGCTGGGTGGGTGCAAATGCAGGTTATGGACTAGTTTTTAAATTAGAACATTTCATAGCACTTTTGCCTATGATAATATTCAGAAAAGGATTCTCTTTAATAAAATAGATTTTTTTAATGAATAGCATCCTATTTCAAGTTGTCCGGGGCCTTTTTCTTTGATTTGATATCACAGACCCCTTTCTGAACATTTGGACCTTCCTGGTTGTCCTACGCACCTGTCACTAGCCTTTGAGGTGAGCATCTGCCTTCTTTTAAAAGCCTATGACAATATCAAACCGTCGGGCAGTAGACCACGTATCTCCAATGCCATATTTGAATGTTTTTTTTTCGTAAGTGAATGCCCTACTTTGACATACTACAGTGTCACACAAAAGTAGCAAAAATAGATGTGACGTGTCGTGAGCTTGTAAATCTGCAATTTTTTAAAAGCCATTTCTCCATTTGAATCCTGAAAAGTAAATTATTTTTGGACATATGAGGTTTCCCAGCCGACTGCTCTGGTGGTCAGTGATAGCGATCTGATCGATAAGTGTGGGGGCACACAAACCCATTGGCATTTATTTAGGCGGGGATCGAGTCTCTGGTAAGAGTCTCTGAGTGTGACAACATCCATCATTGGCCCAGACACAGTGCGTCGGTACGAGCCAACGCACTGCACTGTATGTATGTGTGCTGCTGACAGCGCGTGCATATGTTTGTAATCAACACTACATGTGTGCAGAAATAGGAGACAGTCACAGCAGCGTTCCAGGCCCTGGCCTTATATTTGTAGCCAAGCGACTTGTGGCCAGGAGCAGCAGATGTAATAAACACAGCCTCTCTCTCTCTCTCTCTCTCTCTCTCTCTCTCGCTCTCTGTTTTTCTCCCCTTCTCTCCCTCCCTCTCTCTCTCTCTCTCTCTCTCTCTCTGTCTCTCTCAGAAGGCAGAGAAAAACAGTGCACTTCTGGGGGGTGTGCAGGCAAATTAAATTTACTGTAGTTAATAGAGTGAGGTCTATGCTGCTAGATGTCAATTTCCTGACCAAGTCCTTCCCCTTGGAGAATGATTAGCTAATTTGAGGCAGCGGATAAATGGCCTAATGCAGGACACCACACAAGATAAACAGACACAGTCGGACCCCATGCCAAGTCCTCCGCTGCTTTACATTTTCGCGCCGCCTTATTATCTCGAGGGAAAATGGGTCCCCCTATGGCCTAAACATATTTTCATTTCTATTAACCCATTTAGACCGGAAACGCATCTGTCACTTTAGATTTCTTTGGGCTATTCAAAAAATAGCAGATCTACAAGCTCATAGCACTGCACCGAGTCCCTGGAACAAAATATTTTTAGATGGGGGTCCACGGCCAAATACATATCATTTTGAGGGTCCTTGACATGAAAAAGAGTGAGAACCACTGATATATAGCAACATTCCTTTTTTTTTTAAAGGTATGTTTTTTAAGACATTTGTAGAATCCCCCCCGGAAGCAAAGATTTGTTAAAATGTTCGCTTAAAAAATATATATATCCAAAGATTTGCACGAAATTTCCACGATATTTCCAAAAAAATTGCCAAAGAAAATCTAAAATGACAGAGATGCGTTCCCGGCTTGAATGGGTTAAAAGGGGGCCTTCGTCAGACACCCCCCCCCACCCCTCCTTCCCCCCTCTTCCTCCACCAGCGCCTTCCCGTCCCTCCCCTCCCTCCCCCTCCCTCCTTTCGCCTTCCCAATCCATTAAATCGGAGCTCTGCAATTGGCTGGGGCCATTTTCACCGGTGAATTATCAATAGAGTAATTACGCTGCATGTTGGGAGCTGGGCTGAGGCTTATCGGCCGCTGACCCCCCAGTGTGCGGCAGGATATGATCCCCTCGCCACGGACCTATTGGGGTAATTATGTGGCCGGGTGTGAAGCTGGATGGTGTGTTGCCCTTATCAGTCTGTATTCTATTTCTGCTAAACACGGTTTTCATTGAAAATTGGACGTTAATGGCAGCCACATGATACCACTAGTGTTGGATTCAGGGCGAACGTCTCCACTGGAATTCGAGCCGGAGTTAAATCATTATTCCTGGTACGTAGGCTTGGGGATGTAGGCATGAGCTACTATACCCCTCCCTGGAGCTCGCGCACACACACACGCACACACACACACACACACACACACACACACACACACACAACTATACTTGTGAGGACGTCAACATTTTAGGA
The DNA here is from genome assembly GCF_963280865.1 of Gymnoscopelus braueri. Taxonomy (NCBI): domain Eukaryota; kingdom Metazoa; phylum Chordata; class Actinopteri; order Myctophiformes; family Myctophidae; genus Gymnoscopelus; species Gymnoscopelus braueri. The sequence goes on from NC_137606.1 coordinate 46,874,832, forward strand.
TGGCAATTTTATAGACGGCAGTTTTTCTGAACAAGCTTGCAACGCGTAGCGCGGCGACGCACTGTGAGCTTGTAGATCTATTTTCAGTTTTGTGACACTGGGTGTGCAACTAAGTATAAATCAAGCATAACCCCTATAACCTCAACCCGTAAACCTAACCTCTAAATGCTTTTTAACCATAGAACAACCATTTCTCTTGTGAGAACCAGTATAGTGTTGTCAAAAATGTCAAATTTCTCAAAATATACTATACTTGTGGAGTGGGGGGCATTTGGCCCTCACAATTATAGCAATACAAGTAATACACACATGCACCCACACACACACTGCTTTGCTCGTTCCCTTTTACTCATCTTTCCAACATTCCACCAGTTGATGATGGACTATGAGGGACGTTCTCATTCATCCCCTGCTGTCTCCCCCCCAGCCCCCCACCCACACTTCACCGGACAACCACATATCGCCTCTGTCGGGCAGAAACCTCTTACAGTATCTCTATATTCTAACCGTGTTGTGTTTTTCCTTTTTTTCCAAAAGTATTAGATCCACGAGCTCGAATCGATCTGCTACTTTTGCCGTTTTTGAATCCTGAAAAATACGTTTTTTTTTTGGACATATGAGGTTTCCAACATGACGGAGACGATATCTTATTTTAGCCTATGGCGGAAATCACCCGCATCTATAACTTGCTGAGGACTTGGGAAAGAAATGGCGTTGTAAGTGATGTGGTGACCAGAGTCTGAGTCCATTAGGGCCAGCGCGGGCCAGCGGTGATTAATGTCTGTGTAACAGCAAACCTATCACATTTCAGTATGGGGACTGCTGGCGACAGCCGCCTCTGTCTGACCACTGTCTCTCTCTCTCTCTCACCCACCCCGCCCACAACACCCTAGACTGGACCTGCTGCCACTACAGGCCTCAATGAGGCTAGAAAATGCAGAGCAGGGGTCAGTTTGAATGAATGTGGAATTATGTGCAGGATGTCATTTGTATATAGATGTGAAGGGACTTAATTTAACTGACTGAACTTATTTTGAATATTTAATTTTAAAAGAAAAAAATCTCTCTCTCACACACTTGTGCCAGTGATCATGATCACCCTCCCCTGTGCCGATGTTGGCACCCGTGCCTAAGGCTGCCTACCCCTGACGTAGAGCCACGACCGATGCCAGATGTTGGGGTTCAAAGCGGGTAAAAGTCAGAGACACATCAGCTGCATAATTACTGATACCACATAGTTAAAGCTCCACCATGTAACTTTTTTTAAATGAATAACATCATGTAATTGTGTCCAATCTGTATGGTAGAGCGTGTTAATAATACAAATTGTATAACTTATAACATTGGGGTGGTTGTATTTTGTCTCCCTGCTCTTCTATTGAAAAATGTTGATCGTGTCAAAGGTCATGTCTCACCTAGACACAGGATCTGACACGGATTTTGACAATCTAATGTGACAATCTAAGATGAATTACAGTTCACCTACATGTTTACACCTACGATATTTTGGAGAACAGGAAGGCTGATAGGCTGAAATCAACCAATTTTCTCTCTCTCTCTCTCTCTCTCTCTCTCTCTCTCTCTCTCTCTCTCTCTCTCTCTCTCTCTCTCTCTCTCTCTCTCTCTCTCTCTCTCTCTCTCTCTCTCTCTCTCTCTCTCTCTCTCTCTCTCTCTCTCTCTCTCTCTCTCTCTCTCTCTCTCTCTCTCTCTCTCTCCATAACTAATGTAGCGAACTCCGTACCCTAAAAGTCATCTGATGCGCACATGCCTTTCATCCCTTTAAGCGCTGTTATTTGGTTTTATGCATTCAAAATACATGACTTATACTGGATAATTAACATTTGTATCAACAATGTGCATAATTATCCATTTTGAAACAGATGAAAACTAAATCTGTTAAATCGGTATCGGCTGCCAATACCAATTTTTGTTGTTGTTCAATCCAATCTGTCTGACTATTTATAAGTACTTTGTCACTTCCTAGACTAGAGCGCACGCACCGCAAAAAAAGTACAGGACTAAATACTTTTCATCAATTCTTTATGTGTGCAATGATCATCTGCAGCCTTGAATGAGAACTCTCCTACCTCACTGTCACCAACACCCATCTAGAAGCAAGGAAAACCCTACAGCCCAAACACACACGCGTGTTTGTATTACTATACTCATGAGGACGTCAACATTATAGGACAGCGATGTTTTTCTCTGCCATTTAACGCAATCAATCCGGGAACGCATAACGTGTCATTTTAGATGTTTAGCTAGAACCGTTATTTTATACTTTGGGCTATTCAAAAATAGCAGATATACAAACTTATAGTGCGGCAACGAGCTGCCGAGCTACGAGCTTGTAGATCTGCTATTTTTTTTTTAATTTTCTTTTTTACTTATGTTGCTACATTATAATATCAGAGGTCCTCAAACTTTTTTTTATGTCAAGGACCACCCAAAATATGTATTTGGCCGCGGACCCCCATCTTAAAATATTTTAAAGATATATTTTAAGATATATATCATTTTCACGATATATTTTTTTGCAGATCTACAAGCTCATGAGCTTGTAGATCTGCTATTTTTGAATAGCCAAAGAAATATAAATGACAGATGCGTTCCCGGATTGAATGGGTTAAAAACTAAATTAGACATTTTCAAGCCTTTAACTAAAGCCGGAAATGGCCAATGTACGAGCTCACACAGCTTCTAGATTGGTTCATTTCGACGTGTAACACCAGCACGCAACTAACTATGAATCAGGCATAAAACATCAACCCTAAACCCTGAACCCAACGCCTAATCAAACCTAAACTAATGCATGATCCTAACCCTAAACCCCAACCTGAATCTTTTCTTAATTGTAAGCCTAACTCTTTAAACACGAAAAAACAACCATTTATGTTGTGAGGCCCCAGTAAAAAACTGTCCTCACAAAGTCTATTTCTCAAATTCTCCTATACTTGTGGGGACAAATGTCCCGCACAAGTATAGTTATACACACACACACACACACACACACACACACACACACACACACACACACACACACACTACACATGGACACACATGGCCCAACACTACAAACAGAATCTTGACTGACGACATTCACAAGCAATGAGACAGATTGAAAAAGAAAAAACGGTCCCATTGAAAGTGAGGAGAAGCCCATATTTGAGGAACTTCATTAAAGCCTCGTTCCCTGCCGAGTTCTTTCCAGAGACGGAGCTCACAGACAGCGGCGTGCCGCGCCGAGCTTTCCACCATTCAAGTTAACCCATTAAGACCGGGAACGCATCCGTGTCATTTTAGGATTTGGCTGTTCAAAAATAGCAGATCTACAAGCTCAAATGAGCTTGTAGATCTGCTATTTTTTTTTTAAACTTAAATAATTTGTGCAAATTTGTGTTTTTAAAGCGAACATTTTTACTAAAATCTTTGCTTCTGGGGATTCTACGAATGTCTTCTAAAACAGTTTTTTTTAAAGACTTGTTTTCATATCAGTGGTTTTCAAACTTTTTTCATGTCAAGGACCCCCGAAATTATATGTATTTGGCCGCGGACCCCCATCTCAAAATATGTTGTTCCAGGGACCCCCCAGTAGCAAAGATTTGAGTTAAAAATGTTTGCTTTAAAAAATATATATATTCAAAGATTTGCACACATTTTCAAGATTTTTCAAAAATAGCAGATCTACAAGCTCATAGCGCAGCACTCGGTGCCGCACTAGTAGCTTGTATATCTGCTATTTTTGAATAGCCAAATAAATCTTAAAATGACACAGACGGGTTCCCGGATTGAATGGGTTAAAAGTCAACTTCCCTTTTTTCTGCTCATCTCAATGTTTTTTTTTTTCTTTTTCTCTCTCTCTAAAAAAGCACCTTGTGAGTGAAGGCACTGTGCATTTCCTGCTGCCAAAAGACGTGCAAAACAGCTGTTCCTCCCGACGAACGCTGCCTGTGCCGAACGGAATGCAAATATGTTAACCGTCCAGAATTTATTACTTTTGAGTGCTCTTCAAACGCGACGGCAGACACAAGTTTAATTTATGATATTCCTCTAATTATGAGAGCTGTTGAAATCATTTCCCAAGCTGCAATGAACACCCACCCCCCCACCAACCCCCTCCCTATGCAGCTACATTATCAGTTTCCTCCGTGCACTGGCACGCACACACACATTCATGTATATGCAACACACACACACACACACACACACACACACACACACACACACACACACACACACACACGAGACAAGAAAGCGCTGCAAAGTAGCTGATTGCTAGCACAATTAACACAGCAAAGACAGAGCATGAAAGATTCCTCACAATGTTTTCCTCCCGTTTTCCCTCTGCTTCATAAAAGTAATGTTTAGATTTGTCGTAATCTCCAGTTTGCTTTTCATTTTTTACCGTCTCCCAAGTACACAAACATCTGCAATGTTCTGCTGCGCTGTGAAGCCGAAATGAGACCCCATGTAGCCCACCCACTCACCCGCAAAGGCACACACACACACACACACACACAGTTACACGCACAGACACAAGCCACAAGGTCAAGTCATTTAACAGAGTTCAAAAGCGTTCAAAGCCGCCTCAGATCTATATGAACCTATGACAGCCAGCCAAAGAGAAAAAGATCACTTTCTACATCATGATGTGGTGTGTCTGTTTACGTGTGTGTGTGTGTGTGTGTGTGTGTGTGTGTGTGTGCGCGCGCGTGTGTGTGTGTGTGTGTGTGTGTGTGTGTGTGTGTGTGTGTGTGTGTGTGTGTGTGTGTGTGTGTGCGTGTCATGATTAGCCGATGTGATGTCTCCATTTGCCCATATGCCCGGTGTCACTCAGCCGGCTCACCGCAATCCTAAACTGGGCCGTCTGGTGAGCGCCGGCGCCCTTTGACCTCCCCACCGCCACGGCCCCAAGTGACGCCCATTAGCAGCTGGAGCAGAGGTGGGAGGGGGGGGGGGGTGGGGGGGGGGGGGTTGCAGGCCCCTGGCCCGGCCCAGCCACTCAAGCCCAAACACAAGGTCAAGTGGAGGTCATGCACAGACTAGGTGCTAACTTGCCAACTCACTCACAGCCACTCATGCAATTGAACCCTACTTTTACCCCCACCCCACCCCACCAGACCAAAAAGAAAAGATTGATGAAAGTTTGGCAGGAGAGGAGAGGAGGGGGGAGGGCTGGAACAATTACTTATGCAGGTTTAGGAAGAGAGTTGTTAACCAATTTCAACCTGGCTTGTGAACGATCACACCAGGGGAAAAACTAGACAAATGCCGTAAACGTTAACCCCCGCCTAGCCCTTTCTCTACCTGTGCTCAGTGAAAAGCCAGAATGTTGAACCTTGAGTCCCTATTTTTGGGCAGATTGGCTATTTGTGCCATACGACAAAATATAAAATAGGGTTTAAGTGGTAACAAGTTGTCACACAGCCTCCATCTGCAAGGCACAGGGGGAAAAGACAAAGACAGAAGTCAGAGAAGTGAATATGGGGGGCTGCATTGGTTCAGGAGGTATAGTGGCCGTCTTGGAATCGCAAGATTACCCGGTTCAATCCCACAGCTCCTCCTGGCTTCATGACTTCAAAGTGTCCTTGTAAAGAGCTTTGGTCTCCCCCAAAAACTTTGGGCCCTCAGTCAGGACTGCAGACGTACTCCCCATTTTCAGCTGCAGTCTGTATACACCTCTTCAGACTCTACCTCACGCCCTAGCACTCCTCTCTCTTCACTTCTGGCACGTATTTTGATAGATGCTGGTTATCCGTGAATGCCTGCCATATGCAAATATATGTTTGCTACTTGTTTACATACGTTCCGTTATTTAGATTCGCAGGAACACAAATGTTAAGAATGTTATTTAGATAGCATGTTGTTTAGACCTGGTATCCTAGTTTCTTTGAAGCACGACATTATTTTCTTTGTACTCTTACATACAGTGTGCGACCATTTACCCTGTCGTTAGTTGACTAGGATTCAAGCTATTTACTCTGATCTCACGCTTATAAGTCGCTCTGGACACTGACAGGGGGGCGTCTGCTGAATGCCTAAATTGTAAAATGTATATTGTTACAGTAGTTAAAGCTGCACCATGTCACTTTCCTAATTTGAACCCGGGTCTCCAGAGCAAGTGCTGAAATGTTTACTACTGAGATAATAGAGCCTGCTTGCTTGCTCTGGGGAGAAATTAAATTTCGTCCAAATTCGAGTCAAACCATAAACAGGATTGTGTGTCAAAGGTCGTGTCCAACCTAGACACAGGATCTAAATGTCTCAATAGAAGAGCAGGGAGACCAAACACAACCACCCCGATTGTATAAGTTATATTGCATTGACATACTCTACCATACAGATTGGACAAAATAACATTTAATTCTCTAATAAAAACGACATAACTGTGCTTTAACCCATTAATACCTGGAACGCATCTGTGTCACTTTTAGATTTATTTAGGCTATTCAAAAATAGCAGATATACAAGCTCATAGCGCGGCACCGAGTGCCGCGCTACGAGCTTGTAGATCTGCTATTTTTGAAAAATCGTGAAAATTATTTGTTTTATTTTTTTTCCGAAAAACTTGTTAGGATTTAGAAAATGTTCAGAAGCGGCCTCAGGTCTTAATGGGTTAACTAGAAATGCAGACCATTTACCAGAGGAAACAACAACGTTGAAGCTCAACAACATGTCCCATCACCACACATAGTTAGCCTGTCAATCCATTCTTGTCGGTAAGCGACACAGAGTATGACTTACGCCCAAGAGAGGAGGACATGAAAGTAGAGGTGGAGACAAATGGAGTGAGGGGGCGGGTTAAAAAACATTTAAAAAAAAGAAAGGAGGAGAGAATTTGAAAAAAAGAAGAGAGAAAAGGACTGAAGCTCATGGAGCAGACAGTCACGCTTTCACATCAAGCTGGCTCCAATTAGCAGGTGTGCTCTCAGTCTCTCTCTGGTCAGAGATGATGGGTTTTTTTTCCTCCTGCCTTTTATACACATGTATTTATGAAGTGGTATGAGATCTGAGGGCCCTTACCATAACAGCCTTTTATTGTCTAAATGTGCACGGCTCGGCCCCCGTGTGCTTAAGTGATTTAGGGACCTCACAACTCAGGTATAAGAAAAATCATAAACGCTGAGACAAACCATGTGGGTGGACTGTAAAAAGAAGGAAAAAAAGGCACAGAGGTACGGGCCCGACAAAAAGCAGACACACATTCCACTACTAAAGGGAAACTACACTTAATTAAACACCGAAGTCACAATTGAAATATCGCCCTGTAAAAAAACACACACACACACACAAAAAACACTGCACAATTAGTTTCTTTGCCACAGTGGAATGAAAAAAAGTTGTCTTCTGATAAAAAACAGAGGCTTTGTCCCATGAAGAAGTTTCTACAAAAGAAATCCTTTTCTTATGAGCTGCCATCAAAGAGAACAAGGAGAGAGAGAGTGAGAAAAGTAGAGGTAGGGAGAGAGATCAAGAAATGGAGAGGAAAAACGCTTCTCTGTCCGATATAAAAATAAGATAAAATAAATAAACTTGTCCATACATCTGTCATTCCACATGATCTAAGTGCCCCTTGTGTTTTAAGACCTAGTATATGGCTGGACCGGGTAAGAAACTCTGGAGAGCTTTTAATTTGAAACAACAGATATAGGAAGAGGCGACAATCGACCAGTGTAATATGAGTGGCAGGCAACAGTTTACTCTATGGAAGCTCCAGAATGTTGTTAACAATCTTTTAAACTAGCCGTTGTAGATGTGAAATTAATCAAAATTCAGCAACTGCGTCTTCCATTTGTCACCTGAAATGTAATCAGACATTATTGTATTGTATTGTATTGTATAGGTGAAATAGAGATAATTTGCATTTTGCAGCCAAGTCGACGCTGTTCTTTAAACGCAAGCTTTTTTGATCCCATAGCCTGAAGGGATGATTGCGGTGCGAATGGCTTTTTCGTTATTAGGCCAACCAAGGATAGACTACATCCCATAGCCTGGAGGGAAGATTGCGCTGCAATTGGCTAGTTTGTGAGGCTAGGCGGTTGACCAATGGCACAGCTTTCATTTCATTCAGTTAACTCAATTACTCACTTCTGAGACATTCACGTTTATAGGGCTGGCCCCACTTGCGGTCCAGCCCTCCCCCCCAAAAAAAACTAAAAAAACATATGAAGTCCATAAAAACATATGCAGTCCATAAATACACATGTAGTCCATTAAAACATATGCAGTCCATATTGTGACATCAGCTTTTTACTGCTGATCAACCTGTCCCATTAGTGAGCTGTTCAGTCCCAGACTGACCTGAAGGAAGGATGGACAAGGTCAAAGGGGAATCTCAGCGAGGCCACACACACACACACACACACACACACACACACACACACACACACAGTCAGGGTATTCTATTTCAATTCCCCAGGGGTCCATTTCTCAACCCACTTAATATTACCCTCTACACAAAATCTCTTTGCCGAAAATAGCCGATCTACAAGCTCACAACACACCACATGAACGCTCGCCCCCCAGAATAGAGAAGCTAGGGTTCATGCGAGTTATCATTTAACACCAAAGCTATTGCTTAAGTATTAAGCGATAAGCTTGGTGCGTTTGTTTAAAGCCTGAAACACATTCATGGCCAACACAACATCCCAGACTTCCTCTCCCTTATCTCCAAGGGAAATTATCGCTGATATGACTATGGTCAACTTTCTTTTCCCCCATTTTTGTATTTCCTACACTTAGAGCTGTTGGGGGAGGGGACCACCTTGGTTGTTAATATTTATGTCATGAACCTTGAGACTGATTAGATTTGCTATGCACCGTTGTGGGGCAGAATTCAAATGTCAGGACATATGGCATACACCGATGACATCAGTAGTCACAACGCATCGGCGGGACCAAAAGACAAGGTGCATATTTTGTTTTAGCAACGGTTTGGGAGTGACTATACCTTGTTTAGGACATGAAAGAGAATCTCACAGCTATAGGCAAAACTGCCTTGTTTCGGCCTGGATCGCTGGCCGGGCACCTAGGCTCATAAGCAGCCTGACGGGTTCGAGTCCCGTTAACGACGACTTTTGCTGCACGTCTCTCCCCTCTCTCTCCCTCTTTCCTAACTATCTTCACTTAAAGAATCTATCAATAAATGCAAAAGGCCAAAAACAAATCTAAAACAAAAAAAAAACTACCTTGTTTCAACCAAAGCAGTTGCCCGTGCCCGAATTATTACATTTTTCCCACTTTCATCTCGGTTTTGGCAAAAACAACTCCGGGTTCTCCGTTAACCAGGCACAGAAGTACTCTGCTGTTAAACCAATCGTAGAGCAGCTGGGGCATGAGCGCTTTTCAGGTGATCCATCTCTCTTCACTTCCTCCCCGTGTCCTCAACTCTGCCAGGAACCTAAAGAGAAGACAAATCTCGCAGCAGAAGAAACCTCACGCGGCGCACTGAGAAAGTGTTTCATTATTTTCGACGAAGAAAAAAAAAAGAAAGATTGTCAAGGTTTCAGTCAGGGCGCACATGATCCCCGTTTCATTACTTCTGCTGTTCTGTTCTCATATAGTATTCTTCTGTCTGCTTTTCGTAATTAAAATATTAGTTGGTTGAGTGAAACCACATGTTCCTCTGTGAGTGTGTGTGAGTGTGTGTGAGTGTGTGCGTTCCAGTGCTTGCCCAACCTGCACAGACAAGTGCAGTCCACAGATTGCATTAGTCGGCAATTTGCTCTCAAGTTGTTCGGGGAGAGAGAGGGAATGACAGCAGGTCTTCTAGCGGGGCGGTGCACATGGATCTGCTTAGGGAAAGAGTGTACGAGTCGCACCATCAATCACACACACACTCGCACCTAAAAAACCAGAGCCATCGAGAGAGAGAGTTATGACGCTCCCGTAGACGTCCGTTGTAAACAAAGAATATTCATATGATATTCTATACTAAATCATTTATTGCCAAAACCAACTTACGGTCGATTTTGGAATTTGTGTCTTTGTGTTCAGAGATACATAATGTGGAAGTAACACTTCAAGACTTGCCATCGGCCGACTGATAGTTGCAAACACTACAGTATAATTTCCAAACCTTGAATCCTCATAAAGGGTGTTGATGAAGCAAGTGTGCATCATGAACCACGTGATCGCGTTTACAGCGAGATCAGATAATTTTCTCGTTCAAGGGGTCTGCCTAAAATGACACTGAGAATAAATAATAAATAATAAATAGAAAGGTTTATTATTAGATACAAATCTAAATAAAAAAAATAAAAAATAAACGCCCAAATAGCAGCTCTACAAGCTCACAACGTGTCACGATTCGAAGCATTGTTAGCTTGTAGGTTTTTGAACATTTCTTAAGGTATAGATTAGGGCTTAACCCATTAAAACCGGGAAAAGATCTGCCATTTTAGATTTTAGCTATATATATATATATATATATATATATATATATATATATATATATATATATATATATATATATATATATATATATATATATATAGCAAAACACTCAGGATTTAGAACATTGGTTCTCAAAAATAGCAGATCTACAAGCTCACAGCGAGCTTGAACATCTGGTATTTTTGAACATTTTAGAAAAATCTTGGAAGTGTTTAAAAAATCTGGAAATATTTAACACAAATCATCTCTTCTGGGGGGGGGTCCCTGGCATAAAACAATTTCAGATGGTGGAGTGGGCGGGGGGGGGGTCCGTGGCCAAATACATATCAATTTGGGGGTCCTTGACACGAAAACATTGAACCACTGATTTAGAAGGCATTTGTAGAATCGGCCTCTCAGATCTTAAGTGGTTAATTCGTTCCACTCAAAAGCCTCGTGCGCTCAAGTGTGTGTGTGAGACACATGTAAATGTGGCTAGAGTTAAGTATTGTAGAGGCACAAATTGGATCTATATACAGTATGAACATGTTTCTATAGCGAGGCCTCTGGACGTATGCGGTCCA
>NC_137606.1:46888289-46908008 GCF_963280865.1 Gymnoscopelus braueri
CCCTTTTTCCAAATTTGTGAATTCTGAGGTAAATTTCTGAAACTAGGGTAGTTACAATTTAAACAACTGGCTGACTTGCTTAGCACATGATGATGTGACTAGTATCACATCATCATGTATAACGTAAGTATAACCACTTGAACCCTAGCATGCCTATTCTGGGGTGAACATTAAGGGAATATAGCTGATCTACAAGCTCACAACGTGTCGCGGAGCTTGTAGATCAGCTATTTTCAGTGAAGAGATTTGGTGTAGAGGGAAAAAAGAAGGGCGCCTGGGGGATTCTGTTCGACGTTGAGGCCACACAGTACAGTTTTTAAATGTAGATTCTTTCACATGTGGAAGGGCCTAACTTCATGCCACCCAACAAAAAGGTTGATAAAATAGACAACAGAAAGAAAAGGAGCAGGACAACTATGAGATTTGTGCTCTGCGGTTCTAGATTTCACACAGACAGCTACATAAAATGTGTAAATGAGGTGCACTGAGCTGCCACACTTTCAAGGGGGTTTGTGTGAACAACAGAGCCCCACTGATATGTATCGGTCAGCCGATATTATCGACCAACAGTATCAGCGTATATGTTGTGTAATATGTGATGACATGAAAACTTTTCTTACAGAACAAAATGCAGAAAATTATGCCTGGGGTAATTTAGAAATTGTTCATTTCCCTGTTAATTTGACACTTTCAGTGGACTGACAGTGTGTGACAAAGAACATCAGCAGATTAAACGATATATACTAAATCTTTTCTCCCTAATATTGGTACCAACTATCCAGTATCCAGACTCTAGTGAACAAACAAGATTTATTAAATTCTTTGATTTTTATTGTCTACATTTCCCCCTAAAAGTTCCTAAAATGGAAAACAGCTAAAGTAAAAACAAATAATTTAATAAAATAAAAGTGCATGTTTCTTCTCTGTAGCACCCAATGCACGTCAAGACGGACAAAAATGGGGTGACGCTTTGATGTTATGTCTTTGTTTGGAACCGTTTTTCTCATTTGATTGTGTCTTGTGTGCATATACGAGATTGGCAGAGAGCTGCATTTTTGTGAGGTGCTCTGTTTTGTGTGTGTGTGTGTGTGTGTGTGTGTGTGTGTGTGTGTGTGTGTGTGTGTGTGTGTGTGTGTGTGTGTGTGTGTGTGTGTGTGTGTGTGTGTGTGTGTGTGTGTGTGTGTGTGTGTGTGTGTGTGTGTGTGTGTGTGTGTTAGCAGAGCAGACTGTAAGGCTATAGGTTGGTTGGTTGGTTTGTTGTTTCTCAGGGGAGAGGGCTAGTAGTGGGGTGTGGGCCTGGGGGGTGGGGGGGTGGTGTTGGGGGGAGAGGGGGGTCTTCCTCTGGCGGTAAAGGGGAACACAGCTCGCGGCGAGGAGGGGATGAAAGACTCTGTCCATGTCAGTCACTTACCCCTCCCTTTGGTAAATAAAGGTTTCTGACAACAAAGTGGAGCGAGCGCTCCACTGGCCTTTATAGTGGATAAATAAAAAAAGACAACACTGAGGGAGAAAGAGAGAGAGAGAGAGATGAGGGGGGGGGAGAAAAGAGGGGGAGAGAGAGACGGTGAAAAGAGCAACAACAAACGTGTTCAGATCTCGCGACTGGAAGCGCGTTGGTTTTTATGGAGTGGAATACAAGAGGCAGAGGAACCAAACCAGGTCATCCTTCAGTTTAAATCAACACTTTGCAAGGCTGGTAAACAGAGGAAGGAGTTGAGAGAGGGAGAGAGAAGAACAGAAAGGGTAAGGAGAGGGCAGATCCTTCAACATACCCTCTGACTTATGGTCCTATGATAGGGTAACCACATAAAAAAAAAAAGAAGAAAAAACAGGACCCTTAATCACGATTAATTAATCCTATTAAAAAAATAGCACACAGACACACACACAGGGCCATATATCGACACTATATCGATAACGTGATGCGAGACTTAGATAACATCTGGGATTTAGGATTGCATTGCATTGATATGACATAAGTGTTGCCTTTTCCTGGTTTTAAAGGATGCATTACAGTAAAGTCATGTAATCTTCTCAACTTATAGTGTTGTTATACAACAGCTGGTCTATTATTTGCCCATTTATCCAATTCGTTATTATATAGTTATTATTGATGATTATTTATCATAAATCTCCTTGTGTAAATATTTTGTGAAAGCACCGTTATACAACAATATTTTCCACAGTAGAGATAATCTGTCTGTTTTTTGTTTTTTTTTGTGTATTTGGTCACAAATGTCATGATATTGATTTGATCCATATTGCTCGGCCCTAACACACACCCAAGAGCAGTTCCCCTCGTATACAGCAACGTAGCAACACCCCAAACCACCTGCCACATCACACACACACACACACACACACACACACACACACACACACACACACACACACACACACACACACACACACACACACACACACACACACACACACACACACACACACACACACACACACACACACACACACACACACACACACACACACACACACACACACACACACACACACACACACAAAGAAAACTTCCCCCTCGGCCACCTGAGAGGGGAACTGCAGTTCCTGGTCTTAAGGAAGGCGGTGTGAGGCCCACTAGCCAGACCTCACAGCCCGTCACCTAACATAAACACCTGTTAATGGCACTCCATGCTTTTATTTCTCCACGCTTTGCCCCACTTTCCATTCTACCACTCTGTGTCGTGTGCAAGCAATTCCATCGCACTTCAGCTCAAAAGCCTGTGATTGGCTGAGACGTGCGGAGGAATAGGGGAAGGGAGGGCCTCTTGTTTTGGTTCACGCAAGAACCTATTCCAGTGGTTCAAGATCAGGGCCCATGCCCTTGAAAACCTTGTAAGCGTTGGTGGCCCACAAATCTGACCACTTCACACTGCAGCTAAAATTGTATATCTGCTATTTTTGAGGAAAAACATTTGTGAAAATGTGTGCAAATCTTTGCCTCTGGTGGAGGTCCCTGGAACAAAATATTTTGAGATGGGGGGGGGGGGTCTGCGGACAAATACATATCATTTTGGGTAGTCCTTGACATGAAAAAGTATGAGAACCACTGATATTATAGCAACATAATTTATATATTTTTTAAACTGACATTTGTAGAATCCCTAGAAGCAAAGATTTGAGTTACAAATGTTCGCTTTAAAAAACATACATACTCAACAATTTGCAAAAAAAAATCACAATTATTATAATTTTTTTGTAGATCTACAAGCTTGTAGCCCGGCACAGAGTGCCGCACTACGAGCTTGTAGATCTGTTATTTTTGAATAGCCCAAAGTATAAAATAATGGTTACAGCTAAAAAAAAAATCTAAAATGACAGTATGCGTTCCCAGTTTGAATGGGTTAAGTTCCTATTTATTGGTACCACAATGAAAACAAATTGGGAACAAGTTGGGAATCCCTGACTGTGGCTTGACAACTCCGACGGCACGCTCGTCAAGCTCACAACGCGTTGAGAGCTTGTAGATCGCCTACATTCGCCTACATTCTTATGCAACACTCATACAACAAAGAAAGAAAAAAAAACTCAACAGCAGTGGGAATTGCTTACACGCACTCGTTTCCCCTCTCTCAGTCCCGCACCCACTGTCCTGTTTTCCCTTCTTTCTCTCCCTTTTATGCCAGGTCTATCCCCCCTTCCCCCCACCCCACCCCTCCTTCCTCCCAGGCAGCAGAGCATCATGGGAGGAGGGTGACCTTGCACACACGCCCCGTAGCCGTGCTTGGCAGGACAAGCCATCAAGCAGATGTACAGCACCTCATCTCATACAGGGGGAAAATTGCTGGGTGAAATAAATACCGGGCAATCGCTCTCTCACACACACACACACACACACACACACGTGCACACACACACACACACACACACACACTCGATTTGCCCACTCGAAAAACCTTTGCTGTTATCACCAAAATACCCTGGAGGCAGAGGAGGCCACGTCATTTCCTTCTGTAGTCCTTGTGTCAGCCTTAAACGTTTAATCTACACACCGTTGTATGACAGTGTCGTTTGCCGAAATGTGCTGATGTCTACAAGCTCGCAACGGTTCGCATTGCAACAGCTAGATTGGCTTTCTTTTAGCAAGTGAAGTACTGTACTAATCAAGCTTTAGTCAAATAATCAGCCTTATTCACTATAATAACCAGATTCACCACTATAATAACCAGATTCACCACTATAATAACCAGATTCACCACTATAATAACCAGATTCACCACTATAATAACCAGATTCACCACTATAATAACCAGATTCACCACTATAATAACCAGATTCACCACTATAATAATCAGATTCACCACTATAATAACCAGATTCACCACTATAATAACCAGATTCACCAGATTCACCACTATAATAACCAGATTCACCACTATAATAACCAGATTCACCACTATAATAACCAGATTCACCAGATTCACCACTATAATAACCAGATTCACCACTATAATAACCAGATTCACCACTATAATAACCAGATTCAGAGATCATCTTCTACAGCGTTTTTTGTTTTAAAAACCCAATAAGAAAATAGGCGCCTCCCACTCATTTTGGAAGCCAATTACAGGCAACCCGTATGGAATATAAAAAAGCTATTTGGTGCTCACTGTCACATGACTTCCGAGATCATTTGTACCTTATTTGGGGAAGAAGGAAAAAAACATTTGTCACATTTATAGCACCCCTAATGGTTCTATGTGATATCGCTTTTGGCTCTGCGTTGTGTAGAAGCCCTTAAATTAAAGTTTGGGTCAATCGGACGATGTGTTCAGGGTTTTGGCCGTTGTTTGTAACATAGGCCCCTCCTACAAACTTTGCTAGCCAGTTATATCCAATCGGTGTGGAAAATCAAAGCTCTGCATGCCTACAGAGATAATGTGTAGTGCTTTAGGTGAGTTTTGAATGAAATCTGCAAGTGTGCATTTATCTGACTACCTGTCTGTCTTCTGGTGTGTACCAACTAAGTGTATAATTACACTACCTGTCTGTCTTCTGGTGTGTAACAAGCAAAAATGAAAGTCGTAAAATAAATTGTAGATTGATGCTAAAGTCGTCCATACCAGCCCTGACAAAAAAGGGTATTCATTGTTTGTATTTTCAAGCAAAATGCCGGACGCCAGAGGCTTAAGCTTTGCTTTTATGAAATATCTGAGATCATTAGGATTTTCTGGAAGATTGAACATGTTGCTAGTTTGACCACTAATCGGGAACGCATCCGTGTCATTTTTAGATTTCTTTGGCTATTCAAAAAATAGCAGATCTACAAGCTCATACGAGCTTGCTATTTTTAGAATTTCATGAAAATGTGAACAAATCTGAATATATATATATTTTTTTTTTACTCAAATTGAACCACTGATATAAATTAGAAACTTTTTTATTAACTGTTAGGATTTAGAAGACATTTGTAGAATCTTTTGAGCTACAAATGTTCACTTTAAAAAAAAAATATATATATATATATATATATATATATATATATAGCGGAGCAGATAAGTGCTACGATCTTTCAATTTATGATACAAGCGTGAAAATTGGCATGAGCAGTCTCCATGGGTCACTTGACAAGAAAATTGTCCGAGGCAGTTGTAATTTCAAGATGGCGGCCATTTTTCAAGATGGCCGACACCTTAGTGTGCAGTTAAGTGATATGATGGTTTATTTGGTGATACAAGCATGAAAATTGGCATGAGCAGTCTCTGTGGGTCACTTGACAATAGGCCACCCACAGCTACTTGAAATTTCAAGATGGCGGCCATTTTTCAAGATGGCCAACACTTTAGTGGAGCAATTAAGTTATATAATGGTTTATTTGGTGATACAAGCATGAAAATTGATATGAGCAGTCTCTGTGGGTCACTTGACAATATGCCACCCACAGCTACTTGAAATTTCAAGATGGAGGCCATTTTTCAAGATGGCCGACACTTTAGTGGAGCATTAAAGTTATATAATGGTTCATTTGGTGATACAAGCATGACAATTGGCATGAGCAGTCTCTGTGGGTCACTTGACAATAGGCCACCCACAGCTACTTGAAATTTCAAGATGGCGGCCATTTTTCAAGATGGCCAACACTTTAGTGGAGCAATTAAGTTATATAATGGTTTATTTGGTGATACAAGCATGAAAATTGGCATGAGCAGTCTCTGTGGGTCACTTGACAATAGGCCACCCACAGCTACTTGACATTTCAAGATGGCGGCCATTTTTAAAGATGGCCAACACTTTAGTGGAGCAATTAAGTTATATAATGGTTTATTTGGTGATACAAGCATTACAATTGGCATGAGCAGTCTCTAAGGGTTGCTTGACAAGAAAACACTCCCAGCCACTTGAAATTTCTATTTTCAAGATGGCCACCCCCTGGATCCTCAAAAGATACATTTTCTCATAGAAATGTATGTATTTTTTTTCATTAAGGACAATTATACGATTATTGTTATTATGCTAAAGAACAACTTTTAACACATCACAATACAGTTGTGTTGATTTGTTGATCATAGATAGATTAGATAAGAGTGAATATCTGCACTACCAGGGCACACTGGTGATATCACTGCTGTTAAACTCAGAGTGGGGTTCAATGTCAGCTAATTGAAAGTTAGTATCCCAAATGCTGTCTAATTTACCCCAAAACAATTAGATAGCCGCACCTGAATTGACAGGTTGTGCCAGCGCGGGAGAGCCGAGCCAAGGTTAATGGGGTTTTAGTTAACCGGATGGTGTACAGATCGCACGGGATTTAAATGGCATTGGATGAACGATCGGACTAAGTGTAGGGTTAAGGCACGAACTTAGTTGTATCCCATACATCAAAGTGCTTGGTAAAAGGTGGTAAAAGGATAAACCCTCGGCCTCTGCCTATGCTGCAGACATGGCAGAAGCCATCATAACAGTTGAGAAAACTAACTGGGACAGATGTTTCATTTGTCAGCAGGTCACCAAGGAAAAACTCATTCAGCCGAGTTTATTCAACAGAGAGCACGAACGTACTGGTTATGATACCATTGCAAGAAATGTTCCATTATTTCATAAGATCAATGCTCTGCCTATCTTACTTAGTCTAACCCGACTAGATGAAGGTGATGGCATAGAAAGCACATTGACAAGAAACAGAGCAAACACAGAGCTGGAAAGGGCCCGAAAGAGAGCATCTACATCTGCTGAAGACACCGAAGGTACCAAAGATATCCATGTCAAGAGGCCAAGAAGATCCCAGCCCTCGAAAGCTTTGTGCTTTATCTGTGAAGATGAGAGTGCAACGTCCTCCTTACGTGACGCAATGACAATGAAACTTAATGAACGGGTTAATGAATGTGCCAGGAATTTAAGCGACAAAAAGCTCATTGCAAAGCTTATTGCTGGTGATGTTGTTGCACAGGAATTTAAATACCATCCTGCCTGTCTTGTTGGACTGTACAACAGAGAGCGAGACCATCTCAATGCCCTCAAGCATGAGCAGAGCCTCAAAAGCTCAGCTAGCCATAACTGGTATACCTCAAGTTTTTCAGAACTTGTCATCTACATCACGGACATGAAGATCACAAGTGACGGCACAGATCCAATAATATTCAAGCTTGCAGATCTAGTCTCTCTCTACAAGCAACGACTGCAGCAACTTGGTGTCGAATCACCAAGTGTGAATTCAACCAGACTGAAGGAGCAGCTGCTTTCTAGCATACCTGAGCTAGAAGAACACAAGGCAGGACGTGATGTACTGCTTGCATTCAAGAGGGATGTCAGCTCTGTTCTTTCAAATGTAAACAAATACAGTGAAGCTGAAGCCATACACTTAGCTAAGGCTGCCAGCATCATACGTAGAGAGATGCTTAATCACAAGACAAAGTTTGACAACAAATTCCATGAGGGATTTGTTGAAGAATCTGTTCCACCAACGCTTCTTCAGTTCATCTGCAATATTGAACATGGTGTAGATATCAAGTCACATTTGAATCATGGGGTATTCAAATCAGACATTGCAATTGCACAGTTGTCAAACACATTTGCAACACTCAGCGAATGTCCCTCTGCAGTGGAGGATAGTGACCTGCAAGCTTTGGAGAGATTTGTTGTGCTCATGTATGACAGGTCCAGCGATGTCACAACTGTGAACGAGGCCAGGCTTGATCTCTTTGCCAGAAAGCAAAGACATTATGACTTGATCCCACCAACTCAAGCAGCACTCAAAGAGCATGCCAAACGTGCTTCTTATGAGGCTGGATACGTGTGGGGACAGGCATTGAAGCGACATCCACAAATGCCGAGCCCATCTGACTGGGGATGGGTGGAACAGGACGAGAAGTGGAAAGTCTTCTGGACTCCACTTCCACCTATTGCGGAGAGTTGTTGGGAGTTGACCAAATGTGGGTGCACCAAGGCATGTACTGGAAGGTGTAAGTGCTTCAAATATGGACTCAGTTGCACATGCCTATGTAGTTGCCCCTGCTAGAACCTATTTGCATGTTTATTTTGCCAGAGTTTTTCCCCGTTGTCCTCTTTGTTTTCAAGTGTAGGCCTATGGCTCGGCTTCCCCTCGCCACATCGGTGCATCATGTTTTACTTTGTCACCAGTCTATTAGTGTGTAATTTTCAGTTGTTACTTTGTAACATTGCTTCCACTGCCTTCCACTGCCATACGTAACAGTGAAGCACATTTTCAGTTTAGTTCCTTACTATAGTTTGTCATGGTTCCGTGGCTACTGCCATTCAGTATTAGCCATTGCTCAATTATAATTTTGGAGCACTGTCCGTTCAGCACCACAACTGTGCTAATCAGCACCTCAACTGTGCTAATTTATTAGTCATATTTTTTGTTCCCCCATCTCTTAGTATTTATTTGACACATGTAATGGCTGTTAGTTAAAAAAAAAAAAAAAAAAAATCCTCCCTTGTGACTGTTACCGTGTCGTGGTAAGGGAGCTTGAGTACCTCAGTGAACCCTGAGAGCTATGCCAGTGGGAGGCAACTCCTGACAGGTTTTACCAAACTGGACAGGTCGTGGGCGAGGAGTCAGACAAAACACAGTCAAACAACCTCTCTTGACAGAGCTTTTTGAGGAACCCAATACATAATGCTCCACTAAAGTGTCGGCCATCTTGAAAAATGGCCGCCATCTTGAAATTTCAAGTAGCTGTGGGTGGCATATTGTCAAGTGACCCACAGAGACTGCTCATATCAATTTTCATGCTTGTATCACCAAATAAACCATTATATAACTTAATTGCTCCACTAAAGTGTTGGCCATCTTGAAAAATGGCCGCCATGTTGAAATGTCAAGTAGCTGTGGGTGGCCTATTGTCAAGTGACCCACAGAGACTATTCATGCCAATTTTCATGCTTGTATCACCAAATAAACCATCATATCACTTAACTGCCCACTAAGATGTCGGCCATCTTGAAAAATGGCCACCATCTTGAAATTACAACTGCCTCGGACAATTTTCTTGTCAAGTGACCCATGGAGACTGCTCATGCCAATTTTCACGCTTGTATCATAAATTGAAAGATTCTGCCAGAAAAAAGCATTTAGCCGCTCCGCTAATATATATATATATATATATATATATATATATATATATATTCAAACATTTGCAAAAAGAAATCACGATTTTTCAAAAAATATCAGATCTACAAGCTCATAGTATGAGCTTGTATATCTGCTATTTTTGAATAGCCAAAGTATAAATATAAATGCTAAATATAAAAGACATGTTGACTTCTATGGAATCCAAATGACTGAAATAAGTGGTGGCGACTGAGAACTTTAATCTGCGTGTGCCAGGTATAATTGCAGGTCTCCTAGGCGTGACATCAGACCCAGTGTTGAAGATGCTCTGCTGTTAGCGGGGGCTAAACCCTGACGCTAGCACTTTGCCCTGCTAACACAACATACCGCTGAAATATTAATGACCGACGTAAGCGCTTGAACACGCATGCCTGTGTGTGGGGGTGTGTTGTGTATGCCTGCCTATGCACAATGCACATGCATGTGGTGTGTGTGTGTGTGTATGCATGTATGGGGTGAATATCTGCACTTCAATGCAATGGCTGCTTTTCATTTTGGGGGCTGGATGAGAGGTTGAGAGTAGGGGTACAATAGTACATAAAAGTAATGGATTTAATCGATTATTTAAAAAAATATTGATTTCAATAAAATAATTAATTTCAATCAAATAAGAGCGTCTCTAAAAGCTCAAATGTGAGGCTATTTTTCGTGCCATACGATAGTAGGACAAAGTATAAAATGGGGTTTAAGTGGTTAATCAGAGTACTTGATGTAGCCGATTATTTAAAAAAAAAATCTAATGTTTTTCCGGTTGATGTATTAAAAAAGCTCTTCTCGATTATTCGTTTAATCAAAAAGGTTATAGAATACTCACAGAAGATAATGGATGTTTCAAGCCCTGGCTGAGAGGTCCCACGCCTTCCCCTTTTACTGAGAGAGCCTCTAAATATGAATGGTTTAAGAGTGGATGAATGAATGGGTCCAGGGATGGGACGATAAATCGTTATTATCGTTTATCTTGAAATTGTCCTCCGTCATACACTGGGATCAATTCACCTTTGCCGAACTGCATATACGGTACCACTTAAAACTCTCTAGAATTGGTAAAACGCACCTGAAAAGAATGTAGTTGATCTTTTTTTCACTCTCTAAATCTCTTTGCCAAAAATAGAAGATCTACAACCTCACAACCTCACAATGTTCCGCCCCAGACTATGGATGCCGGGGTTCAAGTGGTTAACAAAAGTGTCCTTTTAAGAGTTTTAAGCATATTTTGATTATTGCGATAATATCGTAAAATCACGATTATTTTGGTCACAATAATTGTGACGTGAATTTTTCATATCGTCCCATCCCTAAATGGGAAGAGTGAAGGAATGAATGAATGGGTGACTGGCTGACAAGGAGGCACACAACGAACACACTGAACACCTGCTGCTGGCACCCGGTCAGCTCCACTGAGCTCACCTACAACTGTCCCCGCTGTGATGCGACTGTGATGGTGGAGCATGCTGGGTTCAGGTTCACATCAGAACGCTGTGTGCTGCCATGCACTCATCTGCTGTGACGCACACTACCCCAACTCTATCTCACCCAGTGGAATAGACCCCCATACGCACGCACGCACGCGCACACACACACACACACACACACCACAAGCCCAGATCTGCCTGCTCACATCAAAGAGAATAAACATTAATGGCAAATAGGTAATCTGCTCCTCTTGTCTGTTTTACATTTCAGGGCAAGATTGGCTGCCTCTGGGGGGGGGGGCTTGTTCTCCTCTGATTGAGAGAGAATGAAGGAAAAGAAAGAAAGAATAAAAGAGAGAAACAAAGAGAACGAGAGAAAGAGAGAGAAGTAAGGACAGAAAGAGAGAGAAGGCGTGGGAGCTAACGATAGATGGTAAACACAAGATAGAGCATTATTCTTATTTCATGTATCTCTTTATTTTTTATTCATACATTAGAGATGGAAAAGGAGGTAATAATATTCCCTCCCTCCGCCCACGGCAGCACAACTATGGTCCTAATCTTCTCCAGTTCACACGTTATTATTCTCATTTCTTCTGAATAATATCCCCCCCCCCCATCCGTTCTCTCTCCCTCTTTTGTCATCCCTCCTTTCACCTCTTCTCCCTACCCTCTCTCTCTCCTCCTACGCCCCACCACCACTACCACCATTCCATTTGAACTTCTTCTCCCTCCAACTACAATTGCTACTAGTACATCTCTCTCTCTCCCTCCTTCGTATGCTGGACGTGGCGGCGGGTTAAAGTGGTGGTCGGGTGGAAGGCAGGAGCCTCATATCCCTGTCTGCGTATCAATCATGAGGTCCTGTCCACTCAATCCCGCTCTGATCCATCAGCCAGCCCCTTGCAGCCCAGCTCAGGAAGCCTCATCCCCGACCTGGGAGCCTCCAACACACACACACACACACACACACACACACACACACACACACACACACACACACACACCCGTGCACGCTCCACTGAGTGATGGGAGACAGAGCAACTGTACGCGGCATCCTCCCAACCCCACCCTTTGCTTTATTCCTCTGGATACCTAACACATGAACTTCCCTATTCTGGGGGGCGACCATTTGGTGAAAATAGCCAATCTACAACCTCACAGCGCGTCTCAAACACATGCATTGTAAGCTTGTAGATCGGCTATTTTTGGCAAAGAGATTTGGTGTCGAAGGGAAAAGGGGAGGGGACCCAGTATAGACCCCCGGGATACTGTGGTAAAAGAAGTATATACTGTTTAAGTGGTTAAGCTCATCCTTCAAAGAATGCAGAATGTGGCACGTCCTTGTGGGTTAGGGAGCTGCTGTACCGAGTGACCGCAGTGTCCCCGGTTCAATTCCCACCTCGGGGTACCCGTGCCCTCACTTTCTCATCAATCTTCACTATCTAATCTACTTTGCTGTTTACATCCGTGTCTGTCCAGACTCATACTGTATGTAGTGACTTTTAAAGGAATTTAATGAACGTGCTCTGTGATGTCACAATGAACTTGACCTTTGACCAACGACTTGTGGACGTTCATGCCAGATGTAATCAAGTCCCTCAAGGGAGAGCATGTTCACGACACTGGTGCGGACGAACGGACGGAAGAACAACCCGAAAACAATGCCTCTGGCCATGACTGTATACTGGTGGCAGCATAAAAGCTATCCCAGAACAAATAAACAGTTTAGGATAAACTATAATCGTTAACTTATTTAACATTAATGCTCGGCTACCATAAACATTTGTTTTAAAAGAAGGACAAAACGCTATAAAGCTCAACATACGTAGAACACCCAAGATACTTTGCCTAAATTATTCCCATTTACGACAGCTAACAGCCTACAGAACAAAAAATGACTCAGTTGTCACACCAATAGCTCAGTTGTCACACCAATGGTTGAAGGGGACACTGTATGGTTCCATTTCTACAATTTCAAAATAAATATATAACCCATTTAACTGTAAAACTCTTTTACCATGCAGACATGATGCTGTGTCCAAAAGCACCACCAACCAAACGGTTTCACACGAGCAGAAAATCTGCGATAAAAACTGCACATAATTTGTCAGCAATGTCATTATCGACAGCCCCCCGCCCCCCTTTACTCCGCCATGTAGCATTCAACCACCTCCACCCAACCCACCTGCTCCTCGCTCGTCGTCGTTAAGCCGATTACACAACGCAGGCCTTCCTAATCACAGCGCTGCGTTTGTAAACACAGTCATATCATCGACTGTAATTCTAAACCTTCCCATAATCCCCCTGCACCTTTCATCTAAGCACCATGCCAGTAATGCCATTTAATCACCAACGACACTGTCCGCGGCTGCGACTTGTACCACATTATATACACAAGTAGCATGTGAGGAATTAGGGGGGGGGTTTGTTTTGGGCCTACGTACGTCGGTCTCTCTGCCAAGTTCAAACGGCAAATTTGGTGCGGTATTTACCCCGCTCTACAGTCAATTTGTGAATAGCCCAGACGTTATTGTTGGAGCTTAACAGTAACTGATTCTGGACATCATCATGAGCCACTCCGCCGCTCCAAGCTCTGGTCTTCTTTGCTAGCTCTGTCCTCCCTTCATCCAAACACCTCTGTAATGAAGATATGAAAACCCTGCTTCCTTTGTGATTGAAATGACTCTACGCTCCCCCACAGCCAAACACACACACAAGTAAACACGGTGCTTTGCCCGCGCATATATTACGACAACCGTTTCTGCACTTGTGCAGCACATATGTGTGCATTTGTGTTTGTGTGTGCATGCACGACACGCGAGTGTGTGCGTGAGAGAGGGATTTAAAAACAGCACAGTTTACTGGTTCATTAGCACCAGATTAGCTATGCTAATGACATGGATCACCACACACAGAGAAATCCCCCCCCCCCCTTTTATGTTCCTGAAAGGGATACACTGTTTAGTGGGTGTGTATGTGTATGTGTATGTGTATGTGTATGTGTGTGTGTGTGTGTGTGTGTGTGTGTGTGTGTGTGTGTGTGTGTGTGTGTGTATAGACACTCCTTTTGCATGAATAAATGTGTCCCTACCCGTAAAAAACAACAACCAACTATTGTACCAATAATCATCATAATTCCACAAAGCATGTATGGCTAATGATGTTGTAATTGCATTAACGAGTTGAAGGAGGGCTGTTCCCAGAAGAGGGGAGGAGCAGGGTGGAGACGTCTCCTGATTGGATGTGACCCAGCGGCTTCATTAGCACTCACACAGCTTATGCTGTCAATTAACACCGTTCACACTAGAGCCCCGCCCACATATTGGACATGTCCTCCATTATTTAACTCTTTTTCTTTAACATCGGTATCTGCAATTGTCCAGCCGACGTGTCATGATTCTGAACCACTTTCAACCTGGCGTACCTATTTAGGGCATGTCGTAGGTGAAAATTTACAAAAATAACCAATGTACAAGCTCACAAGGCAACAAGTTGCGAGCTACTTCTGAAATGTTTGAACAGGGCTTGTTAACACATTGGGTGCCAGAGGTTTATTAAAATATTATACGTTGAGTGCCAGCATTTCTTCCATCCACTTGCGTTATACATTTCGTGCTGTGAGAAGCCCCGACGCGGAAATGCATGTAAACAAAGCGTGCGTGCGAGACGGCGGAGGGTCCCGACTAACGCCTGGAACAATAATATTTCCAACGCGACCCTCCATTGCAGCGTGATCGCCGATCGAAAACGGCTCGTTTCCACCACATTAAAAAGAAATGGAGATATTAAGCTTTTAATCAAGGAGATAACATTGAAAACGCCGACCAAAGGATTTTTGACATGGAGCCAGATCCAGCCTCTTCTTCTCAGAAACTGCTTGGGTGATGTCAAAGTTTCGTTTTAGCGCCCCACGTGGCCCACATGTATAAAAATAGAATTGGGTCAAAAACGGTCCGGACCGTTTTCGGCACTTCTCGTTTGGACCCTCAAAAACGGTCCGGACCGTTTTTGGCATTCAATGTGTTAAAAAAGATTTTTTTTCAATGTATAATTAAAGTTAAACACAAATAACTTTGATGGATAAAAAAAGTGGATTTGTTAAAGTTAATATATGAAAAGAGCTTTAATTATACATTGAAAAAACTATCAAAATTATTTGTGTTTATTTTCATTTCTTTGTTTGCTAATAAAAGTTCTCAGAGAGAAGCTTTATTCAAATTAGACGTTTTCAAATTTCAAATTGTCATTTTCACAAAATATCTGTTAAAACATTGGTAACCTGTGGGCTAGGACTCTCGATCGGAACACAAAACTCTGTTATCGGTTCGGGCTCTACCGGATAGTGCATCAAGCAGAAAATCACAGTGGCCCTTGGTTCGATTCCTGCTGGAGACTGGTGCTGCATATCTGTCCCCTCCTGTCCTGTGTTACCTGTCTCTCTACTGTCCTACCTGCATGTCAGTACCCCTAGTGTTCTATGTTACCCGTCTCTCTACTGTCCTACCTGCATGTCTGTCCCCCTAGTGTTCTATGTTACCCGTCTCTCTACTGTCCTACCTGCATGTCTGTCTCCCTCTCTGTCCTGTTACATGTCTCTGTATTGTCCTACTTAATAATAAAAACAAAAACAAAGATATGGCTGTAGAAATGACATCATGTTGGCTCGATAGACCCATAACCGTGGGCAGAATGGGGCATTTTAGTGCACATAGTGTAGCTGAAAGAGGGATAGGACTGGCTGGGGAATGCGTGCACGGCTGTCACTGCCACACAAGTACATATGCATACACTTATGTTTCACTAACCCAAACCTAAGCAAACGTAACAGTCTCTATCAGTCTGTATTGATACACTGATGTTGCACAGTATGATCTGTAAAGAACTTCCTTATGCAGGCATGTCACACACACACGCACACACACACGCACACACGCACACACGCACACACACACAAAGTAGTTATTGAAGGTACAATGAGATCTCTATTCTCACTCACTGCACAATGACTTCTGGACTTAAATCATACGTTTGTTTATACAGTAGACAGACATACATACGTACGTACATACATACATACATACATACATACATACAAACATACATACCACATGTAACTTTTAAATACTGATGGTTTAATGAGAGTGATGCAGATTATAGCACTTGAAATATATACCTACAAATACATACAGTACAGTGTACTTGAAATGCATTAGTGATTGGTGATTTTTTTGCGAGTTTACAGATGAAGAAAGATTATTCTACGCTGGTTGTTGCTCTGACCAAAATCTAATCTGAAAGTATATAAGATATTGCACCATGGACAGCGAGTGGTGTGGTGGTGTGTATACGCGGGTGTGTGGTTGCATGCGTGTGTGTGTGTGTGCGCGTGTAGCTGCGTGTGTGTGTGTACCTCCTGTCGCGGCTGCGTGACCTGTGTGAACGGTGGCTCCTTCGCTCTGCGCTGCGACTCTTCCTCCTACGAGATGAACCATGAGACGAACTGCTGCTGGAGCGTCTTCTACGCCTGAGGGAGGCATGCACACACACACACACACACACACACAGCTCTCTTTATATTTATAATTGTACATAATTGCGTAAAACAAAGGCACCTTACATAAATTGTGCATTTGTTATTGTAGATAGATACATAGACCTCTGGTGTCTCAGCAACACCGGAGCAGAAACGAAACAACAGGACAGATACAGGTAAGATTAGAAAGTTACAACTAAGAAGTAGTAGAATACTTATTTGTATTGTATTATTATTTTTGTACTATTTGCACTGCTATTTATTTTTCTAAATGTATTGCTATCTTTCTTTTTGCTGTCGAGGAGCCAAAACACATGGATTTTACTCTCTTTAATCTCTTATACTTGTATTAATGGATATAACTATAAATAATCTTTAATCTTGCATCATTAGCTCTAGTGTCTCAAACAAACCTCATAAGAGACCATCACTTGGATGTTCCTCCTGCCTTATAGAATCTATAATTCACAGTAAAAAAAAGTAAGTAAAGAAAACGCACGTCTATCAAATCCTTCCCACATCATGTCCCTCGCCACCTCCAGCTCAGAGCTCTCCTTTTCGCTGTTCAGCTTCCACAACATCCCGCTAACCATCTAACACCATGCTCCCAGATCTCCTATGCATATATAAAAATATATACTTTTTATTTATTTATTTATTTATCTTTAGTCTGCAGGTTATTCCAGGCCCAAATGTGTCCTTAAAGTACACACATTTCAGCAGTCTATAATGTCTGCTTAGGCCTGCTGTTGTTTAGCGCGGTGGTTATGAAAGTGGGGTCCAGGACCCCCAGGGATCCTTAGGGGGGGGGTTCAGGGGGTCTGTGAAACGTGTCGCATTGTGCCACGTTTCACGAGTTGTGGGCTTGCAGATCGGCCATAAAAACTTATTTTTTTTTATTGATAAAATGGGACACATTTTGAATTTTTTAAAACACAAATCTTATATGGGGGTCCCTGGCAGAAAATGTTTTCAGGTGGGGGTCCGCGGCCAAATATAATATTAACTCATTCCCTGCCAATGACGTCTTTTGACGGCTGTTTTTTGTAAGCCCACACCGCCAATGACGTCTTTTGACGTCTCTTAAAAAAATTAGCACTGGTTAGTGCAGTGGTTCCCACACTTTTTAGCTTGTAGATCTGCTATTTTCACTACTTCTTAAACGTTTTTTTATTATCATCATTATGTATTTATTTATTGTGATTGTATTTATGAAATACTTTTGAAAAATGTTGAAAAAGTTGTGATTTACATTTTGAAATAATATATATTTGTAGGAAACTAAAGAAGGGGACATTTAAATTGGTTCGTGACCCAAGCATGGGTATCGCCCCACTGTTTGGGAAACTGTGGTTTAGTGAGCAGGTCTGCTGGGAGGCCTGAAGCATCAGAGACATGATACCAGGTTAGCAGGACGTCATACAGTTCTTCAACAAGGGGCCCTTTCACTGCTGCTACGCCGCTCTTTTACCACTAAAATAGCAGATCTAAAAGCTCACAACAAGTTGCATTGCGACGCGTTGTTGTGACTGTGAGCTTGTAAAAGGCAATTTCCTAGTAGTACGACGACATATATAGGGTTTAAATGGTTAAAGCCTCACTATTTAACTTTTTTTAATGAATAAAATGTAATGTTGTCCAATCTGCATGGTAGAGTATGTTAATACAATAGAACTTATACAATTGGGTGGTGATTTTGTCTGCCTGCTCTTCTATCGAGACATTTAGATCGTGACTCACCTAGACACAGGATCTGACACAGATTTGTAGCAGCTCGCTTTAGCAGAATGTGGGAGGTTCCCTTCCTTCATATATATGTTACAGTACAATTGAAGAACAGTCAGATTGAAAAAGGAGTGCTCGTTTTCTTCCAGTTCACCTACTGCGCTCCCCCGTGCTTCAAGTCACCTTTAGGCGGCGCACCCTCGTCGGTGAAACCGATTGCACCTTCTTTATTTAATACTGCAGTTTTTATTGTATAGCTCAATGGTAAAAATGTCAGCACTTGCGCAGGAAACCGGGTTCAAATCCGGGGTAGAAGAGGAAAGTTACATAGTGCTGCTTTACTGTGGCTACATCATAGTGTGTATGTGCGTGTGCATGCGCGTGTGGTAGCTTCCATTCTGTAGTTAGTATCTACTACTAAATATGAGCACCCACACACACACACACACACACATTAGCCTCCTCCACCCATGAGCTACCTCGCAAACAGTTTGAACAATATTAATTATTAAAAAGAAAATAAATCCTCTTTCATTTCGTAAGTACAAAACACTCAAATCTGTTTAGCACCAAAAAAAAAACTGTATTTGGGGTCCGCTGGGAACTCGACGAGACAGAGGAGAGAAGAGAGAAGAGAACAGCGCTACAAATGACACAGAAGCTGAACTATCAAACCACATTTAGTAACGGGTAGAGAACCATTAGTGTTCTAAAAGACTGGATCCCATGAGCGGGGCCTCACACCCTGCCTGCACAGAGAGAGAACACACACGGGGGACCGGGGCGGAACGGGCTGCCTGGGACGTTTGATTTGAGGGGGGGCTCATGTAACACGGATGCACGAGTTAATACGATTAAACAGAATGTTTTATAAAGCCCCCAGTGCAAGAGCAGGAAGTGATGTTTTGTGTGCAATTAATGGTATGGAAGTCTCCAACTTAGAATAGACCACAGTAGTACAAACAGTACATGTGATGTGGACTTGACGGTGCATGCACACAATCATGTACACAAAGGAGATAATTGTGTATTTCATATGATGGAACAAGAGGTTCAAGGCGGGCTTTATTGTTACATCTTGTGTACAGGTTCGTACATGAGACTAAAACCTAGTTTAGTTCGGCTCCTTCAGACATTGCAGCAGCATACGTATAAATAAATGAATGGAGATTTTTTGTTTTTTTGTTGCATTCCTGAGCCAATAATTTGATGACCGGCGGAGTCAATGGAGACTCTTTGCCGGTCATCAAATTATTGGCTTAGGAATGCGACAAAAACAAAAATATCTCCATGAATTCAAGGCGTGTGTAATTGATAGAAAATAAGATTTTTTTTTGGTGAACTACTCTTTTAAAAGAAAAATAAATTCAAAACATGTACATATACACAACAAATGTATAGAATAACAGAAGTTGGAACTTGTTCTGTGCCTAGTTAACATTTGATGGCTTTCATTA
>NC_137606.1:46908208-46923208 GCF_963280865.1 Gymnoscopelus braueri
GTGCGGGGAGCCGGACAGCATGCTCGGCCCAGACAGAACCAGGGACTCGGGGAGTCCCAAACTCACTGACGGTAAGAGAGACCTTTTGATTGTACACATATTATTTTGTTTCTAAACTCACTGACGGTAAGAGAGACCTTTTGATTGTTCATATATTATTTTGTTTCTAAACTCACTGACGGTAAGAGAGCAGCGTTGCCAGATTTTGTGAGAGAAACAAGCAACCAGGACTTGGAAAACAAGCCCAAAAGAAGCGACTAATATTATTGGCCACATGAGAACTTTAAACATAGCATATATTGGAGATTTGAAAATAGCCGATCTACAAGCTCAAAACGCATTGCGATGCCATGTGTTGTGTAGCTTATCTGCTATTTTCAAATAAAATATTTGGGGGGAAATGGGGGGAAATTTATAATATTTTGGAACATTTTAACAACACAAATTTTGTATTGGGGGTCCCCATGGCACAAAATATTTTCAGATGGAGGTCCGGAAACAAATACATATTGGGTGCTTGACATGAAAATGTTTGAGATTCACTGGTTTAAACAACATTAGGAAACAAGCCCATAACAAGCCCCAAAAAACGCAGCCCGCAACTAACCAATATTTACAAGCTACTTTACAGAAGTAGGCTAATAATGTCGCTAATAATAAGCAGACATGGCAACACTGTAAGAGAGATCCGACCTTTTCTTATAACACCTCTTTAATAGCATTCACCAAGAAACCGGCCTGGTAAGGCTATTATAGTTCAACAAGAAATTGGTTTGTTCTCGTATCAAAGTTTGCCTACGAATCTTGCGCATAAAACACACACATTATGACACAACAAGGACGGCCTCGCGAATTCACTCCAAAATAAATGTGTCTCTCCACATGGGTTTGTAAATGTAAACTTAACGCATCTACTCGTTGCATGAAAGTTAGTGGCAATGACAATTTGGTCTAGGTTTTCTATAAAATGCCCCATTAACTACTCTAAACAGAAAGCCTATAACATTACAGCAACCTATTAGTTATCTCAAGTGCCATGGATTATGTGCTATTAAACTAACTCATTCATTCAGTAGAACGAGCTTATTTAATCGAAAAACAGATATGGCCTATAGCTTAATGTGCTTTAATACAGCACTGCACTTGAAAGATGGAAATCAATACCTGACATTTTTTTTTATCTATACCGCAGGCCATATAGAAGTAGCGATAGCCTACAAACAGACGTAAAAGAAATCAAGCTGTCATTAAATGGATTTAAAACAAATCGACTGACAACCAATTGTGGCCAACAACAAATGGCAGATCCCTTTCAAAGGACTGAGGCTAGCCTATATATATATGACTTTGAGATTATGATAAACTATAACTGAAAACGATATAAAATTATATAATTCTGCAATCGCAATTGCTGTATACATTGAA
Source organism: Gymnoscopelus braueri (assembly GCF_963280865.1). NCBI lineage: Eukaryota > Metazoa > Chordata > Actinopteri > Myctophiformes > Myctophidae > Gymnoscopelus > Gymnoscopelus braueri. The sequence goes on from NC_137606.1 coordinate 46,909,634, forward strand.
GGTGTGTTATTTTACTTTATATGGGAAGTTCTTTTTCCCTTTTAATGTCGCAATATTGAAACGTTTGATGATTAATTCGAATTAATAATGTTATGCTCCGTCAAAACAATCAGCTCTGAGCGCCACGTTCATCTCAACGAGCCCGATCATAAAGCATAAATAAGGCCGTGAAATGTCGTAAAAAATAAAATAAAAATAAAGCATTTATAGGGTTTCAGTGGAACTAGTAACTGAAACGGTTCATTTTGGACGGCGTGGTTATAAGAGTATCATCACACACACACACGCGCCCACACACACACACACACACACACACACACACACACACACACACACACACACACACACACACACACACACACACACACACACACACACACACACACACACACACACACACACACACACACACACACACACAGACACACACACACGCACGCATGCACGCGCACACTCACACGCATAAAGGATAGATTGATGCATATTTATAAGCAGTTAATAATTAAAGAGCTTTATGTAGCTCTACAAAACATCCGAGGTCTGACATCTGTGTGATTCTTGGGGAGGACCCACGTGTTATTATGTTTTTCTCCTGTCTATTCCCCCCACCCCACAAAAAGGTCAATCTTTTTTGATACATTTTTGATACATGTTGATACATTCTATTACATTTTTTATCCTCCTCTATTCTTGTCGAGGGCCTGGGCCACGAAAAAACGTCACGTATTACTATGTTTAATAGTCATGTAGTGGTTCCCAAACTTTTTAGCTCAATACCCAAGAGAGAAATAAGACGTTTGCCCGGGACCCAAACCAGTGAAAATAGCAGATCTACAAGCTCACAATGTGACACGACACTGCGTTGTGAGCTTGTAGATTGGCTATTTTCACTATACTTTTTTAACATTTAGTTTTCTATTTTATGGAATTTCTTTGATTTTTTTTTTTCATTCATGAAACTATATATTTTTTTGTATACAAAATGTGTTCCGCGACCCAAACATGGGTCCCGACTCCCGACCATACTGTTTGGGAAACAGTGATTCATTTTATATATATATGTATAAAAAATATATACATTGTTGAATAAGAAAGATATTTTTCTTTTGCCCCCCATCTTATATTATATATTATATAATATATAATATATAAATATCCAGGCACCACGGACATGAAGGAAAGGAAAGAGGACTCGAAGCCTCTGGAAGATGAAACACAGGCTAAGATCAAACAGAGGAGAAGTCGGACTAACTTTACATTAGAACAACTCAACGAGCTGGAGCGGCTGTTCGATGAGACGCATTATCCAGACGCCTTTATGAGAGAGGAGCTCAGCCAACGGCTGGGACTGTCCGAGGCGAGAGTACAAGTAAGTGAACCAATATTATATATTATTTTAATTATGTTATATATTTATAATTATTATCATTATTATTAATAACAACAGACAACAATCTAATCATGGTCAAATCACCCGTGTCAATTTTACCCCGACTAACTCTTTCTCTGGGTCACAAATGAACACTGTGGATTTGCATTCTAATTTTAATAATAATAATGATAATCCTCATTGACGGTTTGTTTTAAGTTTTTACAGGGAATATATATTAGGAGGCATTCTTTTATGTATCAAATTTGACGCTCATGGTCTCAGTATAAATATTGTTTAAAGATGATGTATGTGTAATAGTTTTCTATATGCGGGGAATGGGCATAATGTATATGCCCATATGGAATAATCATAATGTATGCTGATTGAAATGAAATGTATAGGTCTGCTATCTTGCGTGTGTGCTCAGGCACACACACACACACGCACACGCACACGCACACGCACACGCACACACACACACACACACACACACACACACACACACACACACACACACACACACACACACACACACACACGCGCGCGCGCGCGCGCATCCTATGTGTGCGTGTAGGCTTAGGCTGTTATGTGTAATAATAGGCCAACAATCTGGCCACATGGCATAGTTTTGGACATAGCTTATGGTCGACAAACGTTGCTTTTGTTTTGTTTCCATGTCTTCTAATCTGATAGTTGAGTCATTTTAGTGGCAAAGTGAATTATAGGCCTATATAATTGAGTCGTTTTCTTTTTTCATTATTGTTTATCCAGGTCGCTTTAATCTTAATTGTTCCAACCCACCAAAACAAATAGTCATACAATATTTACCCTCACTTCACATTATTAGTAGTATATGTTACCGGCCTGGGAGAGACCAGACCAGGCCATCTGCACACAGAAACCCAATATAAGCCGGTTGGTTCAGAGAGCAGAGCAGAGCAGAGGGGGGCTCAATCTCTTGTGTAACTGATCCGAGCATCAGTGACAATGAACATATAGACATCTGATTTATAAAAAAAAAACTATAATATCTTATTTCAGGCTCTTTAATCCCTAATGTCTCAACTCGGGGGAGGGTTGGGGGCGACTGAAGCAATTGTCTCTCCGCTGAATATATGCCTTTCTGTCTTTCACTCTTTCTGAACAAAATCATAAAATGGGCCCAAAAAGATAGACCCCCCCCCCCTTCTCCTCTCTCCCCTCCTACTCCTCCGAAAGAAAAAAAAAGCCTGTGCCTCTGCGAGAGTCTCCCGGCGTGAATTGGAATCTTACCAAGACGTATTGTGTCACACAAGCAAGGCGAGTGCAAGGAGCACAGGCTCGAGGATTTGCATAAATTATGTATTATATATTTTCTGCCCAAATCAAGGTCTGCTGCCCTCCCTCTCTCTCTCTCTCTCTCTCTCTCTCTCTCTCTCTCTCTCTCTCTCTCTCTCTCTCTCTCTCCACTCCCCTGTTGAAACCAACTATAGCACTGTTTCCCAAACACTGGGTGGGGACCCATTTGTGGGTCGTGGACACATTTTTATGGGTCGCAAGTAAAATGTCCTACATTCTCGTTTTTTATATTATTTCAAAAGATTTAATTCAAATATTTTTCTAAATAATTTCATATATTAAAAAAAATAAATTAAAAAAATCTATGAAATTCCATAAATTAGAAGAAATAACTTTTAAATAGTGAAAATAGCTGATCTACAAGCTTGTAGATCTGCTATTACACTAGTTTGGGTGACCCAGGTGACATAAAATGTCTCTTTTGGGTCTTCAGCTAGCCTTACATAGGTTATGGGCTTCTACACTGCAAAATCCTGACTGATAATTTACAAAGGATTTGTACTTGTGTATAGGCTGTATAGCCATACTAAGATAACACAATGCCCCCACCCACCCGAAATATAATGACATGCTAATCTATTAATACTTTCTTTCATCATCCAATGATTTGTAAATGAATAAGAACACAAGAGGGTCTTTATTGACACGTATATCAGTGTATCAAGCAGACTGGCAGACACAAATCAATATATTTATTTCAATCATGAGTTAGTTATAGGGCTTATATATATAGGCTGATGGGATGCTAAATTAAGTGGTATTAATGTGAACTAATTTATCCCTAATTGATATGATATATATTTGTTTTAATCATGAGTTAGCTAGGGCATATAGGCTGATGTGAGGCCAAATTAAGTGGTATTAATAATGTATCCCAAGCTTTGTAGGGGTATTCAAAGGGTATAAGTATAGGTGGGGACTATAGGGACATCTGGCACCTCGATGTAAAATTGTGTGGCTATTTTGTCCAAAATGTTTAAAAACAAATGTATATAAATATTTGAAAAATGGTCTTGAGTTAAGTAATGTAGCCATACATGATGTGAACATGCTTAAACATTCGAAAAACCTGTATATCCAGTCATGTTGGGGCATACACAAGAAGTTGAAGGATATAATTAAGTCTGATAATGATGTAGGCTACATTCAAAGTAGTTTATATACAGCTTATGAAACGTTTTATGGTGTGTATAAAAATACTTGATCTGAAAATTGACGCTTGTGAGGGAAAACAAAAAGGAGAAGAATCTTTAAAACGAGGCTTTGTACCTTTGAACGTGTTATTATGGCAGTGATTAAACAAAATTGCTAAACGTCTCACATGACATGGATTTTTTGCAGATAAGGGTAATTAATTTCAGCGGTCATTTAATGAGAGAGAGAGAGAGAGAGAGAGAGAGAGAGAGAGAGAGAGAGAGAGAGAGAGATGAGAGAGAGAGAGAGAGAGAGAGAGAGAGAGAGAGAGAGAGAGAGAGAGAGAGAGACGTTCTCAGATCGCCTTGCTGCTCTGATGCAGTGTTGCCACATCTTGTGTGAGAGAAATAAGCAACCAGGTCTAGGAAAACAAGCCCAAAAGAAGCAACTATAAAGGCCACATGAGCACTGAATTTAATGATGCAAACACGTTGTGAGCTTGTAGATCTGCTCTTTTAGTATTTTTGAAAACACATTTTCATGAAAATATTTTCATGGACATATTTGAGAACTACTGGTTTAAATGATATTTATTTTTTGGAAGCAAGCCTGTAAACAAGTACAATTTAGAAAAGAGCCCAAAAAACGCAACCACCAATTTTTACAAGCACAGAAAAAGAAGCCCAAAGTCGCTTATAATGAGCCGACATGGCAACCCTGCTCTGATGTCCAGAGGAACAGTAATAGCTGCTATTCGATATGTGAGACCACTGTGCTAATCTATAGAAATATGAAACCAAACGCTGACAAGGTTATTGTATTATAGTTCAATACCCCTCTTTATAAAGCACCGGTTCTCAAACTGGGGTCCGAGGACCCCCACATGCAGCCAGGGGTCCTTAAGGGGGGTCCCAGGGGGTACGGTACCCATGCAGCAAAATGACAACAACAAAAAAGTTTAAATTAGATTTTGGGCCCTATATTTATTTTGCCGCTATTTGAAAAATAAATAGCCGATCTTCAAGCTCCAACAAATGCGTTTTGTGCTTGTAGATAGGCTGTGCTTCTTTGAAAAATGTTGCCATATAGCATCTTGACAAATGTTGACAAATCTTGCTTATGGGGGTCCCTGGAATACACATAATTTCAAATGGGGGTCCGCGGGCAAATAAATATCAATTTGGGGGTCCTTGACATTAAAATGCTTTCAACCATTGAGCTTTAATGCCTAATATATACTCTGCAGTAAATAACGGATTCTATTAAGCCAGTGGTTCCCAAACATTTTAGCTCAAGACCCAAAAGAGAAATTAAACGTTTGCCCTGGTCCCCTGGACCCAAACATAGCAGATCTACAAGCTCACAACACGTTCATTGTTTTCCAATTTATGGAATTTCTTTGATTTCGATTTTTTAATGTATGAAATTCTTTTAAGTTTTTAATAATTAAAACCAAAATGTAAACAATGAAACAAAACAAAAATGAAATGAAGGCATATTTATTTACTCGTGACCCATAAAAAGTGGTCCGCGACCCAAACATGGGTCCCGACCCAGTGTTTGGGAAACAGTGTATTAAGCGACACCCTTGCGCAATGGGAGTATAAATTCAATCCTTTTTGTGATTTATAGTGCTTTCCCATTTTTCTTCTGCCCCCCCCCCCTCTCTCTCTTCTTCTCTCTCTCTCTCTCTCTCTCTCTCTCTCTCTGTCTCTCTCTGCCCCTTGTTATAGGGCTAAATGTAATAATTAAAATCCAGGGTTAAGCACCAGCCATTAATATTGCAACGGCCCCTCATGGGATATTGTTTTTCTGCGGTTGTTGTCACTCTGAGAGGAATTACACGTGCCCTCAACAAGCAGCTGTCAATCACCCTGCTGGGCTCTAATTAATTTCTGTTAATTCCCATAGGTCTGGTTCCAGAACCGAAGAGCCAAATGCAGAAAGCAGGAAAACCAGCTACATAAAGGTATTATAGGTATATATCACATATTTAATGTGCAGGTTTTTTTTTCTAGTATACGCTATTATTTGAATGTGATACAAATTGTCTGTCAATGAATAATATGTTAATAATATAATACGTTTGTCAAACCACAATAGGTTAACTTAAAGGACCACTTCACCCATTATCAACCTATCTTCATATAATTGGTCTTCTCTAATGCTCATGATAATAAAATAAATAAATAATAATACATACTTTTAAAAAAAATGTATATATCCTCTTTTACACCAAATAAACTGTTTCTGTAAATATCATATCCACTGAATGTAAGTGCATGCGTACAATTATGCACCTTTTACAATATACCATGCACAGCCCTCCTCATCGCACAATTAGCAGGCTGATGTTGTTTAAATATAATGGTTTGATTTAATTTGCGATTTCATGTCAGATATAACAACAGCATCAGATATTAAAGGCGATATGCATATAGCGTTTTTAATAGCTACATTTGGGCAATATGACACGCATGCAGGCCTTGCCTCATCCATGGCCATTATTATTATTGAGACTTAATGTCGCTCTTTCTTGGTGGTTTAGATCAGTCAGTGGTTCCCAAACCTTTTAGCTCGAGATCCAAAAGAGACATTTGATGTCTGCCCAGGACCCAAGCTAGTGAAAATAGCCGATCTACAAGCTCACATGCGACGATCAGCTATTTCACTACTAATACATTTCTTTATTTATACATTTTGAAATCATATATATATATTAAATGTATCAAACATGGTCCGCGACCCACACATGGGTCCCGACCCACTGTTTTGTAACCAGTGGTTTTAGATAGAATGAATATTCAACGCATAATAATAATCACTGCCTCTCTGTTTTCCAGGAGTTCTGATTGGAGCGGCGAGCCAGTTTGAAGCTTGTCGTGTAGCGCCATATGTCAACGTGGGGGCCTTGAGGATGCCGTTCCAACAGGCAAGTGGCTCTGAAGCCTGCAGTCTGTAGGCTACTGTAGACTAGAGAACCCATCCCAGAACTGCTGTCCTGGCACAGGCCTGTTGGCACAGGCCCCGTCCAGCGCTATGGGGGTGGTGGTGGCGGTGGGGGGGGGGGGGGGGGGGTTTACAACTCAACTCTCATTGTGCCAACACAGCCTTAGATTATAACACGCTAATTGGAAAATACCCTCAATTGGTTTTTATGGCTCTTTCAAGAGCCTATATGTCTATTTTATTCAAAACAAAACGAGGGGTGTGTTTTCATGGATATACAGGATAGGTGGGCACTATAGGGACATCTGGGCACCTCGATTAAAAATGGTCTATTTTGTCCTAAAATATAAAATCTATATTAAGTAATGGAAAGTATGATGTGAACATGCACTGTAATGGAAAGTATGATGTGAACATGCACTGTACATCATTATCAGACTTAATTTTATCCTTCGACTTCTTATGTTTATGCCCCAAAATGACTGGTTATACAGGTTTTGTAGCAATTTGTAAAAATATTAGACCTTAATTTTCGAATGTGTAAGCATGTTCTAATTATCTATACTTTACTTTACTTAAAACCATTATTTTTTTCCCCCCAAATATTAGATTTTTTAGCATTTTGGACTAAATAGCCAATTTTACATCGAGGTGCCCAGATGTCCCTATAGTGCCCACCTATCCCGTTACCTTTTTATTCAAAGCAAATCTTTTTGGCAAGCGACCATCGACGGAGAAGTGTATAATTGAGACATTAGTATAACCTCAATCGACTACTTGTCAAATAAGCTTAATAATAGATTGTTTAATTAATCTGTCATACGACGAAAATAGCCAATGTGTGCAAGCTGACAGTATAGTGTGTTTCATCAGAGGCATTGTGAGTTTGTAGATCTGCTATTTTCGCCACGCAACTCGGTGTATACACGTGCATCAATTAAGGATATGGGTTATACCAGATTTATACCCTCTCGGCGTCAAATGAAAACTGAGGATTTCACAGTTACATTGAGGTCAGGCATAAATAATGCTATGGGGGGCCAAGGCCTAATAAGGCATATCAAACTGGGGGTCCTTGAAATTCAAAAAGGTTGAGAACCATGCATGGCCTATATGACATGACCCAAAATAGGGACGCCAGGGTTAATGTGGTTAATTAACCAATTAAGCCCTCTAGACTTATAGCCTATAGTAAACTGGACTGGCTCTGTATACTTGGATAGCTTTTTTCCATATACACACCAAATCTCTTTGCCAAACACAGCCGATCTACAAGCTCTCAACACCTTGCCATTGCAACACATTCTCACAGATATAGGCGTCAGTTATTGCCGCTCTGTCATTTTACCTGATAGCAGCCCTTGGCTAGTAACCACAACCTCCCGTGATCGATTCCCACCTCTCCACAGTTTTTGGTTAAGGTATAGGATTAAGTTTAGGTTTAGGCATATTTTTTTGTCAACATGCAACATCGCCATGGCGTCCCTCCTATATGTCAAAACTTGACTTTCGAGGCGTCCCACTCCCATCATGTCAGGGCTATACTGACAGAGCTGCAAAATGTGACGCCATGGCCACGCATGTGTCCTGAGTTTGTAGATCTGCTATATCTGGCTTATGTTTCCCCCCAGAATATGGATGCTGGGGTTCAAGTGGTTAATTAAGTTTTTTAATTAAAGTTAATTGTGTTGTTCTCCCCTCCCCCCTCTCTCCCATCCTCCGTGCGTCCTATAGGATAGTCATTGCAACGTGCCGCCCTTCTCCTTTCAGGTGCAGGCGCAACTGCAGCTGGACAGCGCCGTGGCGCACGCGCACCACCACCTGCACTCGCACCTGGCGGCGCACGCGCCCTACATGATGTTCCCAGGCCCGCCCTTCGGCCTGCCCCTGGCCACGCTGGCCGCCGAGTCGGCGGCGTCGGCCGCCTCGGCGGTGCAGGCCGCCGCCGCGGCAGCCGCCGTTTCCAAGAACACCAACAAGAACTCCAGCATCGCCGACCTGAGGCTCAAGGCCAAGAAGCACCAGGCGGCGCTGGGCCTGTGACTGGAGGCCGCGTCCGGCCTGCGGGGTGACCCGCGGCTGTGACGCACCAAATAAAAACACGTCTCCAAGACGCACAGGGGCGCAATCAGCATCTCCATAAGACCCAATTCATTGTCTCTATAGACTGAAGACATGGTTTTACTTCGTCGCACAGCGGTGTCGCGCGCCGAGGAATTGCAGACCTATTAGGCTGCGTTGCACAGTGGTTCTCAACAACACGTGGGTCGAGAACCCCAGCGGGGTCCCCACATGATAGTTTTGGGGGTCCCCAGACGACAGTGAAGGACTTTTAAGAAAAGAAAGGAAGAAAATACCATTACTGCATCAAAATCAAACGTAATCAACAAACTACACTATAACTGGTCAAAAATTTGCCAAATTGTCAAATAATATAAGAAAGAGGCTTGTAGATCTGCTATTTTCACAATATTTATCTGTGGACAGTGGAACCGAGTCAAACTAAATGTAATGCCTCAACTCCTACATTCCAAGTGCTTATCAGGGCAGGGGTCCCCAGTTCAAATATGATTATTTTGGGGGGTCACAGCCTGAAAATGTTGAGAACCACTACAAGCTATAGGTCTGCTATCCTCTGGCCGTTCTAGGCGCGCGACACATTGCGCGACGGAGCAACCTGTCTGGTCTGTGTGACAACCTGTCTGGTCTGTGTGACAATGACAAAAAGAAAAAGAAAAACGTCTCCAAGACGCACAGGACGCAAAGTGTCTCCGAACTGAAGACCCACTTCATTGTCTGACTGAGAGTCATCATTGAACTGAGCATCAGAAACAAAACACATCGCTTACAAAGTGAAAAACATAAAAAACTAAATCAAGGACGATATTTATGTATTCTTTTTTTTTTCTAAATGAAGGACATTGTATAACTATAGAAAATATAGGCTATTTATGAGATCAAGAAAAGCAAAAAAAAAGACTGTGAAAATGATCCAATAGTCAATCTTTTGGACGCCAAATGGGAATGGAGGATTTGGGAGGCCGAGAGGCCCCTCATACCAACACACCAGTGACATTATGGAGGACAGGACAGGACAGGACAGGACAGGACAGGACAGGACAGGACAGGACAGGACAGGACAGGACAGGACAGGACAGGACAGGACAGGACAGGACAGGACAGGACTGGATGGGACAGACTGGACTGGACGGGATGGGACAGACTGGACTGAACTAGACTGGACTGGACTGGACTGGACTGGACTGGACTGGACTGGATTGGATTGGACTGGACGGGACGGGACAGGATGGATGGATGCTGCTGGGACAAGTTCGATTCTTTGTGAAACAAGGCGAACCATTCTGCACTTGTTTAATGTTTGGTTTTCTTATTATTATTATATTATGTCATTTTTTGAAACTATATAGAGGCTGGCCTCGTTATGTTGTTTCAGAAAGAAGAAAAACATTTCCCGTGTAAAAAAATGGACAAAACGTGGTGGAAGTTCTTTGGCGAATAGAAAGACATTTTACCACCGTTTCTTTTTTGGTGAAGAAGTTCTATTCTATGTTTATTTTGGTCCAACTTTGAAAAATGGCCTCGGCAGTGTTTGCATGCATGGAGGACGTAATCTGAGCCATGCAATTCAATTCTACACCCCTTCTTTCTGTCTCTGTCTCTCTGTCTCTCTGTCTCTGTCTCTCTGTGTGTCTCTCTCTCTCTCTCTCTCTCTCTCTCTCTCTCTCTCTCTCTCTCTCTCTCTCTCTCTCTCTCTCTCTCTCTCTCGGTCTGTCTGTCTGTCTGTCTGTCTGTCCCTCCCCCCCCCCCCCCCTCTCTCTCTCTCTCTCTCTCTCTCTCTCTCTCTCGGTCTCTCGGTCTGTCTGTCTGTCTGTCCCTCGCCCCCCCCCCCTCTCTCTCTCTCTCTCTCTCTCTCTCTCTCTCTCTCTCTCTCTCTCTCTCTCTCTCTCTCTCTCTTTAGACAGAGGAAGGAAGGCGCAACTTCCACTTGAATGTTAAGCCTGATGTATACGTCGTCGTGCGACGGTGTACAAATCAAGCACTAAATAGGGCCTGATAATAATAATAGGCCCATATTGTCTGGTGGTCCCTGACTGGTGCTGTGAATGACTGTGTTATTATGAGTAAAACGGAAAATATATAGGCTCCACAAAAACAGAAATGTGAGATTATTATTAATATGTCCTATATTATTGAGCTTCATGAGCTTCATTTGTTTCGTCACGAGAATCCAGCCAGTGTCCACATTTGCAAGATAATTCGTACTTCTTTTAAAGGGAGAAACACTATAATATGCCATTTTTACCAGAGTGAGTTAATGAATAACTTCTTGGGCAAGTTGGGCCAATAACAGTAGAACTGTAAAGCTAGATGGTACCGACGTACAGGCACGTGTAAAATATGTTAATAACACAAAAAAACATGCATTATTTTTTATTATTATTTAGTGGCTTTATGAATGCCTTGTGGGGGAATAATGTTTATTTTGTATTTTACTTTTATTTCCGTGTATTAAAAAAAAAATCATGTGCTTTTTCTGTATGTAATTTTGATGTTTTTTTTATAAGGAAAGAAAGAACAAAAAAACACATAAATTGTTTTTACTTTTTTTCCCCACCACTTTATGTGAAACGTGAACTCACCTGAACAAAAAAATGTTTTTCGTTCATAAAATAAATCAACAGAAGTTTCTTTTATGGGTTGACATGTAGCCTACTTTTTTTCTTTCAATAACAAACATAATATCGTCTCTGTCGGGCAGAAACCTCTTATCTCCATATTTTAACTTTTTGTGTTTTTTTCCGTAAATTAATGCCCTACTTGATCACACTACAGCGTCACACAAAAGCTTCAAAAGTAGCAGATCTGCAAGCTCGTTTTGAGCTTGCAGATCTGCTACTTTTGATGTAGATCTGCTACTTTTGCTATTTTTTCTGCTACTTTTTATTTTTTATTTATCTATGTAGATCTATGTATGTGATGTAGATCTGCTACTTTTTTATGTAGATCTGCTACTTTTTTTCTTTTCTTTTTAATCCTGAAAAGTAACAGTTTTGGAGAGGTTTCCACCCACCAGAGAGACGATATTATTATTATTATTATTATGATTATTATTATTACATTGATTGTTCCTGGTAAACCTTTTTTTGTGGGCTACACAGGCCGATTAATAATTCATGCTTGTTGCTATAGGTCTTTTGATAAGGTGCAGTTATGACAGGGCCGTTTAGCAGGGAACATGGTGCCTGTTGCCAAATCAATGCATTATTCATGCTGTCGTCATGGAGCATTTGGAGAGGATGGACTCGTCATTTACAATAACAAGATAGAAAAAAAAAAACACAGATAAAGGGATGAGAAGAGAAGCCCTTTCATTGCTCCACTGATAACGTTCTCGTTCTGCAGCATATAATTCCATCCAACCATTTCAATATTTCATAATTCATAATAATAATACAATTTCATAATTCCATCCAAACACTCCAATAGTGGCCACAGTTTAAAAAAAACAATAATATACTAAAGAATCCAGCTACTGTTATCCTTAAATAATTCAGACTTATTCATAATGCAGCAGTTGCAAGACCCGTCTGTCTGAATAGAACATATGCGTTGATGTATAATTTCATTTAGACCCCATATAGTTTGCTTGTTGTATGGATGAATCTTATAGGCCTACACAAATATTATACTCACATAATAGGCGCAATAAACATGTGAGGCAAAGTGGATGAATAAGGATTAATGACCAACATCATTGTGACAATAGGCTTCTTCCATAGTTTTACATATACCTATAGCATACTGCTCTATAAGCCAATTAAGTGCATGCAGTAACTGTGTTTTTGGACACACTGACTCGTTTGTGTATCCCAAAGGTCAAATTAACGTTCGTGATTTTGGGGGATAAACAATTACCTCAAGATTCCACAGATATACAATTAGTGTATTATCACTTATATGCCAATAACCCATTTGGCGGTGACCAATTGAAACACTTTTAAATCCTTTTATGTTCAATTATTACTGCACTTTGGCTTATAGGGCAGTATAGCTTTTGTGACATTTAACATTCTTGTCCCTGTCACAGGGAACAATGTGGATCTGCACACTGGCTTGAAACAATACCTCTGTAATTGGCCCATAAGCCTATTGTTATAGACACCATAACCATATATAATCATGACAAACTAAAACACTGAACCTTATTCATGAATATTTGTTTCCACCGCTTCAAGGTAGCCTATACAGCGCCCATATCGAACCATCAGATTCATCTCCTGACATCTTAACCGCCATCATTTATCGGACATTTAATAAACACCTGATCCGGGACGGGATCCTATTTGATAGGAGTCCGGATCACATTACAACCCTCTTCCGATATTTCCATACAAAACACAATGTCTTTAGCTATTAATTAATACCGACCCTGCTCACAGATGCACTGTGGAGACTGGGACTCTCAGTGCTTGTGTATGTCGCCGTTTGGGGCAGGAGGATTAAGACGCCAAAACTATTGAATTATTGATCGTCAGACCCGCCAGTAAATGGAGGAGACGGGACTGGGAATGTGCTGATCGCGGGGACGCGCGTCCTGCCTCGGGATGGAAGCATGCAGGCTGCTAATGGAGGCAGCGGGAGCGCGCCTGGCCTATAGTGCAATAGTGGTGGACACTATTGTGGTGTTGCCTGCTGCTGTAGCCTACATAGCAGACCTACAAGCTCACAAAGCCTCACGAATGTGACGCGTTGTGAGCTTT
>NC_137606.1:46933208-46940708 GCF_963280865.1 Gymnoscopelus braueri
GTTTCACTGGAAACTATAACATATCAATGTCTTCAATGGAAATGTTTAACTAATGATAACTGGTCAACATGTCAAAGATTGGTGGAAGCCTAAACACATGCACTTAAACCCTATACACTTCATTGACCAGCGACCAGCATCCCTGGACCCCACTTTGAGAAACACTGCTCTTAACCGCTTAACCACTTACATTCTATATAAACTTAGATGACTGGAGTCCCCCAGGGGTCTATAGGCCCACTACCTTTTATCCCTCACAAATCTTGTCTCTGAAAATAGCAGATCTAAAAGCTCACAACGCATTGTGACATGTGGTGAGCTTGTAGATCTATTTTTGAGTGTTTTACATAATACCACGTTCGGGTTCAAGACACTTGATAACTTAAATAATAATCCATAGTTCACTTTTAAACCTGCAGGACTTTGCTTCCTCGTTCTCATAACATCCCTTGTTGAAATACAGTTAGATATTCTGTTCCTGTTACTATTTTCTAAAGGATTAGATAGAGTCAAAGACATTCACAACTGAAACTCTTCAAAAATATCAATTAGTCATAACCTTTTGTGATATGATAATTATTAACCACCCCAATCTTGATTTGATATTTTTTATATGGGAGAAAATTGTTGTTGATCGTTAAATGATTACTTTTCAATTGTTTATCATCAATCTAAATGAAAGAAAACAAAACAAGGAAACAAAACATGAACTCTGTCAATCAATGGAGGCTGATAATAACACCCATTAATCTTCAATATCAGTGCCTTGTGTTGTCACGGTAACCTTACAGTTTTCAGAACATTCCTGAACACTCTTTCATATGACTCAGACTTATTCACTTTATTCCTCCACTCCTATGAGTGGGTCGACTAAACACAGAACCGCCTGTTACAAAAACCTCTTATAAAGGATGCAATGTTGCAAATGTGATCTATCCTTATCATTATTTCCTTTGGGTGATAGATATAATCCCAACACTCATAACACAGTGATTTCCCCTAAATACTATTCATTAGAAATAATTGAGCGGGGGGGGGGGGGGGGGGGTTGAGGCAGCAGCAACATGCCGGAGGAACTTAACTTCTCATAACTGCTCACTCAATTGGCTCTATCAACCAAAATATGAAATGAAAACCCGAGTTTAGAGCCCGCAGACCACAGCTAGACTATGTAGTCTGGTCTGGAGGGAGGGGAGGGGAGGGGGAGGGGAGGGGGGAGGGTCGGACACACAGTAGTAGAGATCCCAAGCACTGTGTAGAAATGGATCCCCGCGGTACCATCATATAAGCATACATATGGGACGGCAAAAATGGAAGACGACACTTTAAATGACATTATTATAAAATGCAATACTCCTGAAATGATCCCTTATTAAATTAGGCCCTATGATCCGAGATGAATTTCCCGCTTCCCTAATCCATCAAGAGGGGAATATTAAAAGATAGGCCTCAACTGGCATTAGAAGCTCACTCCGTCTTGACTTTCATTATTCGGCATTAGAGCGCTGCTGGGGGAGAGCCTCTTAATGAGAATTACAATGATTCACTGGCCCCGGCCCCACTTCTGACAAGTCAAATATTAACTCCTCAGTCACAGCTGTCGGAATTAAAATACTTTGTAGCCGCGGACGTGCTAAATTAAATTGGCCTTTTATGTTCCTTACACGGCTGACCCCCGTGGGGCAGCAGCAAGCAAGCCTCTGCCCGCCAAGCGAGGAGGCACGGGCGATGATGGAGGACGAGCGATACACTGAGGTGGAGAGTACGCACTCTGGGGCATGCGTGTTACATGCCCGCACACATGCGGAAAAGCACGCACGCACGCACGCACGCACGCACGCACGCACGCACGCACGCACGCACGCACGCACGCACGCACGCACGCACGCACGCACGCACGCACGCACGCACACACACACACACACACACACACACACACACACACACACACACACACACACACACACACACGCTTGTCCCCTGTGTAGCGTTCTGTCATACTCTCTATCTATCTGTTCTTCCCTTTCCTACATTTTGCCTCGCTCACCGCAGGCTGTTTCCTCGGCAGACATCTTTTTCCTGTGTGGTTTCGTTTGATAGCTACTGTCTGTCTGTTCTCCACAGTCTTTATTACCGGGGCCACAGACGTGCACATACAGTATGTGGGGCAAGGCACCTGTTGCTGCCTTGCCTCGTCAAACGCATTAACATAACAGAGCAGTCATCGTTTCAAAGAGAACCTTTGTTGATTCGGATCCAACATTTGCGGTGGAGGGGAACGAATCAAATTCACACACCGACCTTTAAAAAGTTTGATTTCAGTTAATTTGCGTTCACTTAGGCGGAGGGGGGCCGGGGGGGGGGGGGGGCTGGCGGAGGGGCCGCAAGCGTGAGCCTGTCTGCCAAATTCCTCGCCGTGCTGATGGAGCAGCGCTCTGCCGACCGGGCGGGCGGACGGACGGCTCCACCAACCGGCTCGCTGGTTGGGAGAGCTCCGGGCCACCCCCCCCCCCCTCCCTGCCAAGGTCACGTATGCTTACTATGGAGAGCAGAGGTTGTGCTGTCTCCTTCTCCCCCGGCAGCGTTTCTGTTCTTCTGCTCATGTTGCCAGCAATAGTGCCTCCTCCTCCTCCTCCTCCTCCTCCTCCTCCTCCTACTACTACTCCTCCTCCTACTTCTCCTACTTCTCCTACTTCTCCTCTTTCTCCTCCTCCTCCTCCTTCCCTCCTCAATGTTTGCACGGCTCACAAACAAAAGATCGATTTCAGCTGAGAGAGGGAGAGAGAGAGAGAGAGAGAGAGAGAGAGAGAGATAGAAGCTTGATTCGTCGTACGATGGTGTCCGGCGAAGAAGGTATCTGATCTACAAGCTCACAAGGGAAACACGGAAACGCGGATGCGACTCGTTGTGAACTTGTAGATCTACTATTTACGGTGCATAAAGCAGGCAAGACAGAGAGAGAGAGAGAGAGAGAGAGAGAGAGAGAGAGAGAGAGAGAGAGAGAGAGGAGGAGAGAGAGCGAGAGAGAGAGAGAAAATATAACTGTTGTTGACCCTGGAGTCTAGAAATGTTACACTTGAAATCATTGGATTTATTTTCTTTTCTTTTTAAACACAAACGCCTCGGGCAAGTGTCACCCTCTCCCCTTCCTAAAGTCAACCGAATGAATAAAGAAATGGATGCTGCTGATAAAGAAAACAAAACAAACACCAAATGGAAGACAGTTGGGGGATTAATTTGGTGGGCAGATGGGTCCCGGTGTCAATTTGAGCGATTCCGAACGCGGACTGAATTGAAACGAGAGCTTCAACCGTGCCCCTACCGAGTGACCTCTGGCGACCTCGCCCCATGACGGGCAGAATGCTGCTGGTACACTGTGTTCATTCACTTGTTCTGAGCGCTGCGGTTTGGTATAAAAAACACCTCAAGAGTTCCATCTCACTCCACTGGCCTTGCTTTAAAACTCTGGACCTCGGGGTCAAACCATTAGCATAAGACCGCGCGCACCAGGGCTGTTAACAGACAGCTAGCTCATGAGCGCTGGAGTTGACGGTGGTGAAGTTTGATAGCTACTGTGCTTCTTTTTTTTATAATATCATAAAAGCATCATTACACATATGGTATCTATATATCTATATATATCTAACAATATTTTTGGTATGCTGCGTTTCAGATAAGAGAGATCATTGTATAAGAGAGACAGTGTATAAGAGAGACAGGAAACCAAGGGCAGACTGAAAACAAGTAGAGACTACGCAGGGTTGGATCAGAACACGCTCACTAGGCTGGCTGAGCCACCAGGCACCCCAAATCATATTATTATTATTAAATGATAACAATTAAAAGAAAACAGTGCTATTAACATTCTTAATTTCCGTCAAGCAAGCAATTTCGACCCAATCGCTAGAGAAGAAACACTGCTGCTGTAGCCTACGCTTCTGTAAAACCACTGGTTCTTCTCAACGTGAGACCAAGGGGTCCTTGATGGGGTTCGATGGGGTCCTCAGCTAAATGGACAACCTACGGGTCTGTAACTCTGAGAGTGTACAAATGGAACACTCTCAATTTGTGGTTCATTTGTACACCCTCAGAGCTAAAGTAACACTGGGGTTGGGTAAAATTGAGGGACCTTGAAATTGATTCGCTTGAGAATCACTGCCGTAAGCCTCAGCCACAGTGAGGAGACCCCGAGAGATGCGATAACCGAGCGAGGGGCCGTCCTGCACAGTGCAAAGCACCGTTCGAGTTCCATACCGATACAGAATAGTAAATAATACCCTCTCAGTTACTATGTACTTTGAAAAAAATCTAGGACTGAGTTGATAAGGTCCACATCAAAACATTTTAACAATTTTGTTTTGGGGGTAAAAAAACAATTCTTCACCTTCTACATAACCTTTTGTAGAAACGTACAGTGTCATATACGTTTAAGAACATGTATTATGTATTATGTATCTGTGCTAAAACTTCTGTTTCTCTGCAAACCTCTGGAATTAACCACTTAAATTCTAGACTTGGTTGAACAGAGTCCCCCAGGACTCTATACTAGGTCTGCTTCTTTTTTCCCTGCACACCAGATCTCTTCACCTGTGAGCTTTGAAATCTTCTATTTTAATGTTTGCACCCAGAATAGGGACCGCTAGGGGTACAAGTGGTTACCGTACAAAAAACAACTAATTTCCAAGGTTCTCATTATTACCCGGTTAAATTACCTTCAAGTTAGAGCAGCAGCATGAGCCTATAACACGGTAACAAGTGTATATTGTGAAATGGCCCGAATCGATGCGTCCAAAAGGCATGTGCATAAATGGCTCTATTACAGTGACATAGAGGTTTTAATTGAAGGGTGATTTAGAGGACACTCCTGCCCGGGAACATCAGTCACTGCTTTCGAGTTAAATAAGCTATGTGAGGGACTGTTATCCTTACTGGCTTAAGCCCTCATTAATCAAGTCCACTTCACCTGTCAATACAGCCACTGGCCTCCAATCAAAGAGCCATTACAGCACAAAGCATCCTGATACAGAAGATCTTTGAAAGTTATTGACCAACGGATATGTACCCTTCGCATCACGTCTGCTACACCGCCACTGTGTTGTTTCGTGCTCTTCAGCGGCGAATGAGAGCAGAGTGCAGGTAAGCTGCAATCCGTATGAGTTTTGTGTCCTGCGTGCGGGATTCAAACCCGGGACTCCCGCGTGAGAGACAAAAAAACATCCACAGCTCAGCTCAAGAGGCGATCCCTGCTTTGCCAGCAGATATTGCACTCATGACCTACAGGCAGTACAGATTGGTTAAAATAACGTTGTAATTAACTTGGCTGATCTACAAGCTAACAACGCGTCACATCACGATGCGTTTGAAAAGTTTGAAAATTTGTTTGCAGGTTTTGCAGGGCAATATCATGGCTAAAATAGGGATGACAGGTTGAAAGTGTCTAAAATGAGCTCCAGATCACAGCTTTTAAACTAACACCCTAGACCTTTACTGTGCATATCCTGTAACTATAACGGATTGTTAAACGTAGAAGAGAGTGGGAGAAAGCAGAGAGAGAGAGAAGCAGTGGGAGAGTGTCATGTGATGGAGTGACCGACCACGAGTCAGAGGATATGGTGCTGAGCAGGTGGGAGTGAGCAAGCCGCTGACAGCCCTTTTCAAAATGACAAAATCCATCCTCCGGTATTGATCAGTTGTTCTTCTATCTTTCAGTGGGCATCTCCAGACCCTCCCCTCCCTTCATCACCCCCTCCCCCCCCTCCTCCTCCTCCCCCCCCACCCAGACCTGCGCGGGGCCGCTCCCTTATTGATCCTGGCTGGTGATTGGTTGAGCTGTAATTTGAGATGGACATTGACGGATGAGTGTGAACTGTTTTTCCTTTTGCCTTCTCTTCCTCTTCTCTCGGGGGTGATGAAGTCATAATGCTAGTGACAGAGCTAGACAGGGACCAATTGGACAGGAGAGCTGCATGGGCCCCCGGTAACCTTTAGAGGCGATGCGAGCGATGTCTCCGTGGCCCCTGGGCGCTCTGTGGATACAGGCCTCATAAATACTCCCATGCACCGGAAAACAAAGCACTGGAAACAAACCAAAGAGGCTGCGGGGTGCTTCTAAAATTAACGTGAGGACACACTGTCCACCTTATCTGCAGGCTGGAGGATGCAAAACTCGTAACACAGAATATTCAAGACAGAGGAACAAATTAGACACATTCCACAATTCCACACAATAATCTAGAAACAGAGACAGATAGGGAGTAAAGGCAGGACGGTATACATTGGTGAGACAAGTGTTTGTGCAAAACAGGGATATTATGAGAGAGGTCGTTAGTTTGTCTCATTTCTTCCAATTATGGTCTAGCACTGCTAAAGCAACCAGCTGTGAAGAGTTGATACAAACACAGAGAGAGTCTCACCAAAAGAGATGTCGGGGAGCATCATAAATGGATAAATATATTCAGGAATAACTGAGAAAACATTCGCTCGCCGAGGGAGAAGCAAAATTATTCAGCCGCCGAGAAAACTGTAGGCTATGGTCTTGCAGCAGCCAAACTATTAGATAGATATCTAACTTCTGTTGCACAACTATTGGAAAAGAGTTGAGGACCAGCCCCTGGGACCCCCCTCCCCCCCTCAAAAAAGCGTGACAGACATATGAATTGACCAACCACGGAACTCCTTCCGTTACAGCCCAGGCAATCAGAGGCTTGCCTGGGATTTTCTCAGGCAAAATGCAGACATGCTGACTAGAGGACACTAGCCATGGTCTGACTAAAGCCTGGTTTCTACTTATGGAAAATAGCCGATCTGCAAGCAACAAGCGACGTTGTGAGCTTGGAGATCAGCTATTTTCAGCACACGACACCGCCATACGACGGATCATTAATTGAGCATCACTGTCCTAGTGATGATCTGTCTGTTTATAATCAATAGAGTATCCAACGTAGTAAATGCCCTTTAAGAAGCTCTCTCTGTGCTTGCTCTGTGCCATGACATCCCCTTTAAGGGCAAACCCTTTGCCTGTAATTGCATGCATATTGGATTTTAATAACGGTGTAGAATATTATCAGACAGCAGAACAGGCCCGATAACGAGTGTTGAGCTTCGACTGTTTGACAACTCAATCTTTCACGGCCGTTTACGCTGCTTAATGCCATTACACACACACGGGAGGGAGGGGGTGTAATGGGCTTGTTTAGATAAATCTTTGTTTCACAGCGCACACACGCACACACGCACACACACTCACAACAACTACTCCTAAACCACTGGTTCTCAACCTGGGGTCCGGGGACCCCCCGGGGTCCTTGCGGAGGGTTCCAGGGGGTCCCCATAGTGAGGAACATTTTTACACTCAGAGTTAAATTAACACTGAGGATTTTACAGTGTATATATTGGGGTCCCGGAGATCAAAACCCCTCCCAAAAAAAATCTATGTCAAATGAGGTTCCGTGGACTAATCATATCGTTGCTGGTGGGCAGAAACCTCTTATCTCCACATTT
>NC_137606.1:46945708-46958208 GCF_963280865.1 Gymnoscopelus braueri
TACAATTCTTCGGAAATCAATTTTCGTTACTTTGAGGTTTGGTTTGTGTAGTGACCTTGTCATGATGAAACTCTGTTAAAGGGATATTTCACTTTTTTAATTTTATTATTTTATCATCTACTCAGGCTTTTGTGAGCACCCCAGACAGTTTTTAAGTTGCTTGATTCAGTATTTAGACATTTGATATTCATTTTTATCAGACACGCCCCCTTCCTATACAAACCCATTGTAACTTCAAACTCCATTTTAACCATGATAGATTCATCAAAATCATCAGTCCTGGGTTCTGGTGACTCATCCTGCCCTCCTAATACGTGAGGAGACCGTGTTTTTTCAATTAATTTTTATTTTTAATATGTTTTGGGGAAAATGAAAAACATTCAATACAATAAAAAAATTAAAAAAACACGGCCCCCCTCACGTATTATGAGGGCAGGGTGAGTCACCAGAACCAAGGACGAGTGTTTTTGATGAATCCAACATGGTTAAAATGGAGTTTGAAGTTACAATGGGTTTGTATAGGAAGGGGGCGTGTCTGATAAAATGAATATCAAATATCTAAATACTGAATCAAGCAACTTAAAAACTGTCTGGGAGGCTCACAAAAGCCTGAGTAGACGATAAAATGACCCAAATATTTTTTGAAAGTGAAATATCCCTTTAATTAATGACATGAACCCTATAGCATCCCCTTGCATGGGTTTCTCTGCCATCTGTGTGTGAATGGGTGAATGTAATGCACATTGTAAACTGCTTTGGATAAAGGCGCTTCATAAATGCGCCAA
Organism: Gymnoscopelus braueri; assembly: GCF_963280865.1. NCBI lineage: Eukaryota > Metazoa > Chordata > Actinopteri > Myctophiformes > Myctophidae > Gymnoscopelus > Gymnoscopelus braueri. The sequence goes on from NC_137606.1 coordinate 46,946,494, forward strand.
TTAATGACCATTTTGCCATTTACCACAAGGGAAACTGTGAGGCTCCTGTGTGGATCTGCAGACATCAAGTGACCAGAGGTCTGTGATGTCCCTCATCTATGGCATATCTGTGAGTGACATCTATGACAAAACAACAATTAGTGAAGGTATTGGCAGTGTGCATAATATTTTTGGTCGGTCCAGCCATTTGCGAGAATAGCTCTGGACACACAGACACACCCTCTTATAGACGGCTAGACTCCTGCAGAGCCATGCTGTAGAAAACTGCATACAGAGACAGGCTGCAGACACCATCCAACGTGGTATATGATCATAAAAAAACACACACAGCGGATAACATATTTCATCTTGAATGTAATATACACACTATAAAGGCTATTTTAAGCGTCTGCCAAGCTTAACATCAAGCGTACTTAAAGGTTCGTACACTTTAAAAAAAAACACCCCAAAACAAATCCAAGCCTGTTTTCTAGCTTAGTTTAACCTCCAGTTTGGTGCTATCACAGCAGTAACAGCCACGGTTTGATGTTTGCTGTCTGTAGGCCTGATGACAAGCGCTGATCACCTGACCTCTGGAGCGCCTCCACTCAGCGCAGACAAGGCAGCGTATTGGCTGTTACACCATGCAGCGCCGCTGGTTCACTATTAACACCGGAGCTTTTGCAAAACCTGCTGGCAAAGAAGAGCGCCAAAGCGATGGGCACAAAACACACACACACACACACACACACACACACACACACACACACACACACACACACACACACACACACACACACACACACACACACACACACACACACACACACACACACACACACACACACACACACACACACACACACACACATACTCTACCTCAGGGGGTTCCCTGCTGCAGCCTGTTAAGAGCGAAGCAGCAAAATAAATGCCTCACTTCCCGTTTTCCTTGCCGCGTCTCTCGTTCTCACTTTCTCCATCGCTCCCGTGTGAGTCTGTCTATGAGTGTGTGTGTGTGTGTGTGTGCGTGCGTGTGTGTATGTACGGGCACATGTGCTGTATGTGTACGTGTGTAGCTCACAGGCTCGTCCAGGCCCGGGCCTCAGCTAAATGAAGTGCAGAAACTCTCCTGTGCCGAAGTAGACTACCTCCAAAGGCGAGACAACCCCCCCCCCCCCACACACACACAGACACACACACACACACATCTTTATTTATTAACATCTCAGGGATTTGTTTCTGTTTTTTTCTTGGGCTTTTCCACTCAGATTCCATATTTATGTGTGTGTGTGTGTGTGTGTGTGTGTGTACGAGAGGAAAAACAGTCTTAACAAGACCCTGTCTGTTCCCCCACAGTTAGCGTTTTCTGTGAAACCTTGTTTTGGTGTGTTTTTCTTTCTCTCTCTCTCTCTCTCTCTCTCTCTCTCTCTCTCTCTCTCTCTCTCTCTCTCTCTCTCTCTCTCTTTACAAATTACTTAACAGGCAGCCTCTTAAAAAATTCAATGCATACAGATTAGCACAAGTTAATTGATGCCTAATTAATTTCTGCTGCCATGCATAAATTGTGGGCGCTGCCATCCTCCCCTTGCCGGCCACGGGGGAGCGAGACGAGGCCGGCAGTTTAGCAGGCGTCCCCATAAATAAATGAATAAACATGGAGACGGGCCAGAGAGAAGCTGCACTCACTGAGCAGCCAGGTGTGTGAGGTGGAAGGCCAACTATGTGGGTGTATGCCACTTACGCGCGCACGCACGCACGTATGCACATGCACCTACACACACACACAGACATTCATGCGCGTGAACAAACACGCGCACACATAAACACATGCACACACTTAGGACAGCAGCAGGAGCAGGTGCAAAATTACAAATGATCTGTGAAACTGACCCGGGGGGTGGTGGTAGTGGTGGTGGGGGGCTATAGATGGGCAGGAGGGGGGAGGGGGGTGGGGTGGTACCAGGCCGATGAACCCAGGCATACACTGTAGTGATTTCTCTACCTTTTTCTGGATCAGGGCCCACTTGGAAATCTCGAAAGCGCTCGTGTGCCGATACGATGGTGTCACTTTCCGACTGCAACTGATTTTCAAGATTACAAACTCATCACAATATCGTTGCTGTCGGGCAAACACCTTGTATTACATTACATTACAGTCATTTAGCAGACGCTTTTATCCAAAGCGACTTACAATAAGTGCATTCAACATAGGTAGGGAACGAAAACTACTAATCACAGCGCTAAGGTAAAAGTGCAATATATCAGCTACCTATTTCCTTAAACAGATGAGACAAAATAGCAAAATCTAATGAGCAGGAGCTAAAACAAATAATGTATCGACTAAACAAGATCCAATAAAACAATACAAAATTAATAAAAAGTTCGTACAACTAGTTAACAACAAGTAGGCCAGGCAAAGAGGAAGGGTAGTGTTTCCTGAAGAGGTGGGTTTTCAGTCTGCGGCGAAAGATGGGCAGTGACTCTGCTGTCCTGACATCAGTGGGGAGTTCATTCCACCACTGTGGGGCCAGAACAGAAAAAAGTCGTGACCGTGTGGATCGGCCAGAAGGACCCTTTGAGTGACGAGGCAATCAGTCGCTCAGATGTGACAGACCGAAGTGGTCGGGCAGGGGTGTAGGCATCGACCATAGCCCGGAGGTAAGAAGGGGCTGTTCCTTTCACTGCCCTATAGGCTAGCACCAGGGTCTTAAACTGGATGCGAGCCGCTACGGGGAGCCAGTGTAGAGAACGGAGAAGGATAGTTGTGTGGGAGAACTTGGGACGGTTGAACACCAGACGAGCCGCAGCTTTCTGAACAAGCTCCAGAGGTCTGATGGCAGATGCCGGAGCACCAGTAAGGAGGGAGTTGCAGTAGTCCAGGCGGGAGATGACAAGAGCCTGGATGAGCACCTGGGCTGCCTTCTCCGTGAGGAAGGGGCGAATCCTCCTGATGTTGTAGAGGAGGAATCTGCAGGACCGTGTCACTGATGCGATGTTTGCCGAGAACGACAGTTGATCGTCCAGGGTCACACCCAGATTCTTCGCAGTCCGAGTTGACGTCACCACAGCATTATCAATGGTGATGGCCATGTCTCGGTGCGGACAGCATGTATCTCCATATTTGTAACTTTTTATGTTGTTTCGCAAATTAATGCCCTACTTAATCATACTACAGCGTCACACAAGTCTCAAAAGTAGCATATCTGCAAGCTCAACGAATGCTGGGGTTCACTTAGTTACTTTATTTATTTATTTGGTCGGTACAGTGCACATTGAGGAACAAGACAGGTCCACATACACATGAGCAAGTGTAAATATGCTGGATTTAGCAAAAGCAACTTTCCATCCGTAGTCCCCCCCCAAAAAACAGAAACAATATAGACGTCACAATAACGATACAACATACAATCAAGTGGTTAAAATGTTTGAGAACCTGCATGCATTCCCCTGCTGTGAGGAATGCATGCAGAATGGAATGAAGAGATGTGACATCTCTCTCTCTCTCTCTCTCTCTCTCCCTCCCTCTCTCTGGTAATTTGTAGTAATTGGTAGCTCATTAGGTGAAGCAGGTCGGTGTCAGAGGGAGCAGGCTGTCGGGCGTGAGGTTAATGACGGGGAGAAGGAGAGAGACACATGATGTGTGTCCTCTCCTCTGTCTGCACGCCGTGTGTGTGTCTCCTGCTTCCACAGGTCCAGCTGCTGGCCAGATGCAGGGCTCCAGGAGCACCTGAACATCTCCACCACAAGGTGATCTTGTGACGGTTCCCTGTATGTGTAGATCTATGTGTTTCTCTGTTCACCTTTCAGTTACCTTTTACTTTATGATTTGATCTGTTCTGATCAGCCAGTGATTGCCATCAGTAAGTAATAGGCTCTATGCACAGCAGCCATATTATCACTTCCTTCACAGGTGTTACCAATGATACTAATGAAGGCTCTGTTCCATTTAGTGTAGCACAGTGGTTCTCAGATCTTTCAATTTCCACGACCCCCATAACTCTGAGAGTGTACAAATGGAACCAAATGGACCCGTAGGAGCCATTTGGAAACCCCTTAAGGAACCATGAGGGTCCCTGGACCCACATTTGTGTCCCACTGGTGTAGCAGTGTTTCCAGTGAGCCAACATGCACAATATCAGCACCCTGACTCTGTTTGACCAGAATGGAACAGAGCCTTCATTAGTATCATTGGTAACACCTGTGAATGTCTTCACAATATGGCTGCTGTGAATAGAGCCTATTGGGGAGCGCCTGGGCCCGCGGTGCTCACACCCATCGAAGCCACTTGAGTTATAGAATAGTTTGTTGGGCGAGTGCAGCACCTTTTATGATGTCATGTGAGCTCTTTAATTGACCTGGTCAAAGGCTTTGTTGGCATCATGGAGTGAATTTAATAATATGACATATGATAAAATGTGATACAAATCCGGAGTGGTTAATTCAACTCCCGAGAGTATTTGGGATTGCCTGTGTAGCTGGATAAGAGGCTTAAATATCACCACACATGTCCATTACGGACCCTCGTGAAAACTAGTATTTGGATCTGGTCACTCTGTGTGTGTGTGTGTGTGTGTGTGTGTGTGTGTGTGTGTGTGTGTGTGTGTGTGTGTGTGTGTGTGTGTGTGTGTGTGTGTACGTGCGTGTGTGCGTGCGTGGGTGTGTCAGCTTATAAGCGATGAACGTGCAATGGATATGGTTATAAAAATACTCAAACCGGGTTTGTTAGCGTGCACGCGTGTATGTGTGAGCGTGCTGCTGTGAGCGATAGGTGGCCTGATGTTCTGACCACAGGATGCATTAAAGTGAGATCCATCAGCATGAGGCAGCATTAACCTGATAGTTGGATGTCAGTATAAGATGTACAGCCCTCCACCACCAGAGCAGCGGACTACTCAGCACCAACATACCCCCCCCACCCCCCCGTCCCCCGTCTGACCACCGGCCATGTCCAGATCCAACTGGTTTTAACCTGAAACGGACTCGCCCAATATGTCCAGTGTTGCAAGATTTTGCGAGAGAAATAAGCAACCAGGTCAACGAAACAAGCCCAATAGTGTGCACCTAAATATGTAGCGGCTATTTGAAAATAGCCAATCTACAAGCTCACAGCGCGTCGCATCGCTTGTAGATCTGCTATTTATTTTGTATCGGGGGGTCCCTGGCACAAAATATTTTTAGATGGCGGGGTCCGTGGAGAGATTCATATGATTTTAAGGCATGAAAATGTTTGAGAACCACTGGTTTAAACAACATTAGTGAAGCAAGCCCAAATAAACAACTACATTTTAGAAACAAGCCCAAAAAACCCACAACCCGCAACTACCAATATTTACAAGCAACTTTACAGAAAAACAAGCTCAAAGTCACTTATAACAAGCATACATGGCAACACTGAATCTGTCCCGTTGCAGTGTGCACTCTGCTTGTGTGTGCGGAATGTATGTGTGTGTGTGTGTGTGTGTGTGTGTGTGTGTGTGTGTGTGTGTGTGTGTGTGTGTGTGTGTGTGTGTGTGTGTGTGTGTGTGTGTGTGTGTGCGTGTGCGTGTGTGTGTGTGTGCGCTTGTGCGTGTGATACACACACACACACACACACACACACACACACACACACACACACACACACACACACACACACACACACACACACACACACACACACACACACACACACACACACACACACGTGTGTTGTACATCCACGGCACATTCATTGGGGAGAAAAACATCCTAATGGATCACATAAAGAGTGTAACTTTAGATTGACAGCTAATGAATGAAATTGAGCTTGTACGTAAGAGCTCTTATGGTTTCATAAATCTAACCAAAGAATCTATTTCATTTATCCATCTTACATAGGCCTGTTCCCATCATACCTAGGACTGGATTACTGTAACCCAATTTAGATTGTGTTTCATCAATTTTCTCTTTCGCAGAAAAGATCCAAACCTTCGCTGTTGGAATTGTGGGTAATTATCGGCTGTCATTTCCCCCAGACACAATCTTGGTGGAGTTTTGACAGGGGAGTTATTGCATCGTCCTCCGTCCCTGATAAACATATTAATTTATTTCGAGCCTGATAACTTCATCAAAGCAGAGGAATCGCGTCGTATTTGCGGTTGACGAAAGCCTCTCCCTTTTAATTTTTTTTTACAAATATCGCAGGTGTCAAAATGTTAGCTTTTCCAACGTTCAGATCCTTCAGTCAGTTCTTCTATAATTAGCTTTAGATACGCACGCACGCACGCACGCACGCACGCACGCACGCACGCACGCACGCACGCACGCACGCACGCACGCACGCACCAAACTCACGTGTGCACGACACACACGGCATGGCCATGGGATTGTACTACTTTTATTAATCTTCTTTGTCTTTTCATCCTCACACATTTATCAACCTTAATTTCCTGTGCACAAGTACATGATAATAAATCAAATTAAGTTATTTATTAATACTGTTGGTAAATAACGTTTCGTAATGGAGAGATTCACTCTGACTATGGACCGATGGTTTGCAGGTTCAACTGAATCAATGACATGATGGATGGAGCTGTAACAAGCTGTAATGTAGGAAACAAGGTTTTGCTATTATTCGGCAAACCTTCCATACCACGTAGCCTACATACACGGTCATGAAGGACTTCATGAATACGTTGGAGGTATTCTAGTCTGAACAACCGGCTTCTGATGCATCAGATGAATACAAACAGCCATGTCCCTGGTGATTCCTAAACTGTTGAGGATTTCATTGGTACAAATTGTATATTGATTAACTAATGTCTAGTGTTGTGTATGTCTTGCATATGTGGTGTTGTGTGTGTTTTGCATGTAGTGTTGTGTACAGTTACAGTCTTGTAGATGTCTTGTTGGTGATTTATGTTGCCATGTTCTATTTGTCGTCTGTTTTGATTGTGCGAGGCCGAAAGGCACATTTCCAAATAAGTGGACGACACATTTTTCTGACCTTGTTGTTCCTTCATTCTTTTATGTTTTCTGCCTATTCGTATTTCTGGCTCACTAAATACAAAACATCCAAGATGGTAGAAAAATAAGTAAAGAATCGACACTTAAATTGTAAGGGAGAAGAAGGCCGAAACATGTCAGCATTTTTAAGTGTTCAACCCTGAACAAGCCAATTTTAAAAAAGACATTTTAAGCCATTAAGACCGGGAAAGCATCTTTGTCATTTTGGATTTCGTTGGCTATTAAAAAATAGCAGATATACAAGCTCATATATATCTATAGCTATGAGCTAGTAACTTTTTTTTTTTTTTTATCGTGAAAATGTGTGCAAATCTTAGAATATATATATATTTTTAAAACTAAAATCTTTGCTTCTGGGGGGGTCCCTGGAACAAAATATTTTGAGATGGGGGTCCGCGGCCAAATACATGGGGTTGCCCTTGACATAAAAAAGCTTGAGCACCACTGATATTTAGCAACATGCGTTTTTCAGAAACCATGTTAGGATTTAGAAGACATTTGTAGATGCGTTCCCGCGTTGAATGGGTTAACTGCCACTCTGGAAAAGTGCCTTGTTTTTTTTCCCTAAGTCAACTGATTATTTTCCCCTACCAAAGGGCACCTTCCAGTCCCCTTTCTTTCACTTCATGTGTATCTGGGCAACGCTCCTCTCTCCCATTTCTTTGAAAATTCACACTATCTAATGAGAAGACTCATATTTTCTCACATGTGGACGTGCAGTAGATGTTATATCGTTGCTGTCGGGCAGAAACCTCCTATCTCCATATTTCTTCGTAAATTAATGCCCTACTTGACCATGCTACAGCGTCACACGAAAGTGTCAAAAGTAGCAGATCTGCGAGCTCGAAAAGTGACGCGCTATGAGCTCGCAGATCTGCTACTTTTGCAAAAAAAAAATCCTGAAAGGTAAACGTTTTGAACATATGAGGTTCCCACCCGACAGAGACGATATTCCATGTTATGAGTGTTGGATGACCCTGCAGTGAATGACCTCAGTCTCTTTATACACACAGCTGTGTGGAGCCATTGTCCTCCAGAGTCACATGATGTCCCCGGACAACGAGGCCATGTGGAATCAGACCAGATAGTTTATACAGGTCGTCAGCCGTGCTAAAAGTCACTTCACACATGTGTACTTACTGCACGGTACAGGACATGTACAGTATAACAAGCACACGCCCGCTTTCATGCAACGTGCACGCAAACACACACTCAAATGCACAGGTGTAAACACACGCACAAACTCACTCACGCACGCACATATGCAGGCATGTGTGCACAGAATGTGTGTGCAGGTGCATGAACAGACTTGATGGGTACAAGTAAAAAAAAAAAACTATGCATAGTGTTCCATTGACATGGAATGTCAATGGAAAGTCTCAGCCATAAAAGATACTGAATAAGTCTAAACAAAAATATGTCAGTTTTCAGCAACCAGTGTCAGCCTAATAGCTGTACATGCTATAAAACAACAATTACTTTGAGCATCTTAGATATCTAAAATAGCCTATATGACTCAATAAGGAATCAAGACCAACCTTTCTTCTTTGTACTTTAACCCATTAAGACCGGGAACGCATCTGTGTCATTTTAAGATTTCTTTGGCTATTCAAAAACAAAAAGTAGTAGATATACAAGCTCATAGCACAATGAGCTTGTAGCTCTGTTATTTTTTTTTAAATCTTGGAAAATTTGTGAAATCTTTGAATATATTTAGTTTTTTAAAGCGAACATTTTTAACTCAAATCTTCTGGGGGTCCATGGAACAAAGTATTTTGAGATGGGGGACCGCGGCCAAATACACATAATTCTTGGGGTCCTTGACATGAAAAAGTTGGAGCACCACTGATATAGCAACATACTGTTAGGATTTAGAAAATATTTTTAGATATGTATACTCGAAATATTTTGTTCCAGGGACCTACAGACCAGGTCTAAACCTAAACCACTGGAGTGTATAGGTGACTGTATCAGACGAGGTCTAAACCTAAACCACAATGATTGACAGATAAGACTGAGCCGAGTCCCTCAGGACACACCAGATGGAACACTCACTAACAACACAATGCTACACCTCTGGGATCCTCATTCATTCATGCTTTCTTTCTTAATTATCCATCTGTCTTTCTTTCATAATTATCTTCCTTCCTTTTTTAAATTCATTTTTTTACCCCCTTTTTCTATCCAATGTAGTGTTTATTCCAATTAATTCCTCCCCACACACATTGCTGTGTTGTCACTGCTGTTGTATCCTTCTGTCTCACCTGCCAGTGAGGATCCCCCACCGGGAGGACCTTTTTCCTACTCCTCCCGCCCAACACTTCCTGCTGACAGGTGGCGCCCCAGGCCGTAGGAGTACGTGCGGTGAAACTTATCACTCTCCTCGCCTGGCGTCCCTCCCCCGAACAAGGGACAATTGTGTTTCGTGTAGACGCCCGACAAAGCCGGATGCACCACGGTGGATTCGAACCCACAACCTCTGCGGAGGTGGGCAGGCACTTTAACACTGTGCCACCCGAGTGTGCGTGCGTCCGTCCTTCCTTCCTTCCTTCCTTCCTTCCTTCCTTCCTTCCTTCCTTCCTTCCTTCCTTCCTTCCTTCCTTCCATCTATCCTTCTTATGTTCATGTAGACCAAAACCACATAAATTGTAGAATAGTTTAATTTCTAACTGCATAAAACTCAGCCGGCTCGTCTGAACAGCTTGCATCTCCATTTGCTACACGTAGGTGTGTGTGTCGCACTAACCAGATAATAACACAATAATAGATCATTAGCTTTGAAATGAAAGCAAAACATAAGCCTTGTGCCGATCATTAGGCATCTATTAATCACTCAATTATCTTAACGGTGCGGTGTATAGGTTGAGGCGAGTATGGTCTAATACTGCAACATCAGTTAAAACAGTCTAATGAACTAAGCCGAATTCATCATGAAAAGCGGAATAATTAGCCGCCGTGTCTCGGGGGAATACTTCAAAAGGAACCTCAAAGTGCTTTAGTGAAGCTTTCCCTTCAAACGCACAACATAAACACCCCGCTTTAAACTACACAAGCGGCAAAAGCTGTCCCTCATGCCTTTCATTTAAAGCAATAAATAATGATTCATCACAAAAAAAAGTTTTGAGAGGGGTGTATTTGTTTGTATTAGAGGGGAGTGACCTTTGCGTAGTTGCGGCTAGATTAAAGTGAAACAGCGGCAGAGACATGCTCAGAATCAACAAATTAGCATATAGTCCCCCCCCCCCCCCCCCGTTCATGTCTTTGCTGTGCTCCGGTGGTGAAGGTGTTGGTTTTCTAAAGCTCTGAAGGGACCAGGTTTATGGGAGCAAAGGCAGGAGCAAAGGCAGGATCACTGGCGGCTCCCATTGCCGGGGACTGCAACGTAATTAAAATGACACAAACAAAGTGAATCTAATTAGGACTCCCAACGCTCTAGCTCATTAGCGCCCGACACTGTTAAATTATTTTCCTCCATGGAACTAAATGAGGCCACTTGTCTTTGCACATTTGGGAGGCTGCGAAGGGAGCTCGGAGACGGAGCACACGCTGAGAGTAATTATTGAAGTGTAACTAGCGCTTAGAGTGCTTAGATACACAGTTGTATGTGCAGCTGCGCACATGCTAGCGTCTATATTGGCAGACACAGGGACGGTACGTATACGTACAGGATCACACAAAAGCGCGGGTGCGTCCTCCACACGCTTATTATCTTTTTGCTGGTCGATAAAACAACAAATGCATGACTTTTCAAATCACAGGGAAAACAATGAAGGCAGGCCTGTTGACAGTGAGGCCCTGAGACTGCAGAGAGTGCCTTTGCTGAGCAGGCGATTGATTGATTGATTGATTGAATACTTTATTAACAGTTTGTTATCAACAAAAAGTACAGAGGTACAGTTATACAACACTGCTAAAAACACAAAAATCCCTGAGGGCTTGTTTCCATTGCAATCCCGTGTATTCGATTCATCAAGACATATAAAGACATACAATACTATACAAGAGATCATAGGAGCAGTACAAGTATATTTGCAGGAAAACAGTGGCAATGGCCTCGTGCATCGACGAGTGCGTCATATGAGAGCGCTGTCTGAGTAGGCAAGCTGGTGGACGGAATAGGTTTATTACGTGATCCAAAACATCCCTCCCCCAAGGCGACCATCAGGCATTGAATCAGGCTACAAGCTTGTAGATCGGCAAATTTTCGCAAATATTCCCCCCCCCCTCAGAATAGAGCCACTATGGTTCATGAGATTAAACTAGGTGGTTGTTGTGAGAATGTTAGTCATCCACCACCTGTACGCCATTACCCAGAAAACCGCTGAACTCATCAGAAACAGTTGGGCCTTGTCTCTGTCTTGCCTGTCTGTGGTCATGCGTCTTTCTGTCTCACACCTACACTTACTGACTCACGCACCCACCGCACACACACACACACACACACACACACACACACACACACACACACACACACACACACACACACACACACACACACACACACACACACACACACACACACACACACACACACACACACACACACACACGCGCGCGCACACACATGCATGACATATCCAGACCAATCTAGACCCCCCACACGTGGTTGGTGTTGCTGTGGCGAGGTAAGTGAATCCAGTGGCTGATAGTTTTCTGGGAGCCAGGGGAGCCATTGAGAGCCCATTAGGAGGTTAAGTGGAGGAAGCCCTCCATTGTTCTGCTGTTTGATTCGTGGCCCCGCGACCCACACTG
>NC_137606.1:46962283-47009783 GCF_963280865.1 Gymnoscopelus braueri
GTTTCGAATCCCAACCCTAATATCACCCATAAATCACCCAATGTCGGCCCAGACGGCTGGCGTAGCGGTCTCTACCTCACAGACTGTTTCACTCCTACCTCACCCTCCTGTCTCACCCTTACCTTGCCCACTGTCTCACCCTTACCTCGCCCACTGTCTCACCCTTACCTCACCCACTGTCTCACCCTTACCTCACCCACTGTCTCACCCCTACCTCACCCACTGTCTCACCCCTACCTCACCCACTGTCTCACTCCTACCTCACCCACTGTCTCACCCCTACCTCACCCACTGTCTCACCCTTACCTCACCCACTGTCTCACCCCTACCTCACCCACTGTCTCACCCTTACCTCACCCACTGTCTCACCCCTACCTCGCCCACTGTCTCACCCCTACCTCGCCCACTGTCTCACCCCTACCTCACCCACTGTCTCACTCCTACCTCACCCACTGTCTCACCCCTACCTCACCCACTGTATCACCCTTACCTCACCCACTGTCTCACCCCTACCTCGCCCACTGTCTCACCCTTACCTCACCCACTGTCTCACCCTTACCTCACCCACTGTCTCACCCTTACCTCACCCACTGTCTCACCCTTACCTCACCCTTACCTCACCCACTGTCTCACCCCTACCTCGCCCACTGTCTCACCCTTACCTCACCCACTGTCTCACCCTTACCTCACCCACTGTCTCACCCCTACCTCGCCCACTGTCTCACCCTTACCTCACCCACTGTCTCACCCTTACCTCACCCACTGTCTCACCCTTGCCTTGCCCACTGTCTCACCCTTACCTCGCCCCGTCTCAGTGTGTCACCCCATGTCATCCTGTGACGAATTGCCCAGCATATTTAACTATATTGAAGATAAATAATTATACGGTAAAATGTTGCCTTCGTTTAACTCTGTGACCCTTTTGTGTCAAAGTGTCTAATATCCTTAATGCTGGCAGCCGTGTTTTTCTCTCTCTCAATGTCAGGTTAACCCATTCAATCCGGGAACGCATCTGTCTCATTTTAGATTTTAGCTTAGCCATAACCATTATTTTATACTTTGGCTATTTATGAGCTTGTTTATCTGCGTAAAAGGGGGATCCCCGGAACAACATATTTTGAGATAGGGGTCGGCGGCCAAATACATATAAATTTGGGGGTCCTTGACATGAAAAGGTTTGAGAACCACTGATTACAGCAACATAATTTTTTTCTAAAAACTGTTAGAATTTAGAAGACATTTGTAGAATCCCCAGAAGCAAAGATTTGAGTTTCAAATGTTCGCCTTAAAAAAAAATCCAATACAAATTTTTCACGATTCATTATTTTTTTTTACAAAGTAAAATAACGGCTATAGCTACAATCTAAAATGACACAGATGCGTTCCCGGATTGAATGGGTTAATTACAGGACCACTGTTACAAACATTATCATCGCCTCATAGCTGTGTTATCACTTCAATCTGTCCTCCCTCCCTCTCCCACTCCCTCTGTTTCACTCACTTTATGGCCAAATGTGTTGTTTTAAATAATGCATGGACGAGCATATATGTACATTTACATATGGTACACACTTTATTTCACACACACACACACACACACACACACACACACACACACACACACACACACACACACACACACGCACACACGCACGCACGCACGCACGCACGCACGCACACACGCACACACACACACACACACACACACACACACACACACACACACACACACACACACACACACACGTGCGTGGCTGGTGTCAGTAGCAGTAGCAGCATGTTGGGGCCATCTGGACATGAATGCTTGTAGCTAGATGGTGCCATCCTGTAGAAACGGAGCTCTTTGATGCTTCTACACATACAGTTCTGCTGCATTATTGTCCCTCAGCTGAATATAAACATCTAATCATTGAAAATGATAAACCTTTATAGTGTTTTTTTTCCGTCTCCCATTTTTCCTGTCTCTCTTTGTCTCCCATTTTTCCTGTCTCTCTTCCATGGGCATTCTTTTAATGAAAGCAAACAATCAAACTAGCCTATATGATTTTAGGCTACTGTACTTTTTTTAATGTGCAATCACCAACGTTAGACAGAGACGACACAAACTGATGAAACACATTGAAATTAGTTTGCATTTGAGGACCTGTGGATTGATTGATTGATTGAGATTCCTTATTGGGAATAACCCGTTGAGATGTATAGCATCTTGTTTTCCAGGGGGTCCTAAAGACAATAGATGAATGTACTCTGTACTGTACAGTATGTGCGTGCGTGCGTGCGTGCGTGCGTGCGTGCGTGCGTGCGTGCGTGCGTGCGTGCGTGCGTGCGTGCGTGCGTGCGTGCGTGCGTGCGTGCGTGCGTGTGTGCGTGCGTGCGTGTGTGCGTGCGTGCGTGATAATACATGTATGTCAAGCCCAGAAAGAGAAGCATTTAGCAGTAACTTGGAACCGTTACACCTCAACACACACTGCCACAGGAAAAGGTGATTGTGTGTATTTGAAAACAAACAAACAGCAACAACAACAAATAGACCTGGTACCACACCCGTTCAACCAATCACAAGCTCAGCATTAACCCAACCCAAAATTCTTTGTACTCCAGCTCTTGCATCCCTCCACCTCCACCACCCTTTTCTCCTAATGTCCTCTGTACATTCTTCAATCCCCCCCCCCCCCATCTCTCTCTCTCTCTCTGGGAAGGGGGTACACACGGTGTGTTCTAGTTTTTTTTCGGAGGGATACGATAATCATTCCCTGCACGACATGCTCGTGGTCGTGGAGATACGCTAGTGCAGTTCAATAAACAATGTATTACTCATGTCGACGGTGTGGTTTTGTGCTTAGCAGTGAAGTATCAAACCAAATGCATGATGTCAGAATGAGAGAGAACCCAAAATATTTGTCCATATGAAGCTGATACACCAGAGATATTGCCAATGTGTGACGGGTTGTTAGTTTAAAGATCAGTTCTTGTTGGAAAGCAAACCATCATGCTGTCATGACTGACTCCAACCGCTTGGTGTACACCGGTGTTTTTTCATGTCAAGGACCCCCAAATTGACACATATTAGCCCACGGACCCCTATTTGAAAATATAAGGACCACCATAAGAGACAATTATTACGGCTAGCAAATTCTGAACCATTTTAATTTCAAGGACCACCAGTATTTGAAATGCATTAGACCACAGACCCGGAATTGACAACATTTTGATCTCTACAATATACACTGTAGTATCATCAGTGTTACTTTAACTCTGAAAGTGTATAAATGGAACAAAATGGACCTGTTAGGGTCCATTAGGTTCCATGTGTACGCTCTCGGAGTTACAGACACATAAGTGTCCATTTGGTTCCTAACTAGGGCTGTCTGGGGACCCCCTGGAATCCCCTCAAGGACCCCTGGGGGTCCCCGGACCCCACTTTGAGAACCACTGGTGTAGACAACCTCATGGATTGATAGACCTTTTTTCATCCTGTGAGGGGAATTCATTTGTGAATACTTCTGTGATGCTACAGATGTATCTGCGCAAGGCAAGCCTAAGATAGAGTTATGACATGGACGTAATAACATTGAACCTTTCAAGGGCATAACTTAAAGGGACACTTCACCCCAAAAAAACGTTGTTTCAATGGATTAGTCACCCCATGGACACTTGAATTCATGGATATTTTTTTAATTTTTTGTCTCATTCCTAAGACAATAATTTGATGACCGGCAGCGGTTCCGGTAGGAGACACAACGACTCGTTGTGTCTCCTACTCCTCCCTCGGTCTGTGTCTCATAGGAGGGCTGTGGACATTTAAGAAACCTGCCTACTAGTGACATCATCGTTGGGCAGTTTTGTTTTTCAAACTACTTTTTTTATGTAGATTTGTATTAACTCGAGAACTATGGCTTTCATTATAGCATGCTAACTCTCCAGGAATAGAAAGCCTGCCGTTTCTATTAGCTTGGATTCCCCATCGATGATGTCACTGGTAGGCAGGTTTCTGAACTGTCCACAGCCCTCCTCTGAGACACTGAGTGAGTAGACAGAAATGGTACCTTATTATAATGAGCATTAGTGAGGACCAATTATATGAAGAAAATGGGTGAAGTCATCTTTTAATGCTGAGTGTGTAGTATGAACAGTGGGGTGGTGTTCTGCTTAAAAAGACCAGCCTGGCGCCTTATATTGAACCATTAGGATTGAGGGCGTGCGTGTTAGCTTGTCAGCGCCGGTGACTGAGCGTCACAAACAGCCTGACTGCTGTGACTGCCTGAATTATCGCGATACTCGATTTTGTGTGACTGTGATCACGGCGTGATTTTGTGTGTGTGTGTGTGTGTGTGTGTGTGCATGCGTGCGAATGTCTCCACCCTCCTCTGACACCTATACATCACAAGGAAATATCCAAAAGCTAATTTAAGGACAGCGGGAAAAGTTTGCCACGCCAGCAACTCCCGTAAATAGTTTATGTTGTTCAACCGATGAGAAAAATATCACATTTCCGATGAATATTTATGGAAATTACATCAGCGCTATTACGACTCTCGACTTTTTAAAGCAATATATTCTTCCTGGCGACAGTCTATGTGCGGATGATAAATAGAAGGTAGTCGCAGAGCGTTGGGAAGGTCTTCCTTTCCCAGGGAGCGGACCTACGTGTGTGTTATTGCATTTCAGTCTAACACGATCAACATGCATACTAAAAAATACAGCTGGCTACCAAAACCACCATCTCTCTTTTGTCTGTGTAACCCCCCCCCCCCCCCCCCGCTACCCCTTCCTCTCTCTCTTCGTCTCTCTCTTTATTTGTCATCAACAATCTAATATAATTTCCCCCCACAGTGAAGTGTCAAGTTATTGTAAATAAGATGATATTTTCCCCCAGCTGGAGTGTGTGTGTGTGTGTGTGTGTGTGTGTGTGTGTGTGTGTGTGTGTGTGTGTGTGTGTGTGTGTGTGTGTGTGTGTGTGTGGGTGTGGGTGTGTGTGTGTGTGTGTGTGTGTGTGTGTGTGTGTGTGTGTGTGTGTGTGTGTGTGTGGTGTGGTGTGTGTGTGCGTGAATGAGAGTGGACAGTATAGTTATAATATTGATTTATCAGCATGTCAGGGTGAGGTATCCCTTAGACATTAATGTGTGTGTGTATGTCTGTGTGTGTTTGTTTGTTTGTGTGCTCACATGCGTAGTATGTGTGTGCATGGGTAGTGTGTGAGTTTGTGTGTTTTGTGCATGCAAGTGCGTAGGTCTACTATGTGTGTGTGTGTGTGTGTGTGTGTGTGTGTGTGTGTGTGTGTGTGTGTGTGTGTGTGTGTGTGTGTGTGTGTGTGTGTGTGTGTGTGTGTGTGTGTGTGTGTGTGTGTGTGTGTGTGTGTGTGTGTGTGTACAAGTGTGTGATGGCTGCATGTCTCTCTGCTCCATGCTCTGATCCTGTCACAATCCCACAATCCCTCTTGGCTCTCCCATCAGGTCACGCTGATTGGTTGAGGCACATCAAAGCAACATTAATTCTGATCATTTATTGGCCGGTCTCCCCGGTCTCTCTCGTTGGCTCGTCAGCTGTCTGAGGAGTATTGGCTTTCCAATCAATGTGCTGATTGTTATGGAGGGGAGCTATTATTCAAAACGGAGCGCTTTGGCTGTCTTTACAACCTCTTTTGACGGTGGCTCATATTGATTTTGTATTCCTCACAAACAGCTATTAAGTTTCGCTGTTCACAAACAATCAGCTATTTAAATAAAGATGGCGATGTGGGCAGGGAGGCCTCTGGTTCTATCTACATGTTATAGTTTTTTGCTCTCTCTCCCTCTCTCTCTGTGCGTGCGTGCGTGCGTGCGTGTGTGCGTGTGTGTGTGTGTGTGCACACGCGTTCCTTTGATTGAACTGATTAACTGACTTGACCCTCTATCTTTTCACACACACACACACACACACACACACACACACACACACACACACACACACACACACACACACACACACACACACACACACACACACACACACACACACACACACACACACACACACACACACACACACACACACACACACACACACACACACACACACACACACACTGATGGATGGTGCTGACTGCGATTACCGAACCTTTTAATCTGGTGTCCCTATTTTGGACATATTACTAGGTTTTGACCAATTTTGGGACATCACTTCCCCAAATGTCCCAAAATTGCAGATCTACCAGCTCACAATGCGTCACAATGTTTTGAGCAACAATTTGCTGTGAGCTTGTAGAATTTGTAGTATTTCTGCTATTACAACAAAGTATATACATTGATGAACATATATTTGTACATATCTGTCAAAAGGATAAAGCAACAAAGCTTGAGAGCTTATTTCCATTGTAGGCTTTGAGTGTAAGTGTGTAAACTGAGTGCCATGCATGTGTTGGGGGAGAGGGAATTATTACAGAAAATGCAAATCAATAATAAATACACAATTCCCTATGAACACAGGGCTTACGTGGTGAAATTTGACTCATTAATGTATTGACAGTACATTTGCACAGTGAGTCTGTGGTCTACTTTCTCCAGTCTGGCTGGACAATGAGGGCCTGACATTGAATGCAGGGAAGTGTGATAATTACTGCTATTCTGAGAAGCAGACACGCAGAGAGCAGGAGAATGAGCGAATTATTGTTCTGCAGCCAGGGAGGGGAAATACATGTTTCCTCTCTAGGAGCTAAATATTTACCCAGCGCTATACGGCCAGCTGACTCACCCTTTGGACGGCACAGCGCACACACACACACACACACACACACACACACACACACACACACACACACACACACACACACACACACACACACACACACACACACACACACACACACACACACAGGGCCCGGAAACGGCCCCTCGTTGGGTTTCAACAGAGGCCTCGAACTCTGCAGTCTTAACGACTCTCCCAAAACATGATTACTATTAACGCTCTGCAGCCAACTGTTGCTGACACGCACACATGAACATCACGCATGTCACACGCACGCACACGCGCACGCACACACACAGTCTCTTGTTCGCTGTCTCCAACACACACACACTATTTCCTGATCTGATTAGTGAACTGTGTTGCCCTGTTAGCCCGCTGACAGACTAGTTCCCAGTTTCCCATCAGGCCACTGTTCTGCTCCTATGTCCTGCACGAGACATTTTGTCGTGTCGAGTCGAGTGACAAAAGATTCTAGGAAGTAGTGCAGATTGTGCCTGTGTGTGTGTGTGTGTGTGTGTGTGTGTGTGTGTGTGTGTGTGTGTGTGTGTGTGTGTGTGTGTGTGTGTGTGTGTGTGTGTGTGTGTGTGTGTGTGTGTGTGTGTGTGTGTGTGACCGTGTCCGTGTGTGTGTGTGTGTGTGTGTGTGACCGTGTCCGTGTGTGTGTGTGTGTGTGTGTGACCGTGTCCGTGTGTGTGTTTAATGAATTCGCACCACCAGGGACAACCGCCTCTCAGCGCCAAAAAAAAGATCAGTTTGATAATTTGTTTCAAACCCACACAGGTCCATTTTTATACAGTTTCAGAGAGAAAAGCACACTCCAGATTTTGTGCTGTGTGGTCTAATTCTTAGTGGGTTTCTTTTCCTTTTTAAGACGATGAAGACATGCAAAACCAGCTGCTCCAAGGCCTGCATATTTAATCACCCTTAAATGTTGGAGTCACAAATTTAATGGGATTCATAGCGCTAACTTTCTCAAAGATTTCCAAAAGGGATTTTTTTTTACCATGGGCTTTTAACATTTACCTGGTATTAATTCATATTTATTTCTTACTTTTCCACTTGCCATTTCGCCTTTGAGGCAAATTTGAGAACAGGTGGCCAGATATTGCCTTTACAATAGGGCAGCTTTATAGAGAATGAATATTGTAGTATTAGGTAGGTGGGGAGTGAATAAAACAATAGCAGAATGAGCTGGTGATCTGTGTTTCTTGTTGACCATATTGACCTTGAAGCTGCAGTCCTTCTGTCTTCTATGTTTACAGAGTGGCCGGCTTTTCTTTCCCAGCATGCGTAACCAATCTGTCTTTATAACTTTAATACATACTCACACGCACGCACAGACACACACACACACACACACACACACACACACACACACACACACACACACACACACACACACGCACACACACACACACACACACACACACACACACACACACACACACACACACACACACACAAACACACAACACACACACACACACACACACACACACACACACACACACACACACACACACACACACACACACACACACACACACACACACACTCACACACACACTCACAGACACTGGCGCGCGCTTCCTCTGCCTGGTATATTATGCATTAAGACCTACTACCGCCTCCTTCCCTGAGCTCCTCCAGCCATTGAGATAGTGCTGTCAGATGCTCCAGGTCACACAGAAAGAGGAGGTTGAGGTCTCTGCAACTCGCCGAGCACAAAAAACTGAAACAAGCCGTAAAATGAACAAAAAAGTAGTACTTTTCGTTTTTTTGCTCTCCCAAAGCCAGCATTGTTGCTTTGCAAGACGGAGGAGCCAGAGCTACAGTACGTGCTTTCTTGAGCCTCATAAATCAAGAGAAAGAAGAGCAGATTGGGTTGGAATGCATACCTCACCATAAATCACAGTGGATCTGTACCAATCCGCCGCAATGAACAGCAGTCCTGCTGCCCTGACTCCAATTATGACTTCACCCTCAATGCAGTTTAACCTCATGAACACATCTACGTCCCTATTCTGGGCATGTCCAGGGATGAGCTGTAGGGGGTGCTATGGGGGGTCGGCGACCCCTTAGTTCTGGCGCTGGCTGGGGGGCTGGGAGCTCCACATGCACATGCACGCGCGAGCACGCACCGTCAGCTGCGGTCTTAACACCTTAAAGTTTAAACAATAGCCTCTCAAGGTTCGCGCCGTCAGCGGCAAGCCGTTCTCAATAGCGTCTACCTGGCTGCTTTGCATAACATTAGGCTACTCGAAAAAAGCCATGGACTTGAATTGAATGTGTACATTCCTCTCACAATGAGAGACAACAGTCTCTGCACTGCAGAGTGTGAAGGGGATCGCTTAGAAGAAGACCCAGTTCTCTGAGACAAGACAAAGACAAGTTGTCTGATTATTTTAAGTACTTATGTGTGGGTGAGTCTATGTAAAGGGCTTTTATATAAAACTAAAAGGAAAATAAAATAATTAATTAATTGAAACAAAAATAAAAACAACAAATTAACAATGCAACTAAATAATAAGGTATAATTACATTAAAAATCACATGTTGAATACAGTATTTCAACTAGCACTGAGCTGATTGGCTATGTGCACATGCGTGCACGTGCGCGTGCACGTGACGTCAGAAAATATAGCCCCCCTAGTTCAAAAATCCACAGCTCATCACTGGGCATGTCATAATAGGTAAACACTCGGCTAAAGTAGCAGCAGATTGGCTATTTTCAGCGAAGAGATTTGGTGTAGAGTGGGGAAAAAAAGTAAGGGGTCAAGTACAGACCTCTGGACGACCCACCACCAGGTATACAGTATAGCAGTGGTTCTCAAAGTGGGGTCCAGGGACTCCCAGGGTTCCTTTAGGGTTCTAAATGGACCCTTACAGGTCTGTAACTCTGACGGTATACAGCTGGTTTCCATCCTTGAAATGTAAAGGTTTGAGAACCACTTCAGTAAAGGGTTTGAGATAGATATACCTTTATTGATTCCACGAGGGAAGTTCAAAACGCAGGACAGATAAAAAGATAAAAAGAAAACCAAGTAAGCTCCAAGTAAGGATAAGGAAACAATTGTCTAAAAAATACACATCGAATGAGACAATTAACCATCAACCAACATATTTAACACACATCCCTATAACATGCCCTCTCCCCCCTTAGACTTTCCCAACGCTCTTTGTGTGGGGGTCCGGATATGAGCTATTTGCGTGCTGCGTACGCGCACGTGTGTGTGTGTGTGTGTGTGTGTGTGTGTGTGTGTGTGTGTGTGTGTGTGTGTGTGTGTGTGTGTGTGTGTGTGTGTGTGTGTGTGTGTGTGTGTGAGGACTAGTCTGTCAGTCTGTCAGTGTGTGTTGGTCTGTATATCTTTGTTGCTGCTGTCTCATCTCGACTAACAGCATCAGATCAGGGAGTTTTGCCACGGTGCAGAGCTTATCATAGAGCTAAACGTACCACTAATTAGTGCTAATTCTGTATTCACCGCAACCATTTAAGAGTGAAAACAAAAGAGACAATAAATAATAAATGGTGCTCTTTAAGCTGTGTGCCTAACATCAAAAAGTAATGCCCCTATTATGCATCTAATATCATATATTTTGTTCTCAGCGGAAACTAATGAATAACAGAAACTCTACCAATTATGTGTGGGAAGCCGCCCGTACATTGCATTAATCTAAGTGCTATTATGTAGTTAGCATGCATTAATCACAATGTTATTTTTCTAAATCCTATTTGTGGTTGAAACGGAGTCAAAATGTATTTGCTGGTGGATCGTGGCGTAGCTATGGGATACAAAGCACTCACATAAACACCAAAGCACTGGGAAACATTAGAGTTTGAGCATTGTCAAACGAGACAAATCCATTCTTCCTGTTAGAGTAGTTCAATAATATGTATATAGTTTCATATTGACACACTTTTGCCCTTTTAGATGTTGTGGAATGGATACAACATCAGCACAATTAAACTTGAGGCATGTAGGACCAAATCTTCCTTTACCAAAATATCTACCAAATGCCAAAAAGTGTTTAGTTATTATTAGGAAAAAAAATCTTTCAAAATCTTACTTAAGACAAAGCACAAAAGTATTGACATGAAAACTATACTTAATCCATTAAGACCGGGAACGCATCTGTGTCATTTTAGATTTCTTTGGCTATTCCAGAACCACAGATCGGAGTTAAAAAATGTTGCTTTAAAACATATACGTATACATATTCAAGATTTGCAAACATTTTCATGATTTAAAAAAAAGTGCGGCACTCGGTGCTGTGACAGAACTACACGCATTGGGAGCTTGTAGATCTGCTATGTTCGTCAAATGTTTGCCCTAGAACAGGGAACGCTAGGGTTCATGTGGTTATGTACAGTATAACTTCACTTAAGAGGAAAAAAATACAATGGTTTGATAATATCGTCTCTGTCGGGTGGAAACCTCATACAGTGTATGTCCAAAACCGTTTACTTTTCAGGATTCAAATTCAAAAGCCGCAAAAGTAACAGATCTACAAGCTCAAATCCACCTCGAGCTTGTAGATCTTCTACTTTTGATGCTATTGTGTGACGCTGTAGTGTGATCAAGTAGGGCGTTAATTTACGAAAAAAAATAAAAAAAGTTACAATATGGAGATTAGAGGTTTCTGCCCCGACAGCAATGATAACTTAACTTAAGAGGAAAACAAATAATACAATTGTTTGATGATATGTACAGCAATTCATAGAGGAAATAGCAAGCACTGATGAAGCCATTGAAAGAAAACCATAAAGAGAAATGCAAAGTGACAGAGGCTGGGAGTTGGAGGAAGGCAATAATTGTTTTCCTGAGGTCAGACAGAGAGTGTATGAAGGACATGCTTCCTTCCTAATCAAAAACAGCACAGCGCTCCCACGTTTCCTCCCGGCTAACTCTGCACCCTCCTGAAAAGGGAAATACAGCACTAAACAGGAAATGTCATATTATAAAACCCGGAAGTAAGAGTTAGATTATCAAGTCACAGAGGAAGTGAAAGTTGGCTTTTAAAAAAACGATGGGATATTCCCTTTTTTTGGCAGGCAATGGTGGTTCACAATGAATGTCGATTTTTATACACTCTGGTCAAAGTTAAAATAAACTCTGACGGGCACGTGTTGTGAGTTTGTGTTCGTCGGCTGTTTTCGGTGTTTCTGCGAGACAACTTTGTATGACAAAGTATAAAATAGGGCTTACGTGGTTGAACAGACTAATCAATGTTGTGGATTATACAAATCGATTACATTTTTATAAAAAAAACGTGCTTCTTTATAATTCAATTAATCAAAAAAAGTTATCAATAGAATAATCACTACGGTAATGGTTGCGGCCTTATATAGCTGACTGTGATTCTGTCTTGGATTTCTCACGACTGGATATCTCATATCTGTCCATCCATTTATCCAACAGCCGAGTCAGACATGCTATAATCTGGATTCCTAACTACTCTTTCAACACCCACTGTCCAGACAACTGTGAACCCCTGCTCTGTCTCACTGTGTAGCTAGCTTATATATCCAGACATCTGCACAGGGATATAAACAAACAAACAAACAAACAAACACAATGCACTTGAAAACAGCTGGAGACAAAGAGAGACTTTTACTGCATAATAGAGCTTGTCAACAGTGGGACCAGGGTTTCCAGTCCCATGGGAACACATGGGACAAACTGCTGTTTGGTTGGTCATGCGGTGGTGTCTACACACGCAGCAGCTGGCCGCTCTAAACAAGCTAGTGGAGATGACACACAATGACTGCATTAAGCCATTAAGACCAGGAACATATAGCTGAGAGGGAATTTGTTAAAATCGTGCACTTGGTGACAAGTTTTTGATTTTTGGCATGGTGTAGGTATGGGCATAAGGTTCGCAAGCAAGTTCTCGCCCCCTAGTGGTCTGTTTGCAATGAATCCAATATTAGATAGGTATGGTTGAAAACCCAAATAATTGATGGAAGACATTTTTCAATGGATTCTGTTACTATTGGGTATGCTAAATAACATACAAAAAAATTTGGAAAATTAAGTTTTTGATTTTTGGCATGCTGTTAGGTATGAGCATAAAGTTTTCAAAAATCATCGCAAGCAAGTTGGGATCGCCCCCTAGTGGTTTGTTTGCAATGAATGCAATATTAGTTAGTATATGGTTGAAAGTTAACCCCAAATAATTGAGAGAAGGTATTTTCAATGGATTCTGTTACTATTGGGTATGCTAAATAACATACAAAAAATGTAGGAAAATCTATCTCCTGTAAAGGCATCATTTTCAAGATGGTGGGGGCTTAAAATGCCAGGAGCTTAAAATGCCTGCACTATGCCAAAAATCTAAAACTTGTCACCAAGTGCACAATCTTGATGATTTTGGCCAAATTCCCTCCCTACTTTGGGATATTAAAAAATAGCAGATCTTCAAGATCTGCATTTTTTGGAAAATGTGTGCAAATCTTTAAAGCCAACATTTTTAACAAATCTTTGCTTCTGGGGATTCTACAAATTCTAAATCCTAACATTTTTTTATTTTTATTTTTTAAACATATGTTGCTACATAATATCAGTACTCAAACTTTTTCATGTCAAGGACCACCCAAAATGATATGCATTTGTCCGCGGACCCCCCCAATCTCTTTTGTTTCAGGGACCCCCAGAAGCAAAGATTTGAGTTAAGAATGTATATATATATTCAAAGGTTTGCATACATTTTCCACGATTAAAACAAAACATAGCAGATCTACAAGCTCATAGCGCGGCACTCAGTGCCGTGCTATGAGCTTGTATATCTACTGTTTTTGAATAGCCAAAGACATCTTAAAATGACACAGATGCGTTCCTGGTCTTAATGGATTAAAGCCTAAATCGGTGATTCCCAATCTGTGTGCTGGGGGCCACTGATGGGCCGTGAAGGTATTACAAGTGGGCCCCCCAAAATAATTGGTAAAACACTATGATTTTATTGATAATATAACATTATGGTTTGGTGTGTCATGTTGCCGTGATAACTGTTGCCTCTGGCTGCACTCTGTGAGCAACAAACTGTATATATTTTCACTGTACATTATGTCGAAACACGTCCCAAAAATCACTCTTTGTGGCACAACAGCAATGGCAAATTCTGCTAATATATGCTAGTACTTATTCATGAAATGTTCTCTTGCACCATAGAAATCGATAGGTCACCAATAGGTTGATAGGTCACGAACACGAGCAACGACGAGGGTGCCAGTTCCTCCACTCATGTTTTTTAATGGCAGAATCGAATCCATTTTGTTCGTCTATGTGCTAAAAGTGTGTTTTTGAGACCTGTTTCATCACGCAATGCGAGTGAATGGAATCACTTCTTCCACTTTCACGCTCAAAGAGCACAGAAGCAACAGATAAGGAAGTGTGATTGGGACATACCACTTGCCAGGGGAGTGTGCATTTTGCTGTTTAATGTATATTATTGATGAAAAGAATTGTGTTGCCAAAAACATGATTAACACTAACCTTGTGGATGATGATGATTGTCTGTAAGGTTTTGGAATCGTTTTCTTGGTTTATTTTCACTGGTGATTTAAGTGAATGTATTGAGTGAACCCGTCCTTAAGACAGATGGTTGGTGCCACTAAGCAAAGGCCCAGGTTTGATTATATGAGTCAGTTTTGTCCCAGGCATGAGAGAGTGAACATGGGCACCATGCTGCTGGAGGAGCTCTTCCCTAAACCCTGTCTGTTAGAGTCTGTTTATCTCTAGACTGTTTGCTTGCTAGTAAGCATGTACATTTATTGTTTTCAAATACATGTTTTAACCTTATTTTTGACACCTTTTGGAAAATGAAACTGCAGAATTGAAATATTTTGTTTGTCCATTCTGTCCACTTATCCCTCATCAGAATGAAAACTGAAGACATAACCTGAGGTTTTACCGAAGTTCAACATCACCCACTTTAGTTGGCTGATGATGGTTGTCTTGGTCTATTTTAGGCTTAAGTGTTTGTTACCCACTCGTTTGACCCTAATCCACTATTCCAAGGAACCAACGACAACCTATTGGCATCCATTAATCAGAAAATTGGCTCACAATCGATGGGTTCCTCAATACCTCCTCATTCACTCATTCATCAATACCTCGCTTACTCCTTGTTAGGGATGGGCAGTTCACCGATATATATATCGAAGCACACACCGGGCACCGCACACCCCTCGGGCCCTCGCCGACACACACACTCTAAAGTTTGAAGTCAAGATAAATGCGGAGGACACACTCACACACAAACACTCAGAGATTCTGAGCATACTGTATATCGTCTCTGTCGGGTGGAAACCTCATATGTCCAAAAACCGTTACTTTTCAGAATTCAAATTCAAAAATATCAAAAGTAGCAGATCTACAAGTTCGAAACGTGGTGCAAAGCTACTTTTGATGTTTTTGTGTGACGCTGTAGTATGATCAAGTAGGGCGTTAATTCACGAAAAAAACACAAAAAGTTCAAATATGGAGATAGGAGGTTTCTGCCCGACAGCAACGATATGGATGCAGATGCAATTCACCCACACACTTGTCCTGGTGAAACAAGTCATAAGTTTCCACAGAGACAGTGATATAGCGAGAGAGAGAAGATGGGAAAGAAATGAATGTGAGGCAGATGCTCTGATGGATGTCATGGACCACCTCCAGACCTTTATAAGTAATTGTATAATAATATTCATAATCATGATCATAATTCAACAGCTGTGTTCGTATCATCAAAGCCAAACAGCCATCAGGGCACAACACAATTTCACTGAGATCACAAACAATAGAATCCTCTTTGGGGGGCTTTCTTTTATTTGGAATTCTTGTTGTAATCTTGTCCTGTCTTTCTGCTGCTCTGTCTGTTGACGTCTTTCTGCTAGACTTGATTAACAAACCAAACTCGCTAAATCAGCAATCTTTAATCAGATTGAACTGTTTTAAACCACAAAGCTGGATAGATTAGGCCTAATCCAATCTCCTGACCACAGGTGTTTGAAGGCTATACGTCAGTGTGTGCGTGTGCATGTGTGCATGTGTGCAAGTGTAGGCCTATGTGTGTGTGTGTGTGTGTGTGTGTGTGTGTGTGTGTGTGTGTGTGTGTGCGTGCGTGCGTGCGTGCGTGCGTGCGTGCGTGCGTGCGTGCGTGCGTGCGTGCGTGCGTGCGTGCGTGCGTACTCGAGTCTGTGCTATGTTTGTGTGGTAATCTTAAAAGACTGTACATCATTGCTTGAGAATCTGTTTGAGAACAGCGATCCCATGTCATTGTCTGTTCAGCAAATTACAGTCAGAGGCCGTTAACAACCACAACAATACATCAAGAGAGGGAGAGCCACTGCACTTCAACTAGGTAGGTTAGATAAGTTTGTGCATCTTGCCCAAAGTGGAACACAGCTGCAACGAGCGAGGAACAATTGGCTGGAGCAGTATAAAGGACACTAGTGTTTTGATGTTTACTACATCTTCATCAGGTTCCAACAACAATGTATTAGGAGTGCAACAAGAATCATCGATAATTGATCACTTAATAGAATAATTTGGAGCATGTCAAAAAGGTTCTTAAAAAAATCAAAAAATGTTGAAAATAGCCGACCTACGCTAGTACACATCACAACGCATTGTGAGCTCAACATTTTTAGCCTGGTAAACCCTCCCTCCGGAAATCTCATTTCTATTTGATTCCTGGAGTGAGTCTGGCCTGATCGCCCATTCTGCAATATTGGCTGTGGGCTGGAGTTGGGCGGGAGTAATACCGTTGACTGACAACCCCTTCAGCCAATGATAATTTTCCCCCTTCAGCCAATCAGCAGTTCACCAGTCTAATGTGACGCAACGGGACTTTTGAGACGTTCATGCCCAAAATGGGTTGCCTTATTCGGATACATGGGTGTCACTGCCCGCCCCTACCGGTTCTCTAAATTTTTATTTTTAAATAGGCTTTGTCATGATTAATTGACCACATATATGAAGTTAAACAACTAAATTCTATCCAAACGATATCTTATAAGTAAATTCCGTGCCTCAAAATAGAAGTTAGAGAGCTTTTTGAAGTAAAAAAATAGCGGAGATTATAGCGGACAAGAAAAGATGGCTGCCGTTCGTGTTTTGGGCTCACTCGAACTCGCCACCTGATTGGCCAACGTAAGCTGTCAATCACAGAACAATGAGCGACGACGCTGATAGGCTCGTCCGTTTGGCGTACACAGCCAATATTGCAGAAAGGCGGATCAGGCCAGACTCACTCCAGGAATCAAATAGAAATGAGATTTCCGGAGGGAGGGTTTACCAGGCTACAACATTTTGGCACGACACACGTTGTGCAACAAAGTATAAAGTACAGCTTAAGTGGTTACTTGATTGGTTGATATGTAATTTAAAAATATTCTAATCGAATAATCGGTTGCAGTTGCAGCCCTAAAATGTACAGTGAGTCAATATCTAAAATAGTTCTGACACACTGTCACTGAATAGTAAAACACTTCATTTCAGTGGTGATGTGTGTAGAAAACTAATGTGTTGTAATAAGACAATTGAATGGTTGAAATGCCCCTGGGGGAGACTAACCAAGTAGCATTATGGTTAGCCTCTCTAAGTGGATGAACCCCATCCAGAACCATAGGGAACAGGGTGGCTCCTTTTAATAGGAGTGTTATAAAAAATTCATGAATGAATTTAGCCGACATATTTAGCCATTATCCGGCAATGTGACAAAACCTGAAATATTGATTTGCGCCGCGTTGAAATGCGGAGACAGGCTCTTATTTTATTTGAACCACATTAACTGTGTCTTTACAGGTGAACTTTTTCAAAAATGCACAGAAATCTTCTGAAATTATGAAACATTTTCCCAAATGTCCAAAAAAGGACCAAACATCCTTAATAAGTAGCAAAAACTGCAAACATAACAGGTCTACACGGCACCTCGCATTGTGACGTGTTGTGAGCTTTTCGTTGTGCAATACACTCGAAAGAAGTCTAAAATAGAGCTTAAAACCCCTGCATCTGTATTGTGGGAAAACTTGAGTATAGAAAATAAATAGCAGATCTACAAGATAGTAGATCGGCTATTTTCAGCGAAGATATTTAATGTAGAGCTAGAACAGAAAATACACTAATATAGAGCCCTGAGGGACACCGGTCAATAGGGTTTAAGTGGTTAAGTGGTTATTAATACAATTTATGCTTCAAACCTTATAGTTAAAGCTGCAGTGCATGTAACTTTCCTCTTCTATCCCGGACTGAACCCGGTTTCCAGTGCTGACATTTTTACTATTGAGATAATAGAGCCGGCCTACTTGCTCAGGGGATAAATTGAATAGATCTACAGTAAATGTCTCAATAGAAGAGCAGAGAGACAGAATACAACCACCCCAAATGTATAAGTTATATTGTAAATGTCATTCAAAGATTTGCTTTACAAGCTCATAGTGCGGCACTCAGAGCTTGTATATCTGCTATTTTTGAATAGCCAAAGAAATCTAAAATGACAGAGATGCGTTCCCGGATGAATGGGCTAAAGTTAGGGTAAGTAGAGTGTAGACTTTAGAGTGTAGACTGTAGACTGTAGAGTGTAGACTGTAGAGTGTAGAGTGTAGAGTGTAGACTGTAGACTGTAGAGTGTAGAGTGTAGAGTGTAGAGTGTAGAGTGTAGAGTGTAGAGTGTAGAGTGTAGAGCAGGGCTACTCAACTTAAGATGGCTCAGGGGCCACTCAGCAAAATACCAAAAGTCCAAGGGGCCGCCATAAAAATGACGGTCCTATTTTGGATTTTTTGATTTTGTAACACACAAGAAAATGTACATTTTGACATCATATTCTTTTCACTGTACCAGTTTATTTTGTGTTGTGTGTATGTCCAGTGGCAGACACCTAGTGGTCAAACCCCCCCAAAAACCCGAAATGCATAGAAAACTATGCATTATACCTGTAACAATTGACGCACCTGTATGTATGTCTGTCTGTTTGTTTTTGAAAAATGTTTTAGCAACCCATATATTTGAACGGAAATGTATATTTTTATCCTGTGCTTAAAAAAAATATATATATATTTTTTTTTATTTTTTTTTTTGGACCATGAGGGGGCCGCCAAGACGCTGCGATCGGGCCGCATGCGGCCCGCGGGCCGCGGGTTGAGTAGCGCTGGTGTAGAGTGTAGAGTGTAGAGTGTAGAGTGTAGAGTGTAGAGTGTAGACTGTAGAGTGTAGAGTGTAGACTGTAGAGTGTAGACTGTAGAGTGTAGAGTGTAGACTGTATAGTGCAGACTGTAGATTGTAGACTGTAGACTGTAGAGTGTAGACTGTAGAGTGTAGAGTTTAGAGTGTAGACTGTAGAGTGTAGAGTGTAGACTGTAGAGTGTAGAGTGTAGAGTGTAGAGTGTAGACTGTAGAGTGTAGACTGTAGAGTGTAGAGTGTAGAGTGTAGAGTGTAGACTGTAGAGTGTAGAGTGTAGACTGTAGAGTGTAGACTGTAGAGTGTAGAGTGTAGACTGTATAGTGCAGACTGTAGATTGTAGACTGTAGACTGTAGAGTGTAGAGTGTAGACTGTAGAGTGTAGAGTTTAGAGTGTAGACTGTAGAGTGTAGAGTGTAGACTGTAGAGTGTAGAGTGTAGAGTGTAGAGTGTAGACTGTAGAGTGTAGACTGTAGAGTGTAGAGTGTAGACTGTAGAGCGTAGAGTGTAGAGTGTAGAGTGTAGACTGTAGACTGTAGAGTGTAGACTGTAGAGTGTAGAGTGTAGATTGTAGACCGTAGAGTGTAGAGTGTAGACTGTAGAGTGTAGAGTGTAGAGTGTAGAGTGTAGAGTGTAGAGTGTAGACTGTAGACTGTAGACTGTAGAGTGTAGAGTGTAGACTGTAGAGTGTTTGTTCAGTAACAGGGGTCTCCCTGTCTCTCCAGCTCTTTAGTAAACAGACATTTGCAGGTGGGTGGCCAAATTTCAGCCAATCAGGAGAGAGTACCCATTTATCAGCTTAAATTTGATAGTGTTCTTAGTTCCAATTTTGTCTGCTCATTTCTTTGTGCCATTACTTCCAACTTGTGTATCCTGTGTCCTGTGTGAGTTCTCTCTCCTGATTGGATAAAATTGGTATCCCGGCCTGAAAATGCATATTGAGCTGGGAGACCCCTGTTAAGGTGGCTCCAGACCAAACAGACTACTTCAGACTACTTCAGACTACTTCAGACTACTTCAGACTGCAACAGACTGGTATTCAGTTGGCAAAAGTTGGCATTTAAAGGGATACTTCACTTTCGGGCCGGGGACACATTTAAAAAAAATATTAAAAATAAATGAAAAAAGTTATGGAAAATTCATGGCCCCCTCACGACACGCAGTGTCCTACTAATGTGTGAGGGGGCCATGAATTTTCCATAACTTTTTTCATTTATTTTTAATATTTTTTTTAAATGTGTCCCCGGCCCGAAAGTGAAGTATCCCTTTAAGTCTGTCAGCCGACTGGCCATTCATGTGCTAATTCATTTATAACTTTCAGACCAATCTGGGAAATAAAAAGGAAAAACAGCGCCTTCTGCTGTTTTTGACTATTTGCTTGCCAGCATTGCCAGGTCTGCTTATTATAAGCGACTTTGGGCTTGTTTTCCTGCAAAGTCACTTGTACATAGGGATGTTCCCAGCGTTTTTTTTTCACTGACGTGCAGTGGTGTAAAGTAACTAGTACTCTACTTAAGTACAATTTTGAGGTACTTTTACTTTACTGGAGTATTTCCAATTGTCTATACTTTTAATCCACAACAATTATTTGAAATGTTTAGTTACTAGTTACTTTGCATATAAATCATTATGAAACATACATTAACCACTTTAGCCCTATTTTATACCTATAAGCTATTTGAAAATAGCAGATCTACAAGCTCACAACGTGTTGCGATGCACGCGTTCTGAGCTTGTAGATCTGCTATTTTCAAACATTTTAGTACTTTTACTTTTGGTACTTTAAGTACATTTTTATACCAATACTTTAGTACTTTTACTGAAGTAAATGTTGAATTATTTTACTCAAGTAAATAGATTCACAGAATGTATTTTACCCACAAGTTATTTTCATTCAAATGAAATGTGATTGAACTTGCACTAATAATGACTTTAGTTGATTTTTCACTCTTTAAAATATAGTAGGCTATTTCTTAATTATTAATAATTACAGCTTGTAGATTGGCTATTTTCACGGTTTTCACGATCACGAACATACAAGATTTCCACCCGACAGCCATAATATATAGCCAATATATGGTTCTGTATCAGTATATGAGTCAGTTTTTGCAGATTTCATTCTAATTGGCTACTATGCCTGCATATGAATTTCATGGGCCTGGGTAAGTCACCCTGGCTTGGCGGAGATATGCCCTGTTGCGCACACTCCGCACAGCAGCAGCAGGTGAAAGCAATTCACTTAAACGAGGAATTGTGTTGTGCACCAAAGCCCAGAGGAAAAACTGTGAAATCAGTTGCTGGGCGCAGCTGGGGCACCACGGCCACTGTCACCGTGAAGGCATGTCATTATTCGAGGGGCAAAGACGGCCATGGCCATTGTGGCCACCATGAAATTCCTGCCCTGATTGCATTGATACTTTTACTCAAGTAAAACATTTGAGTACTTTTTCCACCACTGCTGACGTGTACACAACATTTTTGAAAACGGTTATTCGAATAATCAAAATTAAATACATTAATTAATTTATTGAAATTAGCACCCAGAAAATAGCCAAAACTGAGCACATTTCGATCTATAAGGCCAAATCTAATTTGAAAAAAATATATTAAGAGTATATGAAAGCCAATTAAAATGTTTATACTATTGGAATCTTACACACCTGCTCCCAATAAATTACATCACCACAGCGCAAAAGTAGGTCAAATCAATCAATCTCTCTCTCTGGGAGCGACAACGAGAAACAGTGAATGTAGGTTTTCATAGACATGGTCGCTTGTTTCTCTCACATAATCTGGCAACACCGACAGCCTTTTGTTGTCACTTCGTCTCTGCTACATAGCTACTCCAGTCGGGCCCCGGTCGGCCAAAGGACTGAACATGTTCGGTCGGCTCTGGGTCGGCCGAAAAGGTCCCGACGGACCACCCGACGGACCCCTAACCGACTGGACGACTATATATGACGCTTCCCGACGCCAAGTCGGCCCAAAGTCGGTCTGGTCTGGAGCCAGCTTTACTGAACAAACACTATAGAAATGAGTACAGAATATAGAGCTATTTAACACTTATTATAACAAAGGAACATCACCTTTAGTACAGTACTCGGTTACTTTCCACCACTGCTATAGGTGCTATGGTGAGGAGAGTTCAACGAGATCAGCGTTTTAATTGACACCCTTAAAGAATACGTGCAACATAATTATGGCCAACAGCTGCACACAGCTGTACAGGCTGCAACATGGAACAATGGGATTTATTAACATTCTGATGATGGAGCCTTGATCACCAGCCCTACACACACACACACACACACACACACACACACACACACACACACACACACACACACACACACACACACACACACACACACACACACAGGCATGGGCGCGAGTGCACACACAATACTATTGGTGCATACACACATACATGTTCAGCATATCGTTGCTGTCGGGCAAAAACCTCGTATCTATTAAATTGTGTTTTTTCGTAATTAACGCCCTGCCAATCACGTAGATCTATGTGAATGCAAATCCAACCGTTCACTGCTCCATTCACTTCCTGGTTAACTTATTTTTTTTGGCGAAACATGCCATATAACAGGAGGTCATTGCCATTTTCTTTTTTTCACAGAAGCACAGTGATTTCCTCCGTGATTAGCAACCATCAGGGGATCGATCATACTGGAGATAAATATTCTGTGACTACTTGAAAAGGTTAGAAAAATTAAAAAAACCTTGGCAGCAGCTAAAAAAAGTGGATACAAACCGCCCTATTCTCCAGCAGTTTTCCCCCCCTCTAAACCACGTTAAATCCGGATAATGGAGCTGCGCCGCCCCAATAGGTTATTCTAGCACCTGCTCTACCCGTCACCATTATGCCGACACCGTTATTTGCGCATGGAGGTGTGCCCGTGGGCGTGTTGTTGCTATATCCCCCACATTGACATTCTCAACCCACACATGGGTACGGCTTGGGGAGGGGGGATAGTGGATTCTAAAAGCACCCGCTGGTTTATAAAATCACCCGCCAAGTGCACACAGACACTACAATGGCTTTGTGCGTTGGACCATGAGCTGTGTTGCCAGCCTTGGCGAGAAATAAGCAACCGCAGTCCGCAGGTCTATGAAAACAAAAAGAAGCAACTATAAGGCCACATGAGCACTTCAAACTACTAACTAGAGCTTTCATATCCCTAAATATTTCAGCCCGGCTCGACTAATAATTGACAAATTAGACCCAGCCCAGCCCGTCAGTCATTTTTCTAAAGAAGCCTTATTTCTCATTAAATCTTGGTAATTCGTTAAGAACAGGAGTCATTCTACCCTATTCCAACAGTCTATATTTTATTTAAAAAACAGCTTGGAGCAAATAGGGCTATATAAATATATACACTGCCCCATAACCATTTTAAAAATGATTATGGTTATTCTATGAAATATATGTTTCATAGAATAACCGTAATCATTTTTGCAATGGAGAAATCACATCCAATGTTACCTTCTACTGGCCGCTGCCTGTGCTCTCATTTCAAGAAATAATTCAACATTTACTTTGAGGTGAAAAAGACATGAAGAAAGCTCTGAAGATCCATTATTTATGTCATGTTATGGTTTAACCGGGTCGGGTCCCGTTGGGTTTGGGCTAAAATCTTAAGCACTTAAATTTTTTATAAGATGATCGGATCATCTATAGTGTGATTTTCATTTTGGCTGCTGTCTCGTTAAACCCATGTTGTGGGTGAATATTATATTAT
This sequence comes from Gymnoscopelus braueri, assembly GCF_963280865.1. Lineage (NCBI taxonomy): Eukaryota > Metazoa > Chordata > Actinopteri > Myctophiformes > Myctophidae > Gymnoscopelus > Gymnoscopelus braueri. The sequence continues at coordinate 46,985,927 of NC_137606.1, forward strand.
ATATTATATATATTATATTATTATTATATTCCCCACGTAAACGCTACGTTCATGACCCCCCAAAATAACCATATTTGAACTGGGGACCCCCCCATTTTGTTTGACTCGGTTCCACAGATAAATATTGTGAAAATAGCAGATCTACAAGCTCGCCAGGCGTTGGGTGCTCCATTGTGGTCTCGACCCACAGGTTGAGAACCACTGCATTAAAAGCTCCAAGCAAGTTACATGTCTAGTATGTTGTTGACCACGTAATGTAATGTTTTTGGTTTAGTGTTAGGCTACTCCGTGGCGCGCGCGCGCCTCATGCTGTCCAAAATAACAGATCTGTAAGCTGTTGGCAGACATGACGCAGCGCCGTTGATAGCTTGTATGTCTGTTATTTTGGGTAGGTAGGCGACGCACATACGCATCGCAGCAATGTGTCTGGGTTTGAGAGGCTTTGATTGATGCAAACTTAAAGTTTAGCTCTGTTCGGGATTACTGAACAAAGGTGGATGATGAAAGATAACGGGGACAATATGGATGTAAGTTAACTTTAACTGCGTCACTTCAGAGGGAACTATGGAGCAACTTCAGAGATGTTTACACACCCCTGGAATCCATTAGAATGGTGGAAATAGAACGATAACAGCCAACGTGAGTTACATAGGCTATAGACCTTTCCTAAAACTGTCCAATTTATTATACCCATGTGCTACTGTTTGTCTGTGTACCACATAGGAGCGTTGTCGCAACATGATGTAATTAATTATTTGGGAGCAGCCGGTGTGTACCAATAGTATACATATTTTAATTGGCTTTCATATACTATTCCGGATCTGACTAATATGACAAGCTTATTGTGAACACAATAGGCTACAAATTAATATAAAAAATTATTTGGATAAAATAAAAATAAAGAAGGAAAACAAGCCCAATGTGGCTTATAATAATCAGACCAGGCAACAGTGCAGACAGGTAGATAGGCTAGAGCATATATTGGATTGGGGATGGAGCGCAGTCTTCTCTTAAAGGCAATGGCTTCTGGCACGGTGATTGGTTTTATCATTGTAACGCCCAAACCACACCTATGCATAATGTAACGGGTAGCTCAGGTGTTTGGCGGGTGAGGGGGGTGCCATAGAATACCGAATTTTGCGGGGAAACGCCTCTTGCCTAGTCCGAAATCCGTAATTAGTGGTTTGTTCAAATCTCACACAGAATAGAGCCCATAGTACCTGGCAGTATCATAATACAGTGTCACACAAAAAGCATCAAAAGTAGCAGATCTACAAGTGAGCTTGTCGATCTGAAACTTTTGCTGTTTTTGAATTAGAATCCTGAAAAGTGACAGTTTTGGACATACTGTATGAGGTATCCACCCGACAGAGATGATATAAACATGTGCGACGCACGCACGCACGCACGCACGCACGCACGCACGCACGCACGCACGCACGCACGCACGCACGCACGCACGCGCGCACGCGCGCACGCACGCGCACACACACACACACACACACACACACACACACACACACACACACACACACACACACACACACACACAGACACACACACTATGATTCGAATCCAAATATACAGAGAAAGAGCACATGCATACGGTACTTGAGCGCACGCAGATTTCACAGTCCGTAGAAATTATGTCAAAAATAGTTGAAAAGAAGCCGATATTGAATACACTGTGCAGGGGTCACAGCTCCTTAAAAACACATCTCTACATGTGCCTCAAGGCTATACAGCACCCAGCTGAGCTTAAGAATATCTGCTTCCACTTTAGTGCCAATACAAGAATTAATCATGCATTAATTAACGTTGCACTTAAATAGGGGGCTGCTTAAATCTCTCTAACTCGCACTCTCTCTTCTTTCCCTTTGTACTTAATAGGGCAGAGGCAGAGGGAGTTAGCATAAAAATACACTAACAGTCTGAAATTAACCACTTTCACCACGGTGTCCTCATTTTGGGCATGTCATTATTATAAGAAATAATATAAAAAATAATGTATGTCCAAATAGCAAAAATAGCAGATCTTGAGCTTGTAGTATCAGCTATTTTCGCTATTCGTCGTAGTATAGTGCTTACAGGGGGTTTAAGTAATATTGTTTTGTAAAAATAAGTGTTATTCTCATCTCTATATTGAGTGTTTGCTCAGTAACAGGGGTCTCACCATCTCTTTAGCTCTTTAGTAAACAGAAAATGCGTAAATTTTCAGGTCAGGATACCAATTTTGTCCAATCAGGCTAGAGAACTCATACAGGATACAGGATAAACAAGTGAAAGTAGAAGTGTAAACAGAAAGAAACGAGCAGACAAAATTGGAAATGAAAAACAAAAACAATTGGAAGTTGATAAATGATCTTGTCTCTCCTGATGGGATAAAATGGCTAACTCTACCTGCCAATGTATAGTGAAGAGCTGGAGAGAGAGAGAGCGACAGACTGGGAGACCCCTGTTACACTGAACAAAAGACAATGATTACTATGAGAATATAAAGCTTCAACTTTTTCACAAAAACTCCCTTGTTTTTTGTATTACAAAACCACATCACTTACACCGCCTTTAAGCTGTTAACACCGCAGTATTTTATTGTTCTGTATCCGACTGTCTGCAGGTTATGAATTAGAGAATGTTTGTAGAGTTGGTTTCTCCTGGCAAAGCCGTTCAATATTTCATGAAGGGGGGTAAACGATGGGAGAATGCCAGCCCCCCCCTCCCCTCCCCTCTCCTGCCTGATCCACACTGCAATTAGAGCTCTATTATCTCTCTCAAGCCTTAACACTGTATACAAAACCAGCCACTGAAAAATTACACTGATTCTTCAACCTTTTTTAATTTCAAGGATCCCCAGTTTGATATCGTTGCTGTCTTATCTCCATATTCTAACTTTTGGTGTTATTTTTTTTCGTACATTGGATTAGAGGACCACAATGGAAATAAGCCATAGGGCTTTATTGTGTTAATTTTTTTTAGGGTTATGATATTGTGTCTGCTGTAATGTATGGAGGTGCTGATGTGCTCTTTCCTGTTATCACCAAATAAATGAATTCATTCAAGGCCCTACTTGATCATACAACAGTGTCACACAAAAGCATCAAAAGCAGCAGATCTACAAGCTCGAAACACGGCGCGAAGCGACGCGTTTCGAGCTTGTAGATCTGCTACTTTTGCTATTTCTTTATTAGAATCCTGAAAAGTAACAGTTTTGAACATATGAGGTGTCCACCTGACAGAGACGATATGTATTAGGCCACGCCGACACGGACCCCCATTTGACACAATTCTTTATCTCTGGGACCCCCAAATCTCTGAAAAATCCTCCGCGTTTATCTAACTCTGAGAGTGTACAAATGGAACCAAATGGACCCGTAGCAGCACACTCTCAAGATTTAGAGACCCGTTAGGGTCTATTTTGGACCCCTGGTGGCCCCCGGAACCGACATTGAGAAACAGCAGTCTATTATCTCTCTCACACACTGCACAAGCCCAGCCTCTAAACAAAGCAGCAATAATAACGCACACTGTGATGAAATACGATACAAAGATGATGAAAAGAACACTCGTCTTTATGGATTCGTAATGAAGCGACATTGTTTTCGCCAACCCCCAATATATTTATAGGTCATTTCTCCCTTTCTACATCATCAGAAAATAAAGGCAAGCCCCTTCAGCTCATCTAGGGTTTTGATTGGGGGATGGGGGATGGGGGGATCCATGCATCTGCTTTTGATATCCTCCCCTCTGGTCATTTGTTTTTATAGCTGGTGGAGACATGTTTTATCCCTGCATTCTGGTCTGAATTAATTAAATACGTGCATTTCCTTTTGGGAGATGTACTGGACTGTCTGATATGTTCATGATATCACAATTTAACAAATTAAAATCAAATGTTAACCACATTAACCCTGGCATCCCTATTTTGGGCAAAGTTCCAAAATGTAAAAAAAAAAACGTTGTGCGCTTATAGATCGCTATTTTGATCGCTAGTTTGTCACATGAAGAAGTATCTACTGTATATATGGCTCAAGTGGTTAAGTCCTACACAGTAGTTTTCTTTTTTTCAAATAACAAATGGAACCCTGCTTATCATTATTGGGGTTCCATTCATTTCATTTCATTTCATTTGACATATCATGCTTCTGTGCCTTTTCGAAATAAGGACTCAACATTGCAGCATATTGGCAAGCTCATTTGCTTTTCATAGTGAGGCGTTGTCCAAAAAAAAGAGAGAGGGAGAGAGAAAAAAAAGTGCCCCCTGGGATAAACACGTGTACAGGGAGCGCGGGCAAGGCGCCCCAGCAGCAGGTGGCCCATTGCTGCCTAATGAACACTGCAATCTGTTACCATCGCAGCGGCGCTTTTCACCACACAATTAGGCGACTAAGCATGTCATTATTCCAGGCCAACAAGAAGAGGCTCTTCTCTAATTTCATCTTTTCATTCCTGTTTACTCACCCACACTCCCCTCATTAACGCGAGATTCACCAGTCTATGCTAATTGGTCTCAATAACATTCATTTTAGTTGAAAGAAAACGATTCTGTTAATTGAGGAGCACACAGTGAGAGGGAGAGGGGAAGCAAGGGAGAGGGAAAAAAAAAAGAAAGAGAGAGAGGCCCCTTCTTTTCATTTTCAAGTACCGTCCATGAGATGATGCCTTTTGAAAGGGAAAAAAAGCGCTCTACAGGTTCAGAGCTAATGAAAATTAACTGATGGCTAAAAAGGAAAGCCCAAATTAAAAGCAATTTATTTTCATTGAGGCATGTGGCACTTTTCGGGCACAATTAATGGGCAGAGCGCAGACAGACACATGAAAACGGTGTAGAGACAACATAAAGATGGAGAAAGGGACTGGTGGCACAGATAAGTCAATTGAAAGCAAAGCCTAAACCTGGGCAGGTATATAGGCTACTATAACTGATATAGTTCACATATTTTCCCATCTATGTGTTCAAATATTTAAAAGTATTTTGTGAGTGCTGGCAAAGACACAGAGTCATCTCATTGCTCACATAGCTCAGAAATAGTTCGTTTTTAAACTGTTCCCAGTGGTTTAAACCACTTGAGCCCTATATACACTACTTAATTGACCAAAGTGTCCCAAAAGGATCTGTAGGCCCCTCCTTTTTCCGCTCTACATCAACCTCTTCCTCCAGAAAAAGCCGCTACACAAGCCCACAGCACGCTGTGTTGCGACGCGTCGTGAGCTTGTAGATCGTCTATTTTCTCTGAACGTTCGTCCCCATAACAGGGAAGCTAGGGGTGCATGTGGTTAAAGCCCCGGCAGATAGAAAGTGATAGTGACAATCGCGTCAGTGATGCGCGTCACATGAGGCCACTTGTTCGCCATAATTACGCCGCAATTATTAATAATTTGAACCGCAGCTCATCAACCAGATGTAATGATGCCTTCAACATGCTACATCTGGTTGAAGGCATAATTTGATCAATGACAGATTAATGTGTGACCATGTCCTGAGGGCGCGGTCACATATTAACCCTTTCCATTCCATTCTATGGGAGCGCAGGGCTGGACCTTCCCGTTGCGGTGCACTGACGTGCGCAGAGTTCAATGTTGGTGAACGTTGACCTGGACGTCAACCAATCAGAAAGAAGCACGTGGCTGACCCCACTTTGCAACACAAGAAGAGCCAGCACTAGCAACTCACTTTGAAAAATGCTCCAACTTTATTCACAGCAGCAACATCACAACGTTTTTCGACCTTGCAGTGTTTTTCAAGTTAGGGCCCACTTTGCAGTCACGCTGGACGAGACCTGCCAAGTAAGAGTGTCTTCCCGGAAGTACCGCCGAAGGGAAGTTAGCGATGATGCTTTGCAGATCTGTTTACATTTTCCGTGCATAAAACCCATATTGTGATTGGTCGAAAATGACTTCGGGGGTGGGGGTAGAGCATATACAACAGAAGTCCCAGTCTATAGACACGCTCTGGATTAGGCCGTTACCAGGCCTTTTCTACTAAGAGAACAGGCTGGGAACGAGGCTACTTGGCAGGTATTTGGCTTGTCTTTTCCCTTCAGTGAGCCAACCACTCCAACGTAAGTCACATGAACCACAAGGCAAACAGCACTGCCCACGATACGCAAGACAAACACGGAAAATTGACATGGTTGACGACGCCTCTGCATGCCTTGGCAGCTCGGCTTCTGATGCGTTTGTGTGACCGTGCCTAAAGTGTTGACATCCACCACCTAAATACATGCAAAGGAAGACAAGACTGTACTGTAGTTTCACAGACAAACCTATAATCTTTTCATTCTACTTTTCATGATTCAAATTCAAAAACAGTAAAAGTAGCAGATCTACAAGCTCAAAATGCGTCGCTTCGTGCCGCATTTCGAGCTTGTAGATCTGCTACTTTTGATGCTTTTGTGTGACGCTGTAGTATGATCAAGTAGGGCATTCATTTACGATATGATAAATCGTATGATAAGATATGGAGATAGGAGGTTTCTGCCCGACAGCAACGATGCACACTGCAATACGAGTTTGAACTCTTCAAAACAGGTGCTATGTCATTGTACGCATTGGTGGTCTGTGTCCCGCGTTGACGCTCCAAAATAGAACCGTGCTCTGAAAGAGCAGGTTATAACGCGCCCACATGATGCCTTCGGTGACAACAGCCGTAAACAATGGCTGAGTTTCTTGATGCGAGAGTCTGATGCTTTCTATGTGTCAGGGCCTTTACAGTACTGTATATATATAGTGCATAATGCCTTTATCAATAGCAGTCTCTGTAGCAGACTCCAGTTCAGTTAGTAGTTTAGTTAGACACGTCCACATACTAACCCGGATTTGAATCAAGGTTTCCCACATGAGAGCCCAAACATCTACCACTCATCCAAGAGGCAATCTCCACTTGGGCAGGGGAGATATTGCACTTATACCATATGCATCAGGCAACAGTACCACGAGTAGGTGTCCTACCCAACACCAAAGTCTTTCTCAATGGAAGAGTACACTTTTCTTTCATGAGAAAAGAGTTATCACTATATCAGAACCTACGGATACTACCTACAACAGCATTATGATGCAGACATGCTAGACATTATGGTCTCTGTAAAACCAAAATAGGCCTCTTAAAAAGAATAGCCTACAGATAACAGCATGAGCATGTTGACTCCTTTGTCTAAAGGCAGTGGAGAAGCACAAAGCTATACGACACAATGTTTTGCCATAATTGAGTGTAGACAATTCTAGCCTAGCTTGCAGGCAGCATTGCCAGTGCGAGCAAGTTTAAGGCCAACCAGTCCAATGAAAACGCTCCAGGCAGAATCATGATCATCACTTAATGCCTTTAATCTTCAAACAGCATTGACACCCTGATGCACGCAGTCAGCTATCTAACCTGCCGCTCTGCGCTTGTTTAGCGATGGAAGAATGAGCATGCTAATGGCCTGTCTAAACAGCCTCATCTGGCCCACACTGGGCCTGGGAGGGGGGCATGTGGGTCCACTGCAGGCTGGGGGTTTCAGCAGACTGTGCTACCGGCAGTGAAGGTATCTAGAGACCTTGGGTGGGCTACCATTGGTTCAGCGAGAAACAAATCTCATGATTCAAAGCCTGTGAGTCAAGCTGTTATAATCATTATCAATAACACGAGCGAGAGAGGGGGTGACAGGGGTATAGCGGTAGGGGTGAGAGGCAGTATTTTCTCACAGGCTATAACTGTCTCTGCCTGTGTTGCAGGCAATGAGAAACCAAACTTGTATAAAGTATGACTAAATTCCCTGCTGGTCTCCAAGGATGTGCGAGTGTGGAGCTAGCGGGAGATCAGTGCAGTTAATTTACATAGCATTTGCATTATGTCAGGACATGAGCTACAAATAGGTATGAGTGTGTGGCTTAATTAGAAATGAACCAGGCTTTTCAAAAGCACCCGTTTGCATCATAATTGAGTCAGCCTCGGCGCTAGCATTAACGGCGGTGAGTTGTGGGAAAAGATGCCCGTTTCTGAACAAGCTCTGAGATGTTTGGCAATTATAGTACGCCTACCTGGTCTAGTTGTATTGTATTTGTTGGTGTGAAATAACAGCTAAATATTTGCAGAGCAAGTTCTAAAGGGCCCAAATAGAGCATTGTTATGATGTCTCACCACCTGGCCTTCAAAACCTGGACAGACACCCAAGTTAAACCCCACCCTGACAGTGACCTGTAACCTTATGTTAAGGGGCATGTGAAGAGCAAATTGTCACTGTCGGGTGGAAACCTTGTAGTACAGTACAATACTTTCAGGAAAAAGAGAAAAAAAGAACCTGTGCTCCATTATTTATTATTTAGTCACAATACTTTTCATTGGTTATATCTTAATAAATCCTGCACAGACTTAACCACGTTCAACCTGGCATCCAGTCCAAGGCCAAAATCAATAATGTTAAAAAATGTTGAAATGTTTTTCACAAATAACGGACATATACAATCTACAAGCTCACAACGTGCCGCATCGCAATGCTTTGTGACCCTGTAGATCGGAATTTTTTTTGCATGACACAACAATGTATAAAACAGCAAAATTAATTTGTGAAAAAACACAAAAAAGATGAAATGTGGGGATACAAGGTTTCTGCCCAACAGTGATGATATGAAATACATAACTACCAGCAATAGCCTTTTAACAAACTGTTCCTCACCTTCTATGCAGCTGATAGCAGTATGAGGTTCACAGATAAGAGGGGTGTATGATTGACAGACTGACTGAACAAGGACGGAGATATGCCATCATCTTGTAATGTTGAACAGGGCTGTTAACAGTTACTGTTAACCCAAGGCTAAAAACCGATTCGTAAGGGTCTCTCATGTGGACCCTTTGCACCCATAAGGGTCCATTTGGGCAAATGAGGTGTTAGGTATATTTCGAGGGGCTCTTACTCATTATGCAGTAACCTACCTATTGACATGAATAGTTGTGCAATGTTGCTACAAACAGGTGCTACCAATAATACAAATTAAGGCTCTGTTCCATTTAGTGTAGCTGAGTTTTTCCAGTGAGCCACAATAGCAGCACCATGACTCTGTCCTGAATAGAACACAACCTTAATTAGTAGGCCTACATTGGTAATACCTTGGTGAAGGAAGTAACATTACACAACTATTCACGCCAATATGGCTGCCTTGAAAAAGGGTCAATTGGGGATGCCGATAGCCGAGTGACTGACAGCGGGTCCCGGATTAGATTCCTGAGTCTGGCAAACCTTTACTGCATGTCACTCCCTGACTCTCTCTCCCTGTTTCCTGTCTTTCTTCACGGTGGACCATCAATAAAGGCAGAAAAGAAAAGAAAAAATGAAGGTAACACTTTAGAATAACTATTCGTTATAAGTAGTTAATAGATCATTCATAAACTGTTAGTTAATGAGTTATTAATGACTTGTTAAGCAGTTGTTAATAGTTAGTTAAGGATTAATAACAATGCCTTATAACTGCTTAATAGATCATTTATAAACCATTAGTTAATGAGTTATTAATGTCTTGTTAAATGTTTGTTAACAGCTAATTAAGGAGTTGTAACCATGACTTATAGATAAATAATAGATTAGTAGCAAACTATTAGTTAACTGACTTATTAACTGTATGCTGATTATTTATAATATGTCTTATAAATGCCTTATAACTAGTTCAAAGATCATTTATAAACCATTAGTTAATGAGTTACTAATGTCTATATATTACTCACAAACTATTAGTTAATGACTTGTTAATAACTTGTTAAATATTTACTACATGTATGCTAATGATTTAAAACTATGCCTTATATATGTTTGAAGGATTATGAACAAGCTATTAGTAAAACACTTACTAATGGCTAGTTAAGTATTTGTTAATGGTTAATTTATGTTATTGGGTAGTTATTCTAAAGTTGCAACTACTCCTCATTTACTAACATGAGTTAAGTATGTGTTAATGGTTAATTTATGTTATTGGGTAGTTATTCTAAAGTTGCAACTACTCCTCATTTACTAACATGAGTTAAGTATGTGTTAATGGTTAATTTATGTTATTGGGTAGTTATTCTAAAGTTGCAACTACTCCTCATTTACTAACATGAGTTAAGTATGTGTTAATGGTTAATTTATGTTATTGGGTAGTTATTCTAAAGTTGCCACTACTCCTCATTTACTAACTATTAACAAATACTTAACTTACCTTTTACAAATCAATTGTTAATGATTTGATTCCCATCTACTAATACCAGAGACACGTTGTACAACAGCAAATGGGTGGTACAGAAATTTGATGTGATACTGTGGACATATTTCACATTTTGGTACCTCAACCTTGCTCTATATTTTACAAAATAAATACCACAGATGAAATAATGAACAATTTATTATTATTATTATTGAATAAAGAAAACAGTACAAAAATAACAAATGCATCCATCTAAAACAACGATAGCAAATAAAGAAATAGTCATATCAACAGTAATACAGTAATTAGAAATAACCAAAAGGAATACCTTCATAATCCCATCATAATCTGCCTTTACAGTCCAGATTAAATATAGTTTTAGCTTTATAGCAGGCCTTCTGCAGTAAGCAGTATGGCCACAGCAACACCATGTGCCAAAATTGTAGCTATGCTAATATTGTAGCTAACAGGCTAATAAGTGTTCCCAAATTATAAATCTTACTCTTTTTCATCAAACAAACAAAAACAAATTATTTACATTAACTAATAAACACAACAGTCCATACAGTTTTCATGGTTTTGCACTACATCACCTGAAATGCATAAAATAGAATACACAATGTGTACAGCACAATCGCCCCTTCTCTTGTGTCTTGTTCACAATAACTGAACAACATTCTGCTCCTTTCAAAATAAAGGGCAGTTCAGCTTCAGAACTCCATTGAGACACACTGTCATCTACTGACACAAAGTGGTATTGGTACTACACTACAGACTAGTATAGTTGCATGAACTGAACAGTTTTTCTTCATTCAGTAGAAATAGCAGATTAGAAATAGCAGATCTACAAGCTCAAGTGTGAGCTCAAGAAAAACTCAAGAAAAATGCCTCTTTTCAACATTCCAGGCCATGACCAGAAATGGACTCATAACTGGCCCCTAGGTGTTTACTGGGCCTTTTTAGAAGCAATAACCCTCAATTTGAAATTTGTGAGGTTGCAATTATTTTCTTCTGTTTCTCTTCATTCGCCAGAAATATCAGATCAGGAATAGCATATCTACAAGCTCACAACACGTTGCAATGCGTCTTGCTGTGAGCTTGTAGATCTGTCATTTCTTATCTACCATTTTTGGCAATGTTCCACGTATGTTCCATGTATGTTCCATGTATGTTCCATGTATTTTTTATTTTATTGTCCTATACAGTTCAGCAGTTCATGCAACTACACTAGTCTGTAGTGTAGTATCAATACCACTTTGTGTCAGTAGATGGCAGTGTGTCTCAATGGAGTTCTGAAGCTGAACTGCCTTTTATTTTGAAAGGAGCAGGATGTTGTTCAGTTATTGTGAACAAGACACACCATTGTGCTGTATCTGATACATTGTGTATTCTATTTTATGCATTTCAGGTGATGTAGTGCAAAACCATGAAAACTGTATGAACTGTTGTGTTTATTAGTTAATATAAAGATTTGTTTTGTGTTTGTTTGATGAAAAAGAGTAAGATTTATAATTTGGGAACATTATTAGCCTGTTAGCTACAATATTAGCATAGCTACAATTTTAGCACATGGTGTTGCTGTGGCCATACTGCTTACTGCAGAAGGCCTGCTATAAAGCTAAAGCTAATGTGTGTGCTGTATATCCACTGGTTAAAGCTATGTAATCTGGACTGTAGAGGCGGATTATGATGGGATTATGAAGGTATCCCTTTTGGTAATTTCTATTTGCTCTATTACTGTTGATATGACTATTTCTTTATTTGCTATTGTTATTTTAGATTGATGCATTATTTATTTTTGTACTGTTTTCTTTATTCATTAAAATTAATTGTTCATTACTTCATCTGTGGCATTTATTTTGTAAAATATAGAGCAAGGTTGAGGTACCAAAATGTGAAATATGTGCACAGTATCACATCAAATTTCTGTACCACCCATTTGCTGTTGTACAACGTGTCTCTGGTATTAGTAGATGGGAATCAAATCATTAACTCTTTGACTGCGGACGACGCGATAACGCGTCAAGTGCTACTTTGTCCAGTTGGCCGTCGACGCGTTCGACGCGCTGGACGCGCGTTCATTGTTTAATCTCTGATTGCGCTATGCTGCTTAATATTCAATGTTATTCTCGAGTTCCACTTACTTCACGGACATCTGCATCCGGTTTCATGACCTGGATTCCGTTTCCGGTTTTTGATTCTTTTCCCCAGTCATTTTCGTCCAAAATAGGTAAATAAACGGTCTTTCACACGGTATGACGGACAAACGGACAGTTTCTCTTCTATAATCTATGGTCTGGGTGACGATCAGTCATCGCCGTCGTGTATCACAACGTAATTTTGGCGATCAAAACAATCTGGGAGGACGTCACATCCGTTTTCATGTGTTTCCCTGTCTAATCTATCAAGAAGGGTGAGAGAGTCCCAACGACCTGATCAAGCAGTCATGTGCTGCTCTCTAGTGGCGGACTTGTGCTGGGTCTTTATATTATGTGCCCTTAAATTATTTTCATGAGAAAAATTCAAAATATAAAAATAAAAAAACACGAAAATTGCTGGCACTGGGGGAGTACTTTATGAAAATACTCTGGCAGTCAAAGAGTTAACAATTGATTTGTAAAAGGTAAGTTAAGTATTTGTTAATAGTTAGTAAATGAGGAGTAGTGGCAACTTTAGAATAACTACCCAATAACATATTTTAACCATTAACACATACTTAACTCATGTTAGTAAATGAGGAGTAGTTGCAACTTTAGAATAACTACCCAATAACATAAATTAACCATTAACACATACTTAACTCATGTTAGTAAATTGAGGAGTAGTTGCAACTTTAGAATAACTACCCAATAACATACATTAACTATTACTCTGTGAGTGATCTATTAGCTATCTATAAGGCATATTTATAAATCCTTAACATACTATTAAAACATATTTAACAAGTCATTGATAACTCATTAACTAATAGTTTGTTACTAATCTATTAACTATCCATAAATCATGGTTACAACTCCTTAACTAGCTGTTAACAAACATTTAACAAGACATTAATAACTCATTAACTAATGGTTTATAAATGATCTATTAAGCAATTATGAGGCATTGTTATTAATCCTTAACTAACTATTAACAAATGATTAACAAGTCATTAATTACTCATTAACTAACAGTTTATGAATGATCTATTAACTACTTATAACGAATAGTTATTCTAAAGTGTTACCAAAATGAATTAATGGCTCTTCTGTCATTCAAGCTTAATATCTTCCTGTACGTATTCTGTATTGAACATCCAACGGGTCGCATCTGTATGTGCGGACGGATGTGGTTCAGCACGCTACTGTACACGTGCGTGTTGTTTTGATGCATGCCTTTCTGCCGCTCCCCTCAAACTTGTTAATTGATGTGCCAGGATGGATGTCTGTTGGGGAAGGTGGCCTGTAAGAGTACCTGGGGTTACCAAGGTTACCAAATTGAATCCTCCCCTCAGACACGGATGATCTGCATAATTTGGTGGTAGCATTCAGCGCGTCGCGCAGCACCGGGTGATGAATGGCACCTGCAGAAGATAATATTTCTGCTTGGATGTAATAAATCTTATGTAAAGTGCTCTGAAGCTTATACAGCACTGGCAGCAAGGGGAGGGGGGATGGGGGCACACACCCACTTTTTTTTTTCTTCTCTTCCCATCTCCCTCTTCACGTGTGTTGTGTCTCTCTCATAGCAAGCAAAGTCACTATCTCCTTCTCTGTTTGTCACATAAACACAGGCACATGCAGCGACAACCATGTGCGTACGTACGCAAGCAAGGTCATACCAACCCGGCAGGTCCCTGGTGCTAAATCAGGGGAGAGTTAAAGATGCAATGCGTAGGTTTTTATGTCCTGCCCGGGATTCGAACCCGATTAGCACCCGGAAAGGAAACCCAAATGTGTACCGCTCAGGCAAGAGGGAATCCTTGCTTGGCCGGCCATGCATCTATGCATCTACAGTATATGCATCTATTCATCCATCTATCTATCTATCCATCTATCTATCTCACAGTTTTTTATGCAGCATTTAACCTCATAGACGCTAAGAAACCAGAAAATAATGTAGACATAACTGTATGATGAATGAGGACAAAGGGGGGGAAACATGTTTTGTGTGCGTGTGCACGTGCCCCTGTGCACGTACAGTACTGTGGATATATATGCTTTTTCTCTCCATGTGTTCAGGCTATGCTAACATTCTCCTCAGAGAGCCTCTTCCTCTCTGTACCTGTTTGTATTGATCGCAGCCATGCAGCCACTCTCCTCAGACAGCCCGCAGTGTCCTGCTATTACTGAACCAGCCCCGAGGTCACCCACCTCTGACCCTCCTGCTGCACAGCACTGCTCAGTGTGTGTGTGTGTGTGTGTGTGTGTGTGGGGGGGGGGGGGGGGGGCACGACCCCCACACCAAGGGGGCCGGGAGGCTAGCCCCCCCCCCCCACCCCCATGGGTACCTGTTCACTTATTCATAGCTCCCCGGTCGTGATGTTTTTGCATGTGTTTATCATGCATTAACCCTCATTAAAATTACAACAGAAAACGGATGCAACCTCGACAGGGAGCTCTCAGATACATCATGCGGGCCTCTAAGTTGAATGCTGAAATGCTACGTCTCATGGTAATATTATATATATTACATTATAGAGTATAATACAAACCAACTATAAAATTGCATTAAAAAGTTAGTCAGCCTTTGTTTTGTTGTTTTACACTGGGCCAGGATAGAAGTTGTGCCTTCAATGGAGTAGTAAGGGCTGGTATATCTTTGCACTGATGTTTGGGCTGGGCTATACCCAGGTCATGATAATATTATACGTAATTCATAAGCTATTCATACTGTATTACCATGGCAAATGAGATCATATTTTTCCCCAATGTAAGACAGTCTACTTATTTCAAGAGTTACGGTTACATTTGTTTACTAATTAGGTTTTGTCTCTCCTCCTTCTGATGTGTCTGTTTTTAATAAGCTGAGAGCCACGTGTACTTGACAGTAATGAATGGCTGATTTTAGCTGATCCTTATTGCTGCTCTCCCCTCTTCTGCTTAGGTGTGTGTGTGTGTGTGTGTGTGTGTCTGTGTGTGCGCGCGTGTGCGTGTATGTATGTGTGTGTGTGTGTGTGTGAGTGTGAGTGTGAGTGTGAGTGTGAGTGTGAGTGTGAGTGTGTGTGTGTGTGTGCGTGCGTGCGTGCGTGCGTGCGTGCGTGCGTGCGTGCGTGCGTGCGTGCGTGCGTGCGTGCGTGCGTGCGTGCGTGCGTGCGTGCGTGCGTGCGTGTGTGTGTCTGCAAGTGCTCGCAAATGAATTTTGGGTGCTGGGCGTGCCTAATAACAGTGATAATTGCTCCATGTTTGCTTGCAGACACATAAAGCAGTGTGCATTGACTGTCTGACAGGCGGTGATTCCAGCAAAGCTAATGGCTTTCTCAATCCTCGTGCAACATCCATCAGGCCCCCCATGAGCACCCCGTCAAGTTCTCAATGAATGATGGGGATACAGCGAAAAGTTAAAAGGCAACGTGACACGCACGCACGCACGCACGCACGCACGCACGCACGCACGCACGCACGCACGCACGCACGCACGCACGCACGCACGCACGCACGCACGCACACACACACACACACACACACACACACACACACACACACACACACACACACACACACACACACACACACACACACACACACACACACACACACTTATTTACTGATTATTATTACTAGACTGTTATTTAACCAGGTGAGTCCCACCTTTTATCAAGGGAGCCCTGGCCAAGACAGCAGCAATTGTAACAATGTAACATTGTTACAAACAATATAAAACACACAATTAAAGAATTGTGTGTTTCAGTTCGGGGCTCAGTTCGGGGCTCTCCCCAAGCTGGCAGAGGGAGAGTAGCGCCCAGGATTACAGCTTAGGCAATTGGCACTGGGTGAAAAAATGGGTTACAAAAATCGTGGGATATATATATATTCTTTTTTAATTCCAATTGAATCTGACACCAAACCCTTCCCTACATTTTATAAAAACCAAATGTGGATAAGTTCATCTAGCTGTCAGATCTGAAGTGTTTTTGATCACAGAAGTGTTTCAAGGAACAAAAAGGCCTGTTGGCAGAGTTCAGTACGGACCTCACTCAGTGAACATTGACAGAGTGCCATTTGAATGCCAACAATACTTACTGGTTTTGTGTGAGATATGACCACAAAGGTAAGAGGGAAACAGATCAAGGGTGGAATCATAAATAAATATGTGCCAATGAGTGAGGCCAATGAAGGCCACCATGTAAACCTGTGATGTGAAAATAAAGCTGATTCTCTGGGATATAGGATACAATGGTGAGTGAGAGCTCAGAGCACTACAGTATCTAGCCAGTGATACACTTCACAGCACTGGTACACAGTATCTAGTGATACACCTCACAGCACTGTGGTACACAGTATCTAGTGATACACTTCACAGCACTGTGGTACACAGTATCTAGTGATACACCTCACAGCACTGTGGTACACAGTATCTAGTGATACACTTCACAGCACTGTGGTACACAGTATCTAGTGATACACCTCACAGCACTGTGGTACACAGTATCTAGCCAGTGATAATCCTCACAGAACTGTGGTACACAGTATCTAGTGATACACTTAACAGCACTGTGGTACACAGTATCTAGTGATACACCTCACAGCACTGTGGTACACAGTATCTAGTGATACACCTCACAGCACTGTGGTACACAGTATCTAGTGATACACCTCACAGCACTGTGGTACACAGTATCTAGTGATACACCTCACAGCACTGTGGTACACAGTATCTAGCCAGTGATAATCCTCACAGCACTGTGGTACATAGTATCTAGCCAGAGCTAGCGCTTGGCAGAGCCATGCATGTACAACATTAAAAAAAGAAAATCCTGACAACAAAGGAAAAGCTGAATTTATTTCTGTCAGTTAAGCACTTAAGAAAATAAGTGAGCATTTGTGAAAACGTGTAAAATAATCAAAGTCTTCACCTACTACGGTACATTTGTTGTACGTGCCAAACATAGGGACACCAGGTTGAAAGTGGTTATAATTAATTCGCTAATTCAATGCGACTGGACTGGCAAGTTGCTATGTTAGGAAGAGAAACTAATGTCTTCCTGGCATGAGAAAACAACATCAATTTAGCTTTTGCAGCATTCAACACAAGTTTCAAATCAAACAACAATAATGACACAGAGGCAGACTGTTCAACTTGTAATCACCAATGTATACAAACACATTTCCAAAGACCCACTGAGACACGCACGCACGCGCGCGCACACACACACACACACACACACACACACACACACACACACACACACACATACACACACACACACACACACACACACACACACACACACACACACACGAAAAACACAGTTGAGCAGCGTTTTCACCACAAATAAAAGTTTTCTTCTCTTGTTGTGGTGGTTTGAAGCGTGCCTCAAGTTCAGGCCCTTAGGCTTGTAATGATTTTGTATTCCCATTGCGGGGTCTAGCCTGGTTTGTGGGTGCAGGCAGCTCCCTGGCTTTATGTTGGGAGATAAAGGGAGGCTTCCGATCTGCCTGGGTGAGCGATAGCGGGGCCCTCCAAGCCAGGCAGGAAATTATGGAGTAAGTGGCTTGGTGGCTGATAGTCAGATGAGACCCGGGGAGGGAGGGAGGGAAGGAGGGAGGGAGGGAGGCGGGATGGTGGCTCTAATTAGGCCGTTGGCAGGTTTCAACGCTATCGCCGATCTGACTGGCCAACCTGATGGCGGTACCTGGGTACACACTGTCACATACACACACGCACGCACGAACGATACATTCTCCTCCAAAAAACGAGAAAACTATTCTCTGAATCCTTGTCCATTTATTGTCACAGTGCATAATAGAAGCTCAACACACGCCTGCATCCACTTCCTGCCAACGTGGGCAGAGGAAGAGGAAGATGTTTTGTCTGCGGAGGAACAATACACAGATTTTTATTCTCGCTAATTGCCAATTGCTTATACGGGGGGAAAACAAAACCAGGAAATGAAGGGATGAGAGAGCAGACAAACAGATGGAGAGAGAAGCGGGAATTTATATAATTTATTTTTCTTTAAAAAGGGAACACAGCATGCTGCTGACAGCCGTTTTCTATAAACAAATGCCCCCAGATTGTCTAATGATGTCTCATGTCTGGTGTTGGCCAATCTAGAAATCACATCATCAGACGTATTACCCAGTTAATTTTAAATGATTGACAGTCTTTTATATGCATGTCGCTAATCTCTGTAATTCTTCCATTACCTTATTGGTTGGGAAATGGGGGTGCGGTGGGGGGCGGCGACAGGGGGAGGGGGTCAGAGACATTGTTAGCAGAACCGTGGAAGAGAACAAAATAACACTGTTGAGCAGGTGTAGGATTCATTGTTGGATTGTTGTGCACAGTGGAGAAAGTACTCAGATTTGTTTTACTTGAGTAGAAGTATCAGCACTTGTATTCAAAATGTTACTTGATTAAAAGTACAAAAGTATTGGCCATCGGTTAGGGTTAGGGTTAAGGTTACAGTACTAAAGTAAAATTGCTCAAAAGATTTCAATCGTGATGAGATGTGTTGTGAGCTTATATTTTCGAATAGCCAACTCCTGTAAGTATAGGGTTTAAGTGTATGTTTTCTAATAATTGTCTAAATCTACAAAGTTACTTTTAACTATTGATTGATTGATTGATTGAATACTTTAAGATACTGTAAGACATTAAGGCTATAAGGATAACACAAAAATGTCCCGGGGACTTTCCATTGGGGTCCTATGTATTCAATTCATCAACATAGAATATTAACACATTAATACATGTCATCAACAATTAATGTACAAGCAAGTATATGTACAAAGGAAAAACGGCAGCAGTGAAAGACACCTCCTATCGGTGGGAAATAAAATCTACCTCCCACTGTGGTCTCCTGATGGATGTTTTTTCAGGCCAGTTTTGAAAGAAACCAGTGTTTCACATCCTTTAATGGATGATGTCGGGGCATATTCCACATTTTGGTGGCAGAGCAGTAGAATGAGAATTTTCCCATGTTTGTTCTAAATATGGGGGGTACCAGATCATGGTCACTCCCTCTGGTGTTGTGGGTGTCACTCACTTTGGAGAAGTAGTTAGATAGGTATGAGGGCACTGTCTCTTTGAGTACCTTAAATACCAATCCCAAAGATGTTTTGCTTAACCCTGTCTTCTACTCTGAGCCATCCCAAACTAGCAAAGTGTGTTGGAATTAGGTGGGTCTAAAGCTGTCAAATAATTGTAGTGGAGTAAAACATACGATATGTGCCTGTGACTGTGAGCTGTAGTGGAGTAGAAGTATAAAGTAGTGCAAATGGACCTACTCATGTAAAGTACTACAGTACTTAAGTAATTGCACTTGGTTACTTTCTACCAGTGATTATGCATTAACATTGCAGTCAGTCACACAGAACATACAGTACGCATACTGTATGTTCTGTGTGGTCCGAGTCCTTTTGACAAATGGAACCGTGCGCTCGACAGCGCCGTGTAAACTCAAATTATCGGTTGGAGGTGAGATGGTAAAAGGCACCATTGAAGGGACGCCACCTCGCCCTGTATTTAATTTCTGAATCGTGAGTGATGTCATCAATAAGGGACCCTGGAAGTGAACAGCGTGATGACGCGGAGGCCTGCTGGGTAATGTTCAACATGACTGAAGTGTACAGGCAGTGTTTATACCTCACAGGAGTATAAAAGTGAGCTGGCATTAATCATTGGGAACGCCTACTGTACACATAGAGGAGACAGCACACTGGGGCTCTCAGTGTACTGGATTGGCCTCCTTTTAACCACTTAAAACACTCAAGACTAGGGGTCTTCAACGTTTGTCAGGCCAAGGACCCCTTAGCTGAGAGAGAGATGAAGCAGGGACCCCCAATACATAGTGTATCAAATTGTGTTGCATATTAAACTTTTTCAAGATTTTATAGATAGCTTCACTGACTATAAGTGTTGTGTAAATTAATGGTAGATATTTAACCGCTTAAACCCTCAATACTTAAACTTGACCTCTGGCTTTGTACTTGGTCTGCTCCTTTTCCCCTCTACACCAAACCACCTTCACGAAAATAGCCGATCTACAAGCTCACAACGCCTCGCAGCTCGAGGTGTTGTGCAAATTGGACCTTTGTATTCATAAAGCCACATTGAACCCATCCTTAACTATTAGCCACAGTGGGCAGCTATACGGACAACAGTTAGGGGTTCAGTGTCTTGCTCAATGTCTTGCTCAAAGGCACTTCGATTACTATACTTCCTGATGCATACTTCTGCATGTACACAAGTATGTGTTTGCGTCAGTAGCCTATATGTCTCTGACTCACACTGCTGGCGGTTTGGACCGCACGACTACCCTAATCAGTAATGAGCTTTAACAAGATGGAAATTCAGAGTGGAACGGAACGAGTTGACTCACTATGAATTATTTGACAGAAATTAGTTGAATGCCTCATAACACAACGCCTCCTCAGTTTAACCACACAGAGGCTGAACGTGAGAGAGACACTGCAGGGCGGACGAACGAGGTATAATCACGCGTGGGAGTTAGCTCTAACCAACGCTTGTCAATCAGCATCAGGCCGCGTTCCAAATAGCCTCGGTTTTGACTCTCCTCGTCGTTCGGGGCAAGCAACACACCAGCGCTGAGACTGAGTTTATTCTTTTTATTTTTTTTGTGTGATATGTGACATAGCTATTTTTCACTTTGCCTCACGCCTGTTGAATGTGACAGATATAGTGACTTATTCTCCCTCGCTAACAGAGGACTGTTTTTCGGGCGAAAAACGTCTCTCTTTCTTTCAGGACGGGAGAAAGAGAGAGGAGGATAAATGCATTTTTCATTATAGATTCTCTCCACTTCTCTCTTGGCAGTGAGAGTAGCAACCTCAAGCTTTGACATCTCTTCTCTCTAGCCCTCGGGGCTCAGCAGAGCGGTTGGTTGGACGTCGGCCAAAAGAGTGAAAAGTAATTTAAACATTACAGGAAATTAAATCTCACATTTCCAATTTTTACCCTAAAGTTTTTAGTACAATGAAAATGTCACCCGTGAATTATGGAGTCAGGCTGAATTTCTCCCCGTGGACTTTAAGCGGAGAACTTAAGCGGCCCTGACAACATGACGGACTCCCGGAGTCTCCTCCATGTCTGACGTGGAGCTGTACTGTAGACGGTCAGAAACAGGTAAAGAGGACAGTAAGCATGGCCAATGTTTTCAATGTCATTTATATGTCGTTGCTGTCGGGTGGGAAACCTCATATGTCCCAAAACGGTCCATTTTTAGGATTCAAATTTAAAAAATGCATAAAATAGCCGATCTACACGCTCAAAAAGCGGCGCATCGTAGATCGGCTATTTTTTGCTACTTTTGCGTGAGGCTGGAGTCATTTACGGGAAAAAAATTCAAAGTTAAAATATGGAGAAATTATAAGAGGTTTCCAACCGACAGCAACGATTTACTATTACACCGGCAATATTTTTATACTGCAATTTTTTTTATACCAATTTAGTAGCCAATTTCCAATTCCCCTTGAACTTGCCCCTTGTTGCTGCTGACCCCTGCTGGTTGTTGTTAGTGAGGGTGTAGGCGAGCACGTGTCTCCTCCGATACACGTGACCCCGCCAGTCTGCTTCTTTTCACCTGACACAGAGGAGGAGTTTCACAAGGAGGGCCAGGGGGCGGAGCTTCAGGGAGGGCGGCTGACCCGGGCCCGGGAGTCCCAGCGCCCATCATCACATCCACCTTTACTTTATGTGAGGACTGCACAGGCCCTGCCAAACTGGCATGTCAGACAGGCCCATCATGTGTTATACATAAATCACTGATTCTAAACCTTTTTCATTTAAAACGAGCCACGGATTATTATGCATAAGGCCACATATGGAACCCCATTTTTTTATATATCTCTGGGACCCCAATCTATACTGGACCCCTACAGGTCAATTTGGTTCCATTTATACACTCTCAGAATTACAGGCCGGTAAGGGTCCATTTGGAGCCAACGTTGAGAAATGTTGACAAAATTGATCGTGAGTAGAACTTGAAATGTAATTTGTATGTGTACTTCAACAGATGTTTTCCTAAACATTCTAGCTACTGATAATTTACACGGCTCATTAGTTGCAGTGGGTTCCAAAATTATATGATCGCTGTCCATGGTGCTGAACTCATAGAAAGTTGAGTGTGTGTGTGGTGTCGGGCATATTTTTGTTTGCCTTCGTTTGTCCATTTAAATCATGCACTCATCCGATTGTGCGCTCTGGCACTGAGCTTTGTCTTGTTCTGCCACTGAGTAGGGCTTAACGCATGCGGAGGAACGCGCTATTCTTCTCAGTTCAGCTCCCTGTTTAACAGGTGCCCTGATTAACCTGTAGGGGTCACTAGTGCAGGGAAACAGAAAGTCCCCGGTTTGCACCCGGGACCCGGTCTATGTGTCAAAGTGTCCCTGAGCAAGACACTGAACCCCCAACTGCACCCCGAGCGCTCTACTAATAGTACGCACTGTTCCTAATAGTTAGGATGGGTAAATACAGAAGACAAATTTCAAAAAATGTATGTGCAAACATACAGTGACAGAAATACCCCAGGAGGAGGGGGAGCCAAATTATTATTATGATTATTATAGGGTTAGGGTTAAGGATTATATAACAGTGACAGAGATTGCCCACTCTGCCCAGCTTCCCTCCTGTGAACACAGCCAATTGTGTTCATTGGAACGCCTGGTCAATCTGGATGCACAGAGGAGGGTTCAAAGTTCAAACCCCCTAGTCTCTGCAGTGGTGGACCCTAAACACCCCTGTTTAGTCAGCATGGCTGTTGGTCTCCTTTGAGTTGTGGATAGGTGTGGTATATAAATGCTTTGTGTGTGTGTGTGTGTGTGCGCGTGTGCAGTACTGGACTGTAAAATGCAGTACTCTATACTATACACAGTAAATCAAATAGAATTTGTTGATTGATTGATTGAATACTTTATCAACATGATTGTTAACAGTACAGGTAGTGCAGTCAAAGGTTGTGCTAAAACGATAACACAAAAAGCCCCAGGGGGCTATCGTTTCCATTGTGGTCCATTGTACTCAATTCATCAGTGACTTTTGCCTGACTTTAAGTGTGTCTGTGTGTGTGTGTGTGTGTGTGGGGGGGGGGTGTGTGTGCGTGTGTGCGTGCGGTGCACGCACGCGAGTGCGTGCGCGTGCGTGCGTGCGTGTGTGCATCACAGCAAAAATCCTCAGTGTTTAATTTAAGTCATCCATTTGGGAAAAGGGCTAAATGAACACTGATGATTTGACAGTATACAGGTTTAACTCGTATTTCAAAGTGAAACTGTTGAACTCCCCTTATGAAGAAAGCAGGCTGTTCCAACGCCATCTATCACAGCATCTAATGCAATATCTTATATTAAGACATTATACCATTCTGCGGGTGTTCACAGTTATCCCAACATCACCTGTTAAGAAGCGTGTCTCTGTGATTTTTCATCCTTCCTGCGCGACTCCGACGATAATATATCCACTTGATATGTCTCACAGCAGCACACCCCGGACCAAATTATATTTACTGCTAAATCACATTTTCCGATGCCGCCGTGTTATTAGAAGATTG
>NC_137606.1:47014783-47024783 GCF_963280865.1 Gymnoscopelus braueri
CTTCGGTTTGCCAAATGCCAACCACTAGCTAAATGTAGCATCCTCCCTAATTTTATACTTTTTGAAATATTTAACTTATACATTTATATTTTTGCATTTTATTGATAGGACAGTAGACTGACAGGAAATGGGGAGAGAGAGATGGGGGTGACACGCAGCAAAGGTCGTCGGGATCGGGACCTGAACCTGCGGCACGCTGTCAGGCTACATTGAGCCTAGGTGCCCGGACCGCTACGCCAGCGGTCTGGGCCAAAATATTTAACTTGAACTTTATTTAATCACTTGTAGTGGAAGTCGAAATGGCTCGGATTGTCCAAATTTGGGCACGGATATGGTGTCATCATCCATCATCCATGCCCATATTCCGTCTCTGTCGGGTGGAAACCTCATATGTTCAAAAATGTTAGTGTTCAGGATTCAAATTCAAAAACAGCGAAAGTAGCAGATCGACAAGCTCAAATTTCAAGCTTGAATATGTGCTACTTTTGATGCTTTTGTGTGACGCTTTAGTGTGATCAAATTTACCCCAAAAAACTAAAAAAATATAATGGAGATAAAAGGTTTCTGCCGGACAGCAACGATAATAAAGTGAACGGTGGTCGAATAGGACTGAAACCTTGCCCAAGTATATGGAGTCTCACATTGTTTTTAGATACGTCATAAGACGACTAGTCTCGCTTAGCCAGACAACTATTCCATCAATTTCTGATTGCTTTTCAGGAGTCTGGAACCACACCTCCTGAAAGCCGAGAAAGGAGGCTGTCATCATCTGTTTCTTCATTTCTGTTCACATAAATACTTTAAAAAATATCTTTAAAAGATATTTTTGAAATCCATTTCTGATAAGCAGCAAGCTATGCTTCGACTATTTTGATGTACATGAGGAAAAATGTACGCAACTGCAGAGATGAAACGGAAGCGGGGACATCAGTTTCAGCGCTTCCTTTGCACAGACTGTATGACGGAAGCATGTGAAAATTTGTGTGAGTCAACAGTCTGGCTCGAGAGACTACAGTATAAGATGACTGACGTTGCGTACTTAAAGGTTTCATGACATCATTTCTATATATTTTTTGGTTTTCTGACCACAATTACACCCAAAAAAACTGAACTTTGAACATTCAGTGGATTTTCTGTGGTCTGGGGTTTTCTGAATAATTAGGCTCAGAAAAGTGCTGCGATTTGCCCGTGGACTTTGATGTCACAGTCCATTAATCCCGCCCCCTCTCCTCCCCGCCCGCCCCTATCCTTCTCCTTTGGGGGGGCGGAGCAGAGTCGTTGATTGACAGGCAAAATCCCTCTACAGCAACACCGGCAGGCAAATACATTGCAGCTGAAAAGGCCTCAGAACACAGAGAGAAAAAAAACTGCCACGGCTCACTGGAGTGGATTTTTCAGTTAAAACCTTTTAATACACGTTTGGAGGACCATGATAAAGATTTTAATGTTTTGTAAACCAGCATGTCATGAAACCTTTAAGGCCCAGATCTGCATGAAGCCACATCATTATTGGACCCAGACTTCTGTTCTGTTCTGTTCTGTTCTGTTCTGTTCTGTTCTGTTCTGTTCTGTTCTGTTCTGTCCAGTTCTGTTCGTCCCTCAAAGTTGTCACGTTTCGGTGGATGCGAGATTAAAGTCCGACGGAGAAACTCAACCTTCTTACACACAGACCTACACTGAGATACTGTATCCTCTCCTCTCCTCTCCTCTCCTCTCCTCTCCTCTCCTCTCCTCTCCTCTCCTCTCCTCTCCCTCTTTCTCTTCTCTTCTACTCTAGTTCTAAATTGGTCCGTCCAGTTCTGTTGGTTCCACAACTTGTCTGTCACATGTTTCGGCAGATGATGGGGAGATTAAAGTCGGAGGAACTTGCCGCTTCTAGGGAGCAGGGGAGGAGCTCGTCGGAGCGGAGCCGACACGGACGTATACTCCCCAGACGGCCATCACCGAGATGGGTTGGACAGCTACTCCAGTCCCAGGATGCATCAATCACCCAGGCGGGCCTGCTGAGGGAAACGGCAGACACCGGCCTTTAGAATTGTTGCAATTGATCTTGGTGCACTGCAAAATCCTGAGTGCCATTTTAACCTCGAGAATGTAAAAATAGTCCCGTAAGTATTGTAGTAATGAGTGCAACAAATACTAATCACTCAATTGTTGTGGTCATGACAATCTCACCAATAGAACATATTATTATATAGATAATAATATCTATATAAAGACGCTTAATATAAGATAATAGATCGATAATTGCTTTGCAATTATCCACCTTAACACGTGTTGTCGCAACCACTTGAGCCCTATATGCTTCACTGTATGATGAATATAGTCAAAATAGCTGATCTACAAGCTCACAACGTATCATGACGCGAAGCGTTGGGAGTTTGTAGATCTGCAGTTTCTCTGTCTATTTAGAAAAAAATGTAATACAAATTTAAGCATTTCTGCCAATAAGGACATGCCTAAATTACTGTAGGGACACCAGGTTAAGACCGTTACAAAATATATCAAAATTCTACCTTGTATATCGTTGCTGTCGGGCAGAAACCTTGTATCTCCATATTTTAACTTTAATTCAAATTAATGCCCTACCTTGACATACTACAGTGTCACACAAAAGCAGCAAAAACAGCCGATCTACAAGCTCAAAACCTGTCGCATCACGGCACGTTTTGAGCTATTTTTTCTATTTTTTAATTTAAATTCTGAAAAGTAACAGTTTTGGACATATGAGGTTTCCACCGGACAGCAACGATTTATCCGATTTTACTGAATATAGATTTTTCCATACAATATTTTGAGTAACAAAGTATTTAATATAAATCCTTCTCCTCGTTATCGTCTCTGTCGGGTGGAAACCTCATATGTTCAAAACTTTTCAGGATTCAAATTCAATAATAGCAAAAGTAGCAGATCTACAAGCTCAAAACACGTCGCTTCGCGCCGCGTTTCGAGCTTGTAGATCTGCTACTTTTGATGCTTTTGTGTGATGCTGTAGTATGATCAAGTAGGCCTAGGCCGTTAATTTACGGAAAAAAAACCACCAAAAAAATGGAGATAAGAGGTAACAGCAGCGTTATGCTTTTGGATTCAGATGCATGTGGCTCTGATGTGTTATTTGAGCAGGGGGCATATGATAAACACACACACATGCAAAACAATTTGAGGGGTGCAGGGGGGCTTGTGGGGGGGGACCGGGGGGCCGCGGCATGATGCCCATCTATCTTTCTGACATCTACTAACCCAATCCCACCGGGAGTAACTGAATTCAATCCTCTGCATTAGATAAGCACGTCCCCCCTCCCCTCCCCTCCCCTCCCCTCTGCACGCGTCTGTATGTGTGTGTGTGTGTGTGTGTGTGTGTGTGTGTGTGTGTGTGTGTGTGTGTGTGTGTGTGTGTGTGTGTGTGTGTGTGTGTGTGTGTGCACACGTGCCGCATGTCACACGCGCAGCAGGTTGAGATTGTTTTCACAGTCAAGTGTTAGTGTGCAGGTCACATGGCAGGAAAGAAGGGGAACAGAAGGCAACAGGCCCGACGGACAAAGAGAGACCCCTGCAGAGAGAGGTTTGAGGGGTCGTCCGTCCTCTTGCATCGTCCCCTGCTCTCACCCTTCTTTCTCTACCTGATCCACCCATCTCTAACCTCTCTCTCTCTCTGGGGGGCTTGAGGGGGTCCTGGACCTCTCCCCTCAGCATCTCTCTCATCGTCGCTGTTGTTGGGTGGAAACCTTGTATCTCCAAAACGGGGGAAGAAATAGCCTGTGTTGTTCCGATGGATCCACTGTGGTGATTATTTTAGTCACAAGCTCTTGTTAATAATTTTCATTGGTTAAATATTTATAAAACTAACAGATAGACTTAACCACTTTCACTTGCACGTTCAAAAGTAAATTAATTCATTAAAAAAATTGTGAAAATAGTAGATCTATTGCAACGCCTTGGACAATTACAATTTACAATTTAGGCATTTAGCAGACACTCTTAATCCAGAGCGACTTACAGTAAGCAAGGTAAACACAAGGTAATACATAATGCATAGAGACAGTGTAGTGCCTCAGTAATAGTATCATAGGTAAACCAAGAACCTATCATCAGTCTAAATATTCTAATAGAAATAAAAAAAAGAATCTGTACATTGAAACTATACAAACTATAGGATGCCAGGTCAACAAATGAACCTGTCTAAATAACTTGTGAGCTTGTAGATCGGCTATTTTCGCTACTTGTCGGCGATTAACGGTCTCGTACGACAGGCGGGGAGGCGAAAACTGAATGGGTAGAGAGCCAGTCTTGGAAGCAGAAGGTCCGGGGTTCTATTCCCGGGCCAGGCAATGTTTCAAGGTGTCCCTGAGCAAGACACTTAACATCTAGTTGCTCCCTCCCGCGCTCCTCTCTGGGCAGCACTCAGCTGGGTGAAGCTGAAAACTGAATTTCCCGCGTGGGATGAAATAAGTCTAATTAACGAAGTAGGACAGTACGTAAATATTCGTGTTCTATCCAGGATTTGAACCTGGGTCTCCTGCTTTTTTTTACCACCGAATTAGTCTGCCTGCTAGCTCTGCATGGGGGAGAAATACAATTTTGACCTTCAGGTCAAAATTCGTGGCAAAACCGGAAAAACAGGATTATGTCAAATCTAAATGTCTCAATAGAAGAGCAGGGAGACCAGATAAGTTATATTATATTAACATCTACCATACAGATTGGACAAAATAACATTTTAATCACACAAAAAAAATAATTACATAATAGAGGTTTAATTTTACGAAAGACAAACAAGGTTGACAATGGAGATACAAGGTTTCTGTGTCATGCTGCAGATGGTGTGGGTGTCTTCAGGGTGCCTGGCTGGCTGCTCTATCGGGTGGATCGCGCTGTGTTGCCATCAAACACAGCCAGTTATCTTATCATCGCCGTGACAACTGCCTATTAGTCCCAGAGAGAGACCGCCGGGCCGGCCGTGTTCCCATGGCGATGACACGGCCCACATTGCCAGGCGGCTCTGAACCGCCTGCTGGGAGATAGTGGTGGGAGCAGAGTGGTTCTCAGGGGGGGTCATCCCCCGTTAAATTATTGATAGTTAGGGACTAAATGGACTCTGCAAGAGTCTCCACTGATCTCATTCCCCCCAGATTCGGCACAAACATGGGGATGAATTCATTTTGCTATTATGCCACCAAAATGTGGAATGGCCTTTAATGTCTTGGTGAATTGAATACACAGGACCACAATGGAAACAAGCCTTCATGGCTTTTTGTGTTATCCTTTTAGCATTATTGTATAACTGTTATAAAGTATTCAATCAAATGTAACTCTGAGAGGGTACAACTGGGGGTCCTAGAAATTAAAAAGGTTGAGAACCACTGTAGGAGAGAGCCCCATGGCTTAGCCCAGAGGTTAGCTGTGTGTGTGTGTGTGTGTGTGTGTGTGTGTGTGTGTGTGTGTGTGTGTGCGCGCGCGCATGCGTGCTGTGCATGTGCGCGTGCGCGTGCGTGTGCGTGTGCGTGTGCGCACGCATACATACATGGGCTTGTGTGAACAGAGATGGGAAAGTCCCCTTACTCATTCAACTGTAAGTCTGTCTGTCTGTCTGTCTGTCTGTCTGTCTGTCTGTCTGTCTGTCTGTCTGTCTGTCTGTCTGTCTGTCTGCCTGCCTGCCTGCCTGCTTGCCTGTCTGTCTGTCTGTCTGCCTGACTGACTGTCTGCCTGACTGTGTGTCTGTCTGTCTGTCTGTCTGCCTGTCTGTCTGTCTGTCTGACTGTGTGTCTGTCTGTCTGGTACAGTAGACAGTAAAGAGGTTTATGTCGCCAGTGAGAGAAGAGGAGGCTCCGTCGGTACTTAACACCAACCTGCTATGACAACTTCAACAAGGACGTTGACATGCGTGTGTGTGTGTGTGTGTGTGTGTGTGTGTGTGTGTGTGTGTGTGTGTGTGTGTGTGTGTGTGTGTGTGTGTGTGTGTGTGTGTGTGTGTGTGTGTGTGTGTGTGTGTGTGTACTGTACAGTATGAGTATTTCTGGAATATCTGAACCGCTTAAGCGATTCCGTTGGAGTGACCTATAGATCAAAGTGACTGACAGAGTGAGTGAAGAATTACAGCATGCTTATAATTGAATATAATTGTAATTGATTATAATTAAGAAAAACTGAAACACAAATAAACGATAATGATAAAAATCAAAAGACACTTTACGAGAGAAAGAGAGAGAGAGAGAGAGAGATTGAAGGGGGTGCCATATAATGGAGGATAAAAGCAAGGCTGTAAAAAGGACCAGTGGAAACTGTGGAAACCTCTTGTCCCAGATCAGTCCTTCCACTGTAGCACAATACAGTACGAAGCAAAAGTAGTTAATGTAGCGTCACAATCATTTTAACCACTTTAACGTTTAACCTTAAAAAATCTTTTTAACACAAATCTTTGCTTCTGGGGGTCCCTGGCACAACACATTTTCAGAGGGGGGTCTGCGGCCGAATATTTATCAATTTGGGGGTCCTTGACATGAAAAGGTTTGAGAACCACTGCAGTACAGTACAGTACAGTACAGTACAGTACAGTACAGTACAGTACAGTACAGTACAGTACAGTACAGTATGCCTGGCAGAGTTGTGTTTTTGTGTACAGTAGCATACAGTAGCTGTCAGTGATGCCAGCAGTGATCAGAACAGTTGCCTGGCAAGTGTCTGCGTGTAGAACAGCAACAAACAGAGCTGGATAATGAGAGGGGACGCCGAAATGACAGCGTTGGGCGCCGCGTGTGACTGACTCCCCCCCCTTCAAACCCCCCCTCACCCACATCCTATTTTCTCCCTCATTTATATCGTCGTTGTCGGGCAGAAACCTCTTATCTCCATATTCTAACTTTTTCGTAAACGAATGCCCCTACTTGATCACACTACAGCGTCACACACAAAAGCATCGAAAGTAGCAGATCTACAAGCGACGCATTTCGAGCTTGTGGATGTTGCTGTTTTTTTATTTGAATCCTGAACAGTAATAGTTTTGGACATACTGTATGAGGTTTCCACCCGACAGAGACGATTATCTTCCACGAATCTCTCTCCCCCCTTCTTCCACCTTGTCATAGTTGTTCTGCTTGCGTGTGCTCAAACAGTTAAGAGTTTTAAAATGCTAAAGTTTACCAGGGATATTTATTCAAACTTTTATTTTAATGGCTCTTATGTAATAGCCAATCCAATCCGAAACCTATTTTTTTAAATGAATAGATTATTATTTTAGAATGCTAATACAATCTTGATTGATTGATTGAATACTTTGTTAACAAGTTTGTTAACAGTACAGCTAGTACAGTCAAAGGCCTTTGCTAGATGGATAACACAAAGATCCCAAGGGGGCAAGCTTGTTTCCATTGTGGTACATTGTACTCAATTCATCAGTAATACATATAAAACATACAATACTATACAAATACAAAACGTATTGGAATAAAACTCAGTAGCGTCATAGAGTATATTTACAGAGAAAGGAGGGGCGGGGGGGCAAAGGATTTGCAGTGGTTTAAGGTGGTGGTCTCCCTATATACAGTACACTTCCACTGAGACATTTAGACCCTGGTTTCAGGTAGGAGACCTATTGGTTGACAAGCAATACTGCCTGAAGCTCATAAACTCAAACATAAACTCAAACATCTCCCCCTGATCAAGTGGGGAATTTGGTCTTGGCAGAGCAAATTCCCATGTAGGGACATGAAACCATACGGATTGCAGCTTTAACCTCTTAAACCCCAGCATGCCTATTCCATTCTCCAAAAATAGCTGATCTAGAAGCTCAAAACGCGTCACACTGTGACGCATTTTGAGCTTCTAGATCAGCTATTTTTGGTGAAGAGATTTGGTGTAGATGTGAAAAGGCGAGTACAGTTCTGTTCCTCGAAAGAATGGAAGATTTTAGTGGTTAAAACGCTGGATGGCTGAGGCTACATTTGTACAAAAGCAATGCAATGCTCCCATGGTCACACCCCCCTCACACTCACACACACACACACACACACACACACACACACACACACACACACACACACACACACACACACACACACGTGTAATTTAGCCTCTTATCAGTGTGTTATCGTGTAGTGGGTGAGTCAGTGCATTAGCTGTGAACAGTGCTCTCTCTCCCCCCTCCATGGGTCTGCTGAAGCCCCCTGGAGCCATATGGGGTCTCCCAGGGCAGCTAGGAGGGGCTGTAGCTCTAATAATAGAGAGTAAACCTCAGTCATTACAGCCCTGACAGCCCCACTGTGTCATCATTGTCTGTCTGGCAGCTCCTACAGGAGCACAGAGAGGTTTAATGTTAATA
This sequence comes from Gymnoscopelus braueri, assembly GCF_963280865.1. NCBI lineage: Eukaryota > Metazoa > Chordata > Actinopteri > Myctophiformes > Myctophidae > Gymnoscopelus > Gymnoscopelus braueri. The sequence goes on from NC_137606.1 coordinate 47,023,098, forward strand.
ACTATTGTTTTCAGTTTAGGTTGTGGTGGACACACAGAACCACAATCTGTTCCTATAGCAGCATGGTAAATGACACGGTAAGACAGAGGCACAAGTATGACACACAATCACCACAGCGTGTTGAATTGAAACGGAAACACAAATTATGAGCGTGAGTTTGACCTTGAACTCCTGTCCATCAATCAACAAAAGGAAATACACATACAAAAAAACGTTCATAACCAGCAAGGATGCTCTTGAGAGAATTTCACGGTTATTAATATCACGCAGGGTATAATTATTGTCATGTTGGTTTAGGGCTGCAACTGCTGATTATTTTCGGAGTGATTATTCTATCGATTTCTTTTTTGATTAATAATAAATCAAATGAATTGATGAATGATGAATAATCAGCAAGCAAGTAACTCAATGCAAAAAGATTGATGACTTTTTTTTTAAATATAATCGACTAAATCTATTAGTCCGATATAGGCTTAACGTTTGCAGCCTTCGCTGTCCATTTATGCTACAGTATTTGAAGACATGTATATTTTATGCCTGTGTACATTCAATTGACATTTATGCGTAGATATCACATAACTAGTAGCCTAATAATTACTAATAATCAGGGACACACAAAAGATATCCCCCATGTTAAACCACTTAAGCCCTATAGCACTAAAGCCTATCACAACATGTCACAATGCAACATGTTGTGAACTAGTAGATCTGTGCTATTCTTGCTATCTGTGAAGAGTTGAGGTTCAGTTATTTGAATAAAAATCAATTATTTACTATAATCAATATGAATAAGTTAATTTGATAACTGTTGCAGCCCTAGTTTGGTTGCAAACCACATTTGGCTACAGTCAGAGAGATATTTTATAAGTCCTCTCTATATAATATACACTCTCCCCTGTGTTCCCACCCCGGACCGGTGGGACTGACATTCCTATTAACCCATTCAATCCGGGAATGCATCTGTGTCATTTTAAGATTTCTTTGGCTATTCAAAAATATCAGATAAGCTAGTGGCACCAAGTGCCGCACTATGAGCTTGTAGATCTGCCATTTGAAAAAAAGGAGACCGGAGGCAAGTTGGAGTCTATTATTTCCAATGGGAACGTGAACACATGCTTCTGAACCATTCTTTAGCCACATCATGGTCACTGAACTAAATATTGGACCCGATCGTCACAAGACACACAATCTTCCCAAGATTTTCATACTAAAATGGCTTTTTTCAGAGAGACAAATCAGGAGAAAATCTACTTTATTATAGACAGCAATACACTCTCGCGGGATCTAGCACCAGTAAACATCGGACGTTCGTGAGATCAGACGGCGCCCACTTAGGAGAGCATTTGTAGGACTTGTGTTCCATTTCGCCTCCAGTGGCTCCAATTGGGATGGCGTATCTTTAATAATTGAATATCTTTGTCTCAATAACATCGGGGGCCATAACATCACATTTCAGCGGCCATCGATTTCTATTTGATAGTAAATGGCAGGTAACAAAGCGCGGGCCGCTGAGTGGGGCTAGTGTAAATGTACCTCTGATAAACAGTTAAAGAACTTCATCCACTCCATTCGCTCAACCGCGGCCTGGAGGCAGAAAGATCAACACTAATCGGATGAGAGGGAGCAAAACAAATTCTACTGTTCTACTGTCGTTGTGCTCTCATGACATGAACTGAAGAGGAGAGG
>NC_137606.1:47032283-47099783 GCF_963280865.1 Gymnoscopelus braueri
GAAGATGTTCAGTGAAGACTAACTTTAAATTGGAGCAAAATGATAACGTAGATTTTGCCCAAGTCGTCTCCTATGATGACATGGTCAAAATAGTGAGGCTATACTGTATAGGTTCAAAGTGGTTACGGTGGGAGTACACAAACCAGAGATGGAAATTCAACTTAACGTTTTAACAAATCTTGTCTTGTCTCTACAAAACCAACTGACTCCTTTATGCTAACCGTAGAAAGACATGCAGCCCTGGTTAAAATGAAAAGTTTCTATACTATATATAGATCTATTTGAAATAATATATATACATTTTTAAATGTAGGAATAAAAAAAGGGGATGTTTACGTTTACGTGACAAACTCTCATCTTTTTTTCCGCTCAAGGTTGGGGTGGAACACGCAGGCGAGGCGGCTCCGCTGTACACCTGAGGTACGGTATATAGGCCCCGGGTCACGCAGGCAGTGGTGACAGAGCGAGACAAAACACTTGAGGTTTCCAAATGGGAAACTTATAGCGATATTGAACTTTTCACATCGAGTTGCACAATGTTGCAAAATGGGGGGGGGGGAGTTGCGGGAAGAGCCTAATCAATTTACCAAAAGGTTTCTTTTGTTTGAGTGCAGAGCAGCAGCAGTCAGGCCTTTGAACAGCAGACGCTGACGTCTTTGGAAGAAGACAGAAGCTGAACCCACACGTCTCTTTATTGTTTTGGTCTTTGTTTGTAAAAGATCCTCACACAGAAGAGGTAGTTGGCTCTGAGAATGAACCTCGGGTAACACGCACACATGCACACATGCACGCACACATACACACATACACATAGACACACGTAGTCTTTAAAAGAAATGTATAATGCTGTTAGATATTATTTTAAGGCACGGTACTGATTTCAATGCCAAATGTCAAATCAGACGTAGATGACTGGGAGGGTTCTTTATGCAAATCAGACACAGTGTTAATATTCAGATTATAGTCTACATGAAGCCTGAGTGTGTTTTTAATATCCCAGAGCAGGTGTGTGTGTGTGTGAGAGAGTGTGTGTTATGTCTTTCTCCAGATAGAGAGAGACGGTACTGGTGCACCCAGGGGCGAGGAGCCGGCGCTGCACTAGCTAGCTATCCTGCGTCGGCATGAAGAAGGAGAGCGCCTCGCTGTTTTACCCCAGGAAACTAACACAAAAGAGACAGCGAGAATGTTTATGAACACCTCAAACCCCCGAGGACCCTCGGGGTGACCTGATTATCGCCTGCCTGTAATTCCACAGTCGGCAAGGTGCCGCTTCCCGCTGGAGGGAGTCATGGAGAGGCGTGTGTGTGTGTGCGCGCGCACACGTGTGTGTGTGTGTGTACTGCGTCACTGATGGGTATCATTAGACATCATTAAAGGGTTGGAGGAGTTTCGAGTTGCTTTGTTTTTTGCGCGTTAAGAGACCTTTTGTGTCAGATGCACTCTAGGAAGAGCACACTAACAGCTCAGCCCCGAGGACACACACACACACACACACACACACACACACACACACACACACACACACACACACACACACACACACACATAGATAATGGTAGGCTATTTTCAAGTCAAGCTTGTTTTGGTGTTGCATGCATTCTTTTGACATGAACTGTGGCCTTTGTTAAAAATAAAAAATAAAAGGAAATCAAATAACAGAGCCAACAACTGCCACTGCAACACCCTGCAGTACACACACACACACACACACACACACACACACACACACACACACACACACACACACACACACACACACACACACACACACGCACACGCACACACGCACACACACACAGAGAGAGAGAAACAAACCACTGTGCTGCTCTCTCTATTAAACAATAGGGATAATAACTTTTTCTTCAAGGCCCATGCAGCATTGTGAAGTTGGAGCAGTCATTTAAGTGTTTGTGTGCATTTGTCTCCGTGTGTATTTTGACGTGGTGGTTGGCAAAGCACCGTTCCCCTTTTCCCCCGACGGCGATTCCCTTCTAAGTTATGTTTAGTTATCCCGTGCCAGAATGTGTCATGTGCCATTTTGATTTTGGGCTGTTGATTCCTGGGGGCTTGATGGTAGGAATGCCACCACCGCGAGCTGGAGCTGCTGCGGCCGGCGGTGTTTATCAGTACTAAGGGAGAACAGTGGAACACAGCACAGCGCAGGCCCCCGGTCTGGTCCGGTCAGCACACGCTAACACAGACCTGAGAGCAGCGAAACATCTCTATCCGTCATTGGCCACAGCAGAGCATTATTATTATTATCCATGAACAACAGACCCGTGGACCACACTAGAAAAGGAGAATTGTTGAAGCGCAGCAGAGTGCTGCCATCTGCTGGCCAGGGGTCACACCAGAGGAAGGTGAATTCATATCGCTTATTATTGCAGTGGTTCTTAAACATTTAAATTTAAAAGGACTCCCGTACATCTGAGAGTGTACACAGTTACAAACCTTTAAGGGTCTATTTAGAACCCCCTCAATGAACCCTGAGGGTTCCCTGGAGGCCATATTGAGAACCACTGTCATATTGAAACGTGGATTTGGATTTGGGTTCTTCTCGTATGAGGGAGTTTTGAAAGCTAGAAACAGGCATGTGGAACGTCACGTCAGTCCCACTTTTTGCTGTTTCAAACATGTGGTGTCATTGATTTAACCACATGAACCCTATAGCGTCACTTTTCTGGGCTTGTCTGGGCTTGTTGACCCCGGTCAACAAAATATATAATACAAAGTTAAGCTTAGATTAAAGTTAAAGACGTCTCTTGTGGTTTGCGTCATATGGTGAAAAGAAAAGTGCATTCTCTCTGTCACACGCGCACACACACACACACACACACACACACACACACACACACACACACACACACACACACACACACACACACACACACACACACACACACACACACACACACACACACACACACACACACACACACACACCTTCAGAACATAAACTTAATTCCTCAATCTTCATACGGTATAGCTTAAATGAATCAATGATCACGACGCCTTTACGAAGCTTCAAAGCTTAAAATAATGTCCATTGATTCACCGCTGGATTGTGCCTCATCTCCTCAGCTGATCCCGTATAACACAAGCGAGGAAACCCGGGAGAAGAAAACAAAGGCTCCTGGCTACCTCACTGCCTCCACCGCGGCTGAGCGCGTCAAGCTAATGCAGGGTGACGCATGGTGAGTTATTGCGCTGAGCACCCAGGCCGCTGGTTTTGCTCACAGCCCTGGTTTGATCTTTTATTTACACTCCTTTTTGCTCAGGATTTCAGGACAATTTTCCCAGCTCTTTGCAGTCAACAAACTACAAAGCAAAGCCTCCTTCGTTTCTGGGAGGCAATGTCGAATTGAGAAAACAGACCGCTGGCTTGGTTGCATTGCTTGCTTTCAGAAATACAAACTTGGACACTTTGGACTCTGTGCCCGCCTGGCCTGTACTGTGGGTCGGTCTGACCCTGAGACAGTGGCAGAGGTGGATGGATGGATGGCGATGGAGAGCTGTATAGGTTTGGCCGATATATTGGCCTTTATTTGACCTTTTGATGACATCCGTTTTGGCAATGATGCAGTCGAAAATGTTTTAACAGGACTTAAGTGGTTAAATAAAATTAAGTTTAGCTCATGTGTGTTTTTTATATTTACTTGTTGATTGTGTCGCTTAAGCTAGTTACATATTCTTTTCATATTGAAGTATATTTCATATTTACTGTATCTTTCAAATGTTCAGTTTCAAGATTTATTTTGTTTTCTTTCTTCTTTCATATTTTTTTTTTTATACAAAATATCGGTCAAAACATAGCTGTAATCGGTGGTATAGAACTGTCCAAAATCGGGACCGGCATTGGCCCCAAAAATCTGACATCAGTCAGGCTTTAATGGAGAGTCAGACATTGGCCAAAGATGTAGGCAAACATAAAGACAGACAGACAGACAGACAGACAGACAGACAGACAGACAGACAGACAGACAGACAGACAGACAGACAGACAGACAGACAGACAGAAAGCCATTTGGTAGTGCAGGTACAGTAGGGGACAAATCATTTTGACTGCCAAGCAGCATTGTATATTCACTCAAGTGGCTGTCTGTAGCAGGGAAATAGAGGCAGCAGCTAAAACTATTATTCTGCCATTAGTTTTCTGCAGGTCACGATTGTGGCATAATGCAATAGCATTCATCTATTTCATTCATTTTAGTTCTTAGAGAGCGACACACAATTTAATTACACGTCCTCCTCTTTGGCGGTCTTGGCGGGAGCACGCGCGTGGCCCCCCCCCTGCCGCTGCGCTCTCACTTCTCGTAAAGAATCGCGGGTGCCGAAACAATGATGGATAGAGTCTGAAAAGTGCATTATTTCTGATGCATTTTTGATTATTTCTACCCCTTTCCGCTTTTTTTCCCCCACAGGTAATGCAATAAAGCCTGATCTGCCCCGAGTTCTGTCAGAGACATGGATATTGCAACGGCGTAACGCACTCTATACCCGACTGATGCGCAGGTCACTGAATCATCATACCACTCACTGGTTTTAAAACGACTTCTTCACTGTTTTAGAATGTTTTTGTTTATCATTTTACCCTCTTATTTTGTTTTTTTTCATCCCCCAACCGATCCATTTTTGTCTGAGGCTGTCTGCCATTTTCCCTTGCCTTTGTGTTTGTCACTCTGTCTGTCTGTCTTTTTTTTGTCTAACAGTCTTTGTGTTTCGGTCTGTCTGTCTGTCTGTCTGTCTGTCTGTCTGTCTGTCTGTCTCTCTCTCCTGCTTGGAGACATTCTCATTTGGACCGGTGCCTTGAACCCCCTCACCACCCCCACCTCAAAAGACCAACGCAATAGTTCCTGGTTGCAAACCATTTCAAGGGCCTCTTCAAAGTAATTCAATCAATAAGGCCCTCATGTTGGGTTAAAGCTGGGGTTACAGGCTGAAATTGCATTGTTTCAGACACTCCCTTATCCCCACTAAGTCTCACTCAAAGTGCCCTAAACCACTGTTTCCCAAACAATGGCTCGGGACCCATTTTGGGGTTTTATGGGTGTAAACATATATTGTTTTAATGTTTCCATATAAACAAAATCATTATTTCAAAAAGTTTCAAATAAATAGTTTCAGAACAAGAAAACATAACAATAATCCCCAAAATTCCATAAATAAATAACAATAATTAAGAAATAGTACAAATAGCACTATGCGTCACACTGTGAAACATTGTGAGCTTGTAAGTCAGATTAAATTGAGCTTAAGTGGATAATTCACAACGTATTTGTGTGAGTTTGGGTGCCAGGTAGACAAAAAAGTTAGTTTTTGGGTCTCAAGTGAAAGACGTTTCAGAACCCCTGCAGTAAACTATTTCTTTCTTAATGTGAGTCATGCTCTGCATAGTAAATCGTAATTCGTAAATCGTTGCTGTCGGGCAGAAACCTCTTATCTCCATATTCTAACTTTTTGTGTTTTTTCGTAAATTAACGCCCTACTTGATCATACTACAGCGTCACACAAAAGCATCAAAAGTAGCAGATCTACAAGCTCGCATTTTGAGCTTGTAGATCTGCTACTTTTTATATATTTTTTATTTGAATCCTGAACAGTTTTGGACATATGAGGTTTCCACCTGACAGAGAAGAGATATCAATCATCTCACATTTATATAATCCCATTTTACCCCTGACAAAAGGACTTTTTCTAAAACCCTAAAAAACAAGACCAAACCATCCAGGATTTTCCCATTTATTTTGTGTGTATTCTTTCGTCTAAACCGTCTCCATCACAACATAAATGTTTATGATGTCTGAAATGTGTGCGCTGCCTGACGCGGAGGCGCTTTTCAAACTTCTTCATGTCACGGACCCCCAAATCGACTTTGACAGGGGCCACGGACCCCCATTTTAAAATCATTCTGTCCCATATAGACCCTGATATGAAAATAGGTTTTGGTTTAAATTGACTATTGGCTTAATCGTACATGAGAAATAAATTCAAAGTGGCGCATTGAAACATATTTTTTAAGATAGTCATACTGTTTCTAAAAGAACAAGTACCCACCTGCATATTATGCCAATGTATGTACATACCTGCTATCACATACGCTATCTGTATATATGACATGTATCTTTATTTATTTACCTGTTTCTAAACCACGTTTCTTTCTCTTTTCTCTCCTGTTCTCACTCTACCTATCCTCCTTCTCACGGGAATACTACAAAATGACGGAGTGACAATTCATTGACAATTAAACGACAATTAAATATGAATCGGATTCTGTATTCTTTTTTTGTACTGTCACAATTGAAAGCAAATTGAATAATAGTAAAATGAATACAAAAAAATCTCTAAGCAGTGCACAAAATAAAACAAATAACTTGTGTTTCTTCTAGAGCAGTGTTGATTTTGACAGCAAATTTTGCTTACATTTTAGTCATAGTATTTTGAATAAAATTCCATTTAGTTTTAGTCATATTTTAGTCATCTGAAATGTTTTAGTTTGTGTCTAGTTTTAGTCGACTAAATATCATAAGATTATAGTCGATTAAATCTACAGTTGATTTAGACTAAAATGTATTTTGGCGGTGCCTTGATGGTGTCGTAATGGCTGATTTTACACTTGGTTGTATGCTGAAAATAGCCGATCTACAAGTTCACAACGCGTCGCGCTGTGACGCGTTGTGAGCTGGTAGATCTGCTATTTTCAGAGCGCAACACCCGAGCGCAACACCCGAGCGCAACCAAGCATAAAATTACTTGTCTTTTAGTTCTACTGGATCTCTTCTCCCTAACATTTTAGTCTAGTTTTTATTTGTTGATGAAATTGTCAATATATTTAGTTACAGTTTCAGTCATCATAGCTTAGTCTTTACTTAGTCTTTATTTAGTTTTTATCTAGTTTTCGTCAGTGAAAAAAGGTTCACATTTTTCGTCGTAGTTTTAGTCGACGAAATCAACACTGTTTGAGTGTGCGTGCCATGTTCCTCACTAGCCTCCTGTCATGTTACTCAATACGCTGCTTTGATTGGGCCGACGGCGCTACACACACCAACACGACCACATGGTAGCGTGAGGTCACAGAGAACAGGTGAAGCAGCACAGGTGAGCTTGGCAGGAGAACACACACACACACACACGCATATCAGATGTTGTTCTGAAGCCTCTTGTTGGCAAACCCACTTCACTCACAAAGACCACTTGACCTGGGTAACAGCGCTGGCTGCACTCATGATAACATAACATGTCGTTGCTGTCGGGCAGAAACCTCTTATCTCCATATTGTAACTCTTTGTGTTTTTTTTCAAAATTAACGCCCTACGTGATCATACTACATTGTCACACAAAAGCATCAAAAGTAGCAGATCCACAAGCTTGAAACGCCGCGTTTCGAGCTTGTGGATCTGCTACTTTTGCAATTTTTGAACTTGAATCCTGAAAAAGTAACAGTTTTGGACATATGAGGTTTCCACCCGACACAGACGATATAATCATAATAATTGTGTCCCCTTTAGTTGGATATTGACCAAGTAGCCTATATACATTTGCACACACCTGGAATTTGTCTGCTGTATGTAACCACTTAAACCCTATATAATTAGTTGTCTGGAGTCCCGCAGGGGTCTATATTAGGTCCCTCTACAGTCTACACACTAAATATCTTCACGGAAAACAGCCGATCTACAAGCTCACAACACGTTGCGTTGTGATACGCTGTCTACGTATTATAGTGATACAATGTGAACTTATGGACCATGTCTAACAAAAACAAACTTTCCAGCATTACACGTACTGCCTCAGATATCACACTGGCCTTCACACACGCAAACTTTCTGATATGAACGATAAAGCCATCACACGCCTAGCAGCACTGACAATAGTAAAGGACACTGGTCATCCCCTTAATTGTCACTTTTAAGCCTGACCTCGATTAGTTGAAGAGTCGACTAATCGATTCAACTGCCAATCCCTCAGTCGAATCATGAAGAAAAAAAGAAAAAACAAGTATATGTTAAATCAGACATTAAGTACCCCCCACAGCCCAAATGGAATGATCCTCTATTGCATAACAGTTTTTAGTTTTTTTGGCATGATTCGACTGAGAGATTGGCAGTCGAATCAGACTGATTCGACGGCCAATCTGTCAGCCGAATCATGCATTTTTTTTTTTTTGGCTTGATTTGACTATACCAGTCGACTATATTCTATAGGCAACATTTGGCCAATCCTATTCGGCTATAAATTCTTAGTCAAGGACAGGCCTAGTCACTTTACAATTATGCCATCTGGACAGATACGTAGAACTTTGACATGGGAAAAGGTTCACTTTAGTAGGAGTTTTTGGCCACTCAGCCATTGCAGGATTAAACAAACTGCTGTTCTCAAAGTGGGGTTCGGGTACCCCCAGGGGTCCTTGAGGGTGGTTCCAAGGGGTCCCCACCCAGCTAAATCATTGATACAGTAGTTAGAAACCAAATGGACCATTACGTGTCTTTAACTCAGAGTTACGGGGGCCCGTGGCCTAATTAAACACTAAACTGCGGGCCCTATAAATTAAAAAAGTTTGAGAATGTTTCAGAGGATTAGTACGGTACATGTTGTCAACCCTGTCGGAGCTTTTCTCTTCCACTAACATACGACGCACGATGACATTATGTTCTCACATCCTCATGACCTCCAGCCTGAGCCCAATAAAGCCGGGCTGAACTCTGTGACTCAGTAATTCCACAAGTTCACTGGTGAAACAGCAGTCAGTAATAAAGTCACTCCATCACCCGTCTCTGAACCACACAACTTTCTACAGCAAAAACAACAACAGTGTGTGTGCGTGCGTGCGTGCGTGCGTGCGTGCGTGCATGCGTGCGTGCGTGCGTGCGTGCGTGCATACACAGACATTACACAACACAACACAGACACAATTACGCAAACTAATGCTTACTGTACATCTCAAACTAAGGCTCACGTCTGATAAATATACTTTGTCGTATGGCAGTGCATGTCGTGCGCTGAGAATAGCCAATTTATTAGCTCTCAACGCGTTGCAAAAGCGACACGTTGTTAGCTTGTAGATCAGCTATTTTCTGTATAATACGGAACATAACATTATCGTTGCTGTCCGGCAGGAACCAGCTGAACTAAATTTTTCCGCTTTTGCATTTTTTTCCATAAATCAGTGCTATTGAACACCCTTTACCCTTGTTTGTTGGTAAAAAAGTATTAAAAAGCGCTTCTGACAAAAGCAGCTAACTCCATTGGATCATCAAACTTTCTGCTAAACCAGCTAACTCCAGCAAAGGGGGGTGGAGTTAGCTGGTTTTGCTGACTCCAGGCTCCACCCCCTTTTGTCCATTCAGCTGTTCTCATCAATGATGAACAAAACCTCCTAACTCCATTTTTGTTCAGTTTTTTTCATTTCCTGAAAAATGAACATTTTGGAGTTAGCTGGTTCCTGCCGGACAGCAGAGATATAATATTTTCCATAAATTAGACTAACAACCTCTCCTTTACCTTCACTGCCTCCTTGTCACCAAGTCACTCGCTCGCACGCACTCACTCACGCACGCACAGACTCGTAGCAGGCCTCAGGTCTCCTGACATAGCCTCTCCTGTGACATTTCATCAGCAGGTGAGTATGGCATCCAGACCATGTCGTTGTGATTGGCTTTGTGCTCCGCTGTCGCAGCGACGGGGGGGAAGATTGATCGCGGAGGCCTGAGGGGCCGGTGTGTGTGTGTGTGTGTTTGTATGTGTGTGTGTGTGTGTGTGTGTGTGTGTGTATGTGTGTGTGCGTGTGTGTGTGCGCGTGTGTGTGTGTGTGTGTGAGAGAGAGGGGACAGCGTGGAAAGGTCAGGCTCTGAGGTGAAGCCTCTGATATTGACTCTACAAAGGTTCCCTCTGATGAGACAATAACGCCTGGGCAGCCCCTTGCAGCGTACACACACACACACACACACACACACACACACACACACACACACACACACACACACACACACACACACACACACACACACACACAAAACACAACAGAGCATGCAACAATTTCAAACAAGCGCTCGTTGAATTATAATGAATAAACAATGCGATGCTGCAGCAATTTGAGTCACTGTAAATATGTCTGCTGTACAGTGGATGGTGGATGGTGTCTCTCCATCCGCCTTGGGGGGCTCCTGGGGGGGCTTCTGGGGGTCCTTGGAACAAATTCATATCCGCCAAATACATATCTAAAAATGTTTTCTAAATCACAACAGTATGTTGTTGCTATGTCAGTGGTGCTCCAACTTTTCCATGTCAAGGACCCCCAAAATGATACGTATTTGGCCGCGGACCCCCATCTCAAAATATGTTGTTCCAGGGACCCCCCAGAAGCACAGATCGGAGTTAAAAACTTTCGCTTTAAAACATATACATATTCAAAGATTTGCACAAATCTTCCACGATTAGAAAAAATGTAGCAGATCTACAAGCTCATATGAGCTTGTAGATCTGCTATTTTTGAATAGCCAAAGAAATCTTAAAATTACACAGATCCCGGTCTTAATGGATTAAAGGGAACCGCTAATCGGACCGTTGAAGAGGGACACGTTAAGGAATCAGAACCGTTAAAATCCTAAAGGATCCCGACCCTAAGCAGGCAGAGTTTGTGTCCCGTGGTGCGGCGGCATCTGGATGCGTTTACGTTGGTTTAGAGATGATTTCTTGTGTTTCCACTGAGTCGTGGGTCGCGGTGTGACCGAAGTTCAGCTGTGCCATTCTGTCAAAACTGTGTTCTGTTCAATTCTGTGTCCAAGCCACACTGCAAAAAGCCAAAAGTGCCAATTTAACCACTTCAACTTGGCGTCCCTATATTTTGGGTATGCCATTAAAGGCCCCTCATAGGCAAACATTCTCAAAAATGTTTGAACGTCTCCAAAAATAGACAAGAAATAGCTTGTACAGTAGATCGGCTATTTTTGACAGGCGACATCATCGTATGACAAAGTATGAAATAGGGCTTCAGTGGTTAACTCTTGGAGGTAGTAGGGCAACAGATAAGGCATAACTTAATTTGTTTTTACATACTAGTCCTTATCTAGACAACAATACAGTATTAGCTGATTATCTTTTTTAAAGAAAATGCATGGAAATGACTTAAAAGGGGAAAGATTCTCCATATCTGCTGAAAAAGCAGCTATTTGGGTAAGAATCATGACATCATGAGTGGAGGAAGTTGCTAGTTGTATATACTGTATATCTGACTGTGGTACTTGGTATAATATTGGCCTATAAATGTACATTGTAAACATCTAGCATTCAAAACCAGCTGTACCTGCAATGCTCTGGAAGCCTTTCTAAGGTTAAATGTAAAATGTAATGTTTATTGATGATATAAGTATCCTTGTTTGTTTCTACGGAATTTAGCACTTTTTTCACTCCTTACAGCACAAAACTACTCAACTGGATGATTTCTGACTGTTGGGTTAGGGATAGATTTAGCTGTTCAAACACCAAAATATATGACATATTTATTGTTTAGGACAAATGCCAAATGATAACAGTTTTTATTTGAATTTCCAGCATTTGAAATTCTCTGAATTCTTAATTTCTCAGTGCCTCTTGTCTGAACGAACCAACCAGGTATATTTAATTGACTTATTGTCGCTGTCGGGTGGAAACCTCTTATGTCCAAAATAGTTACTTTTCAGGATTCAAATTCCTAAATAGATGCTTGTAGATCTGCTACTTTTGCTGCTTTTGTGTGACGCAGGGCGTTAATTTGCGAAAAAAGTAAAAAAAAATGAGGAGATAGGAGGTTTCTGCCTGACTGCAACGATATATGCACTAACTATCGCTTGAACTTATTACTTTCCTCGGTTACATCATCATTGTTTCTCTCCTTTCCACCACTCTCCTCATCTGTCTTTCCCTAATCTTGCTCACACCCTGCTTCTCTCTCTCTCTCTCTCTCTCTCTCTCTCACACACCTTATCTCTCTCTCTCTCTCTCTCTCTCTCTCTCTCTCTCTCTCTCTCTCTCTCTCTCTCTCTCTCCCCTTATCTCTCTCTCTCTCGGTCCATCTCTCACCAGACTCACGGTGTGTTTTTCGCGCAGGACGCTTCCCCTCATTGTGCTTCACTCGGCGAGCGCTCCATGCCGTACATTTCCATCTCCCGCCTCCATCTGTGCCCCGCGTGCCCATTTATCTTAACGCCCACCACCTGGCAGCGAGGGGGCCCGGCCACCGCTCCCCCTGTCTGATGTTGATCTGTGGGGCCCTCTCTCTCTCTCTCTCTCTCTCTCTCTCTCTCTCTCTCTCTCTCTCTCTCTCTCTGTGGAGGAACGTAACTAAGTACATTTACTCAAGTAACGAAGTACAGTTTTGAGGTTGAGTATTTCAAATTTTCAACACTTTATGCTTTACTCTGCTACATCTCAGAGGCAAATGTTGCACTTTTTACTAGGCATACAATTATCTGACATCTTTAGTCGCTAGTTACTTTGTCGATTTGGATTTTCAAAACAAAACCTACATTAACCACTTAAGCCCTTTTTTATACGCTGGCTATTGGAAAATAGCTACAAGCTTGTAGTTCTATTTTCAAAATAGTTTGACATTAAGATTGCTGAACCTAAGTATATATGACTGTATAAACTTTTGTTCTTTTACTCAAGTAAATTTTTTAATACAAGCCTTTTAATTGTTTAATATTGCGTTATTATTACTTTTACGTAAGTGAAAAAATCAGAGTACTTCTTCCACCACATCTTTCTGCTCTCTCTCTCTCTCTCTCTCTCTCTCTCTCTCTCTCTCTCTCTCTCTCTCTCTCTCTCTCTCTCTCTCTCTCTCTCTTCTCACACACTCACATACACACACACAGGCCTGCGCCCATGGGAGAACCTGCCTGGCTAATTAAAGGAAAACAAACTGTGCACTTTCCAGCCGCACGCTGCAAAACACTGCTTATTAAGGAGTAGAAAGTCAAACTTCATGATTCATTAAGAAGGAGGAAGTCTGAGCCCACTGAACACATGAGGGGGGGGGGGGGGAGAGCAGAGTATGTATGGAGGGATGTATGTATAGATGGATGGATGCCAAACAAGGTGTGTGTGTGTGTGTGTGTGTGTGTGTGTGTGTGTGTGTGTGTGTGTGTGTGTGTGTGTGTGTGTGTGTGTGTGTGTGTGTGTGTGTGTTCGTGTTATTTCTAAGGAGGGGTCTTAAGGGTTGCATAGGGACAAAGGCACTGATTTTGTTCAAATGTGTTAACACGACAGTGAAAGTTGTGGTCAGCACGATGTCAGCTCTATTCTCTGATATCATCGTTCCTGTGTGTGTGTGTGTGTGTGTGTGTGTGTGTGTGTGTGTACACCGCAAATTACAGCTCCATTTAGTTCCAATTGTACACTCTCAGGAGTCAAATTAACACTCTTATTTTACTGTATACATGTTCGTGTTCACATACGCACGCTACATCTTGAAGTACTGCCGTCAACCTGTGCCAGCTAGCGTGTGCGCACGTGTGTGTGTGTGTGTGTGTGTGTGTGTGTGCGTGCGTGCGTGGGTGTGTGTGTTTATTGTGCGAGTTTAAAACGCGTAGCCTCCCGTCTGTGTTCACTTCTCCCCTCTCTGTCCTCCAGCTTTCCTCGGCTTGATGTTTTCCTTTGGTTCTAATGAGTTCTAAGTGGCCAATACTTTCTTCTGCAGGAAACTCGTGTCAAACTAATTAACTTTTAATGAGAGGAAACCCACTGATTAGAGTGTTTTTCTTGGCAAACGAGCCAATTAATTCTGTTGGTCGGTTGCAGCAGGGCTGAGGGGGCCGGCCGAGGAGAAGGCCTCTCCTCTTCAGACTTCTCTCTCGGTCTTTTACTCATGGCTCTTTACACACACACACACACACACACACACACACACACACACACACACACACACACACACACACACACACACACACACACACACACACACACACACACACACACACACACACACACACACACACACACACACACACACACACACACACACACACACACACACACACCCTCTCTCGTCTGAACCCGCGCTCAGTCTGTTTGGCCAGCTGCTGATGCGATGGCATTCTGATATGTAAGTCCACACACGCCCTTTTACTGAGTGTGTCTCTCTCACGCTTTCTCTTTCTCTCTCTCACACACACACACACACACACACACACACACACACACACACACACAGACGCACACGCATGCGCATGCACACAAACACGTTTATATTACCATAATTGTGAGGACATCGACATTTTAGGACACCGGTTTTATGGATTCCAGTTAAAAAAACTCTTTAGCAATGTTTAACCCCGAAGCCGAAAATAACCGATCTAGCTTGTAGATCAGCTATAGTATGTTCAGTGTGTGACTGTCTGACACCAGCGGTCAACTATGTTGAAATCAGGCTTAACTCCAACCCTAACCCCTAAACCTAAACTGTAATCCTAAACCCAACCTGAAAATCTAATCATATTTTTCTTTTAATATAAAATAACCATTTCGTGTGAGAACCAGGAAAATTGTCCTCACATCTATGTATCATCATTATATTGTGTATTATTCCAAATCTATTTTACTTGAGGGGATATTTAGCCCTCACAAGCATAGTCATATATGAGTGTACACACACACACACACACACACACACACACACACACACACACACACACACACACACACACACACACACACACACACACACACACACACACACACACACACACACACACACACACACACACACACACACACACACAGCCCAATACTGCTCTCTAGTGATGTCTTGGAGATCTTTGCAGCCTCTCTGCATGATAAAGGCCTGTCCAAGGCCTGGTTCTCAAACATTTTCATGTAAAGGACCCCCAAATTGATAAGAAGTAGCCTATACTATTTGGCCGTGAAACCCCATTTGAGAAGATTTTGTGCCAGGAACCCCCATGAGAGAAGATTTGTAGATCTGTAGAAAAAAATGTGTGCGTGTGTGTGTGTGTGCGTGTGTGCGTGTGTGTGTGCATGTCTAACAAGAAGCACAGGAGCAAACAGGGCCTATTTGACTCTTATTTTCATATCAGAGTGAGTTTAACTACCAATAGAAGCACATTAGAAGGCACTAAAGTCTCCTAACGGAGCCGTTTAGCTCCGGTGGGAGATGAGCATACACTCTCTCTCTCTGTCTCTCCCTCTCTCTCTCTCCGCCATTCCCTGGAATCCCGAGTGGGAGCGTTTGATGTGTCGATCGGAGCGTCGATCGGAGCAGAGCGAGCCGCTCAGAACCTGGGAAATGTGTCCGTTTCATCTCTCAATTACTGTCAAGGTTTGAAGTGCTGGTGTTCTGCCTTCATCCGTCACAATATGGCTCAAATTCGTAGAAACATAGGGGAAAAGAATGAAAGAACGAACGGACGAACGGAGGAAAAGCAAGTCGATGAGTCCAGAAGCGGAGAGAAAGAAACAAGACAGACAGACAGACAGAGCCTGGCAGCTGCCGTTTCATAACCTGTCTGAGACCTACAAAGATGCATTTTTGTTTAAAGTCCCCTACCCCACACTCCTGATAAGGGCTCTAGAGGTGGAGAGAGAGAGAGCTTTTCTAATCGTCAGAGGTTCTTTAGTAGGATGTCGGTGATCTAGACCTCATCATCACTGCCTTTTATAGGCCTGATTTCACCCCAGGCAACAGATGCTGCTGCTGCTGCCACACACACACACACACACACACACACACACACACACACACACACACACACACACACACACACACACACACACACACACACACACACACACACACACACACACACACACACACACACACACACACACACACACACAGAAGACATTGCTAAATTGGATTAAAGAAACAAATAAAATGTTGTTGCTAAACACAGAGACAAAGAGCAAAAACAGAAAGAAACAGAGAGATTAAATCATTAGCTCCTACTTCCTGGTTCAGTACCAACGTAGAGTAGCTTCAACAATTTCACGATCAAGCTACGGGCATTCTGTGGCCAAGGTCAAGGTCATTGTCATGCTCGATTTATGATCCATCGTATACGTTGGTGCCGCAGGCCAAAAATACAAGTTCTACAAGTTCGTAACGTGTTGCGGAGGCGACGCAAGGTGAACTTAGAGACTATTTTTGGCCTATGCCACCGTTGTACAACAAAGTATAAATCGTTGTAGTTGACAGGCGTATAATTTACCCACAAACGCTGCTCTTGTTTATTATAATACATCTAGACCAACCGTTTCTCGGAATTGTTCATTTCAGTGACTTGTAAGATAATCACACTGAAATGCACTGTGAAATGCTTTGGAACTATTGTTAATTTTGGCAGATGTCTAAGAGTGGAAGGAGCTTTGCATTTGAGAGAGATGCAGTCAAACACAGACTCATAATTTACACCAACATAATGGATGGTTGTCGTAAAAATGTTTGCTCATGTTTAACTGTCCTACCAATGAAGTTATTGAAACTGGCTTTGAAACTGACAGTAACAGAGCGACAGATGGAGGTAGTCAGAAGTAGTCAGTACAGTATATCTGTGTGTGTGTGTGTGTGTGTGTGTGTGTGTGTGTGTGTGTGTGTGTGTGTGTGTGTGTGTGTGTGTGTGTGTGTGTGTGTGTGTGTGTGTGTGTGTGTGTGTGTGTGTGTGTGTGTTCGTGCGTGCCTGTGGTTTGGGGAAATGTCTGCAATGTCCTAAATTCAGTTGCTTTAACAGCCCTACCCCTGACTACATTCCTTATTCTGTCTCTCTCTATCCCTGCTTCCAGCTGGCCTGTGTGTACGCAGGCGTACTTGCGTGCGTATGTATGGACGCAAAGGGGATATGCCTCTGATGACCAAATATGATATATTAAACAGAACTGCATTTCTTTTTTTTTAGGGGTGTAATTCTGTACAACAGATTTATAAGTGTGTGACATCAGAACCGGCTCTTTATGAGCTAGATTTATCTCTGACAAACACATCAACTGCATCAAATTATAGTTTTCTGCATTTGGTGCTCGTTATGGCGTCTTATGACATTACCACAAAGTGGAAAAATCCTCAGCAAACCATAATTCATATCATGTGTTTTGGTTATGATGCAGCGCTGTTCTTGATTTGTCAACATGACCGAGTAACAGTAAACTCTGGAGTGTCAATTTAACTCTGAGTTAGAGGAACGCTGAGGATTTTAACTGGACTAGTGTCTCCTAAAGGCTCGCCTAAAGCCACATTCTGGGTTAAATTATCACTGAGGATTTTGCGGGTCCAGAATTACTGTATTGTTTAGCTTACCTCTGCAAGCTGACAGCCATCTGTCTTATTATAACTGATTTATTGTAACTGTCTGCAACTGTTTCTAATTGTTTTAATTGACGTGTGTTTTTATTGTTATTATTTAAGTTGGAAGAGAGTAATTGTATTTTATTCTATTATGGCTATTAATTATTATTGTGTTAAGGGAAAATAAAGGTTTGAATCAAAATTAATATAATCCCTATTACTTACATTTTCATTGGGTAATGGGTAAGGTATTTCTTTCCCTAAAGTCATCGTGTTACAAAGTCACTAATCTCTCAAGCTGATTGCTGCCTTATAGACATGAGTCTGGGAAATAACTAACCTTATGCAACATTGCACAGTATTGTGCAACATCTAATGGCTGAATGTTGTCTATTGCACCATTAAGCTTTGATTTACTGTTAGTAGTGGCAGCTCACACACTTTTCCACTTCTGATCTCTAGCTACAGTAAATACACTAATGGTCACAAATAGTGCCCAAGGTAATTGGAGATACATTGCAAATAATATTTGTATATATTATACAGTACACACTCGGTGGCCATTTTATTAGGTACACACACCTACTATCAGGCAGGTATATCCTAGATTTATCAGTAGCTCTTTCTGAGATGCTGGAACCACCCTGTGTGGCACTAATAATTGTATCACGTACAAAGTCTCTTCCTCATTCTGACGTTTGGTGGAACTGAAACTGAACCTCCTGGTTCCTATGCAATACTTTATATACTGAGTTGCAGCCACATCACCCTCTCTTTGGAAGAGTAGGTTGTTAGCATTAATGAACGGGGGTACCTATTAATTGACCAGCTCAGTGGCCTTTAGAGTGTCCGCCCTGAGATTGGGAGGTCGGGGTTCGAGGAAACCCATCGAACGCCGACCTCGACTCCCCGGCTGGGTCATACCAAAGAATATAAAAATGGGACCCGATGCCGCCCTGCTTGTCCCCCTGATTTATTTACTTGTACATCAAGCCGCCTCACACTACAGAAACAGGAGATAGGCTCCTGCCCTATGGGCCACATGGCTCGGTAAGGCTTACTTATACCTATTAAAGTGGCCACAATTTTTTAGGGTGGATTGTCCCTTTACCAGCTGCAACTCTCCTCCAACACTGGAGGTCCAGCTGTCTTAGAGCAACTCTGCAGTAGATATTATGTCATTCCCATGGGGTTCTCCATCCCTGTGACCCCGAGCACCTTTTCATATTGGCTGCATCCTGTGCGAGTGTCTCCGTGTGGTTGTATATCCACTGTCAGCCTGTCCTCCTCTGCACCGGACAAACCTTTCACTTTCTCACACTCGCTCAATCTCACACCGTTCCAGTCCATTTGTCACCTTACACTCCCTCACGGCTCACCTCGTTCTTTTACTGTCTTGCTCCAAAACACACATGCACGCACGCGCAACCACACACACAAGCATTTGTATCACCATACTTGTGTTGTGAGGACATAAATATTTTAGGAGAGGAATGCCATCTTAACATTCTTTTTGCCTTTTTTAACGCTTACCTTAAAGCATGAGTTATACTTAGTTGTGCGACACACTAGCCCACGACTAAATCAGTTATAACTCTAAGCCTAACCCCAACCCCTAAACCTAACCTATAAATGCTTCATCCTAACCTTAACCCCAACCGGATCTTTTTTTAAGCCATGAAAACAGGAACATTGTCCTCACAATCTCTATTTCTTAAATTCTAGTATACTTGTGGGGACATTTGGGCCCCACAACAACTATAATACAATCACGCACACTCGCAGAGTTTCTTTTTTCCCACTCTGCAGTCTCTAGAGGGGGGAATGTAGTGCTAGTCCTCAGTCAGTTATGTTAGCTTGTAAATATATTTCTTCTTGGAAGCATGGTTTGTTCTGTCGGAGGAAATGCTTTTCTATCTGCAACCAACTACAACTAGATCAGAGCCACAGACTGTTTAAAGCTACATTATGTAGATCTCTAGGAGCCTAAGACATCTCCGCCAACAAATACACTCAGTCTTACTTGTGCTCTTCTCCGTCCTTTCCATCTTTAACACAGTATATACTTGTCTGTTATTTCTATAATCCACAGTATGGAGCTAAACTGGAATATGTGTGGGAATCATGTGAAAGGTTCATGGAGCATTGCATAGGGTATCACTGCCACCCAGTGGACAAAGATAGTACTCCATGTTCAGGGTTGTTATAGTATTAGAAAATAATAGGTCAACACTCAACACTCACTCAACTTTACTGACATTTTGCTTCCTTGTCAGACAAATCATAGATAGTACTGAGAGTAATAAGATGTTCCTGTAACTCCTAGTTCAAGCTATTTCAAAGTTTGGTCAGGTATCAGGCTATAAGTTAAATCTCAACCAAAGTGTTTTATTTCCCATTAACGATAAGGCCCGTCAACTGTCGTACCAGAATTTTCCCTTCTCTGTCAGTAAAGATAGCTTTATTTACTTAGGAGTCTGTGTAACGTATAAATACAAAGATCTGATGGACAATAACTTCAAAACTACACTGAGAAAGGCCAAGCAAGACATGGAGAGGTGGGCTTCACTTCCATTGTCGCTAGCTGGTAGGATAAATTCTGTGAAAATGACTATTATGCCTAGATCTTTTTTTCTTTTTCAAGCAATCCCAGTCTTTATTCCAAAGTCTTTTTTATAAGGAACTGAATAAATACACGTTAAAAAGGCCCTCATCACTTCCCCCATCCGGGTGAACTGCAATTTTGCTCCTTCTCTCACAGATCCATCCTATCAGCTTTGGTATGGGAAGGGAATTAAGTGTGTGAAGGACCTCTTTAAAGAGGGACACTTCATTTCTTTTGAGCAGTTGAAGAAGGATTTTGATATTCCACAATCAAGCTTCTTTAAATATCTACAAGTACGTAGTTTTATCATAAGAAAGACACTTTTCCCTGGCAACTCCACAGGGTACCTGGGTGGACGAGTGCTTGAGCTGGGACCCGGGAGGCAGGGGCATAGTTTCTAGGGTATATGACAGCATCCAGAGGGTAGCTTCCCCGTCACTTAATCATGTAGCAGGGGCTTGGGAGGAAGAGCTAGGGATTGATCTGCCCGTCTCAATTTGGCAGTCGGCAGTTTCACTGGTACATTCATCTTCAATTTGCATAAGGCATGGGTTGATACAATTCAAGGTTTTACACAGGTTGCATCTATCTCCAAGTAGACTAGCTACTTTCTATCCCAATTTAGATCCAGCTTGTGTTAGGTGTAATCAGGGCCCAGCTACCCTTAGCCACATGTTTTGGTCGTGCCCTAGACTGACTACATTCTGGACGGAGGTATTTAATACCTTTTCATATATGTGTAAATCAACTATAGACCCCAATCCAGTGACTGCATTGTTTGGTGTTCTCCCACAGGGAACACCAATAGCGACTCACCAAGCTGAAGCTATAGCCTTCTCCTCTTTACTTGCTAGACGACTGATATTGTTCAGTTGGAAAAAAGAGGCTCCGCCATCCCACAAACACTGGGTGGCGGATGTTATGTCACATCTTAAACTTGAACAGCTTAAATATACGATCAGAGTATACTATAGTCTGGCAAACGTTCCTGTCATACTTTGAGTAGGTGTATTCTACTGTTGCAATATAGCCATTGCAGTATAGCCATTTGCCTTTCTCCCCCCCCCTTTCCTTCCCCCTTTCTTCCCAGTTGTTTGATTTCTTTGTTTTACAGATTTTTCCTTTCCTTTTTCTTATCTCTTATTGACTTGAATTTTTGTAACATTAATACAGTTTTTCATGAAAATATATTTTACTATAATGTCCTTGCACTTTCGGTCAATTAATTACTGGTTGATATGAGTATTTGTTTCATTTGATATTGTGTACCAAATGAAACAAGACGTCTGTGGTGTCTTGTAGTTTGTTATATGTTGGTATGTGCATGTACGTTGTCTTGAAAAATTCGATAAAAACATTTGAATAAAAAAACTCATAGTTCAAGCCTGATGGACACACCGGTCACTCTCTGTGCAATCTGGGAACCCATCGCCAAATAAAAAGGAAAAACAGCGCCCTCTGCTGTTTTTTACTCTTTCACTTGGCTCTGGGGGGGGCTATACGGTGGACCCGTGCGCAAGGAAACCAGGGTTTTTGGTCTGCCTTCAGCGCTTCACTTCCGGTGGTGTCACTATGTTTTCATTCCCTCTAACAATATTTCTCCACGGAACACTAACACCAATTCTCCCAAAGAACATGGATCGTTTTGGTTATAAGCCCACTTGTTTCTATGATGAAAGAGCAATTTAAAATGTTACTAACTTTCCGTGGTCTTGTCGGCTTCGAGGGCGCTATTGTTAAATGAGTTTCGGCTTGTTTCTAGTGGGGAAGGAACGGCACACACGTAAATCCCACCCACTACTACATTTGATTGGGTAAAGCGCGGCCTGCTTCCTGATCTGATAGCACGCCCACTTATAAGCAATGCGCACGGGTTGTCAACACAGCTACCGACAGATTCAAACGCAGAGCAGAATCTGTTCTTGAGAGATTACTCTCTGTGTGGTAAAGACTTCCAGTATTACCAAATCTATCTTAAAGCTGAACTGCAGGGCTTTGGCCAATAGCAGCACATGTGAAATTATAGGTGATATTAGGCATGTAAACAAATCCATGTTTGTTTTACATGGAAACCGACATAGTTCAACTTACAATTTCTCTCTGGAAGATGTGTCTCTGAATGTGGTCCCAAGGCCTCCCAGCTCTGAGCCGACTGATGTCCTTCTATCTCCTCACCCACTGCCAAATGAAGATACCTGGTAAATAAAAAATGGTAAATGGTGCATTTATATAGCGCTTTTATCCAAAGCGCTTTACATAGATTGTGCCATTCACACACACATTCACACACCGATGATGGAGGAAACCATGCAAGGCACCAACCTGCTCATCGGGAGCACTGAGGGGTTCAGCATCTTGTTCAAGGACACTTCGACACCAACTCTGGGGGAGCCCGGGATCTAACTGGGAACCTCACGGTTCCCATCCGGCCACTCTACCCCTGAGCCACTGCCGCCCCAACCTGTCAAAGATCAGAGAAAACATTCCTTTTATTATGGTTTACTTCTGTGGAGGATTTTAAACCTAAACTGTTCCTCAACGTTTCCCCAGTTTCACCGATATAGTTTCCTTCAGTAGTGGACTGGTGTAAAAAAAAGAACAATTTCATAATGTGCAAGACAATGATAAAGTCTCCTCTAGCGCCCAGTGGTTCCCACCCTTTTCTGGATCCACTTGAAAATCAGCCGGCGTGTCAAGTGGTCAGATGGGTGGGTAGTGTGTATTTTCAGAGTGCTTATTTTAATGATCAATCAATCGATTGTGTTCCGGCTTGGATCAATCAAACTGACCGTGTATACTTTAAGTTCCTATTTATCGGAGTGTAGCACAGAGGCTGATAACCAAAAGGCCCACCTTTAGACCACTAGTGGATCCAAGGTTCTACTTTGGTGTAATTTTTGCAAAGTTTCAAATCGATTCTTGAATCATTTTGTTAATAAATATTTCCTCTTGAGTAATATACTTTAGTTTGTCAACTTTTATTTGTCGTTACTAAATAAAAATACAAATAAAGATGTAACCAATGGCCAAGTGGTTAAGGAGCATACCACATAGTCTCTGATGCAGCCTGACAGGTACCTTGGCTGCATGTCATTCCCCAACTCTCTCCGCTGTTTCCTGTCAATCTCCACTATACTATCAATACAGTGATAACATGTGTTACAGCTGAAGGGGCAGTTGTGGCCTAAAGATTAGAGAAGCACGCTTGTGGACGAAAGGTTCCTGCCTTCCCGGCGTTATGTTCTGGATTGGCGGGAGGGTGAAAAACCAACACTGTCTCACCCCTCCCTC
Source organism: Gymnoscopelus braueri (assembly GCF_963280865.1). Lineage (NCBI taxonomy): Eukaryota > Metazoa > Chordata > Actinopteri > Myctophiformes > Myctophidae > Gymnoscopelus > Gymnoscopelus braueri. The sequence goes on from NC_137606.1 coordinate 47,055,449, forward strand.
AATACCCACCGTTGTGACCTTGAGCGAGCCACTGAATCCCCAAATGCTCTAGTCTAGTGGAACTGCTCAGTAGCCAGCCGGGTATTGTAGGACTGTGGTTGTAATATAGACACAAACATTAGGGCCTACCTAAAGAAGAATTCTACTCTGATTCCACCATCCTGCCTATCCCTCTACTGGCCTACAACTCATTCTCACTGACATCACCATGTGTGTGAAATAAATGGATAAATACTTCCCTGTGTGTTTTATTACATGTGCAGAGGTCATGTCAGTCACCTAATAAAACCATTTTGATCTTAAAAGGATCCCTGGTTATTACATTATAATTGCCTTCTATAACAAAACTAAATAAAAACACCTTAAATATTTTCTTTATTTTAGAAATAGTTCATATTTTACTCAAGGGGGACAAGGTTGATGATGACATTTGTCCATGTGTGGTTCAGCCACATGGAATGTACAGTATGGAATGCATGTGCAAATAAAAACAATTCAAATATAGTTTTGATGCTCATATTAACCCTAGGAAGTATTAAGTTGGTTATGTTTAGGTTAAGTACAATTGTTTATGGCTGGACCACACATGGACATTTTTTTAAAAATCTAGTAGGCTAAGTCAATGAATTAACAATATGCTATTTATATAGCACACCAAATATGTGTAAGCCTATGTATTTAAATCAACGACAATAGACTATGTCTAAAAAAAGATTTGTAAAATGTGTTATTATATATATTTTCATGTGTACATCTAATGTTCCTTGTTGACATGTTTAAAAGGATTCCTGGCTAATAAGCCAAATATGCCTTAATACATTATAATTGTCCTCTATAACTAAAATATAAAATTAAAAACACCTTTTTATTTTAGAACTAGTTAATAGTTATTTCACTCAATAGGGGCCATGCCCGTAGCAAGTTGATGATGTCATTTGTGTGGTCTAGCCCTATGGAATTTATGGAATGCGCGTGAAAATAAAAAGCAACGTTATACTTCCTAAGGTTAATATGAGCATCAAATCAATATTTGAAATGCATTTTTGCACATGCATTCCATAGGGCTAGACCACACATGGACAATGATCAGTATTCTAATTTAGAGATAATTTTGTTTATCTATTTTAGGTCAGCTATTTTAGACAGGTCAAACGAATTTTTGTAAAATAGTTCCTATTTTGTCTCCATTTTATTTCAACTATTTATCTTGAGTTAATGCTTTCCCTTTCTCCACAGGTAAAATTAGATTCAACAAACCAGGTTTCAATAATCACATTCACAGGTAGAGGTAAGTAACATTATCAAAAAATCAAATCAAATGAACACTATACTTTAGATCACAGCTTGATGTGAAATGAAAATAAAATACAACAGATGTTATACTTCAATAGTTCAGTCGGTTCAGTTCAAAAAAGTGTTTCTGTATCAAACAAAAATATGTAACACTGTAACTCCTTTTTCAGTTCAGTTAGTGTCTTAAATCCAAAACGTTGCGACACTTTGACACTTATCTTTCAGTTCAAGTTGTGCCTTAATTAGTTCAGTCCAAAAAATAATAATAATGGATTGGAAAAAATTCTAAATAAATCCCAACACTACCGCTCTGGCAGTGAGTTTCACAGTGGTCTGACCATGCAAAGTGGACCCTTGCACTAGCATGTAGATCGGTTCCTTGAATCAGTGTCCGTGGGCTTCCTAGCTCGCCATCTTGTATCTCCAAGAAATATCCTCACTGTTTTCCAACAGGGACAAAAAACCTGACCTGTACAACAGGTCATAAAGAAAATAAATCACTATCAATCACTCAGATCAACAATAAAGGGCTTCAGGTACTGCGGGCCAATTAACACTAGTTGCAGTGGACAACTAGACCCAAATTGATGACTGATTGCTGTCAGCTGGCTGCCCAGCTAAGCTGCCTTGATCAAACAATCCTTTTTTCCATGAATAAATCTATCATCAAAAATCACACTCTCTTGTACTCAAATAAGTTCAAATAATACAAAATGTTTGCATTTAAAAGTGCAAGTACAAATATTTAGTGCAGTGATCAATGCATTTGTTTTTAACTCACCAAAACACTTGGTCTGTGCAAATACAAGCACAAACCAAGGCAGGTGCTGCTCCTAAGTCTGACCAAACTCCTCACAAAGGTGTTAAGACACTCTTTATGGCTGTAACAAACGTTTATCTGTTTTTTCTTTCTGAAATCAATTTAAGTTACTTTCAGACGTTCTGTGGCTGCTTCTCTCTTACGCTGGGCAAGACCTGGGATGTTGGTTGTCTAGGAAGTTGACCACCGGAAATGGTTGCATTTGGCGGAAGTACCGCCCAAGGAAATGACGTTGATGCTTTACAAATCTGTTAAAGATGGAGTGCCATGATATTTTTCAACCCTAAAACCTGATCATAAGGTATTATTATTATGTAAGGATTTTTTTCAAAAAGAAAAAGTGTACAGTAAGTGTTAAAATGTTGTTTTTATGTGGACACGCCTCCAGTTCATTAAGTATACCTGGTTCTCACCTTAGCACCTCCTCCACCACCTTAGCACCACCCACCTGTCCTAGTCCCTCCTCCTCCTCATGCCCACACCTGTTGTGTTATGATAATGAGGGGGAGGGTATGGCATTGTGATGTCACAATGCCCCTGTTTCTCTATTGGCACTTTTGACCCTCAAGGTTTCAGCCTCCAGGAAGAAACTCCAAATAGTCAGAGAAGACATAAAACACCATAAAAACACCACCGGGGGGCTTAATGAAGTTCTATCAACCTCATAGACACATGAAAAACAGAAAAAGTGCAAAACCATGGCACCACCTCTTTAACATTCTCCGTGAATGAAACGAGTGTTGTGATTGGTCAAAAAATATCGTTTCCGGGGGAAACGGAAATCCTGTCCACTCAGGACTTCCTAGACTGTGGCAAGGAAATTAGAAAAGAAGGAAGGGACGGCCTAGGGGGCGGGCAGACGCCATTGCTTGCATGGCAGACGCCATTGGTGCGCATGGGAGCCAAAACTGGAACAGGAAGTTTGGTGAAATACTATGAAGTCTCGCTGCTTTAGGTCGTGACCAGGCTCTTCTCTTCGCAGATGAGTGAGGCTGGGACCGAGGCTACTTCTCTCTCCACTCTCAGCTCCAATATGACACACAGTGTGTCCTTAAAGGGGGAGTCACATCACTGCCTGCCTTAAAGGGATGTGTTCTTTTTTTGTACAGGTACAGTTTTACTGTTGACTCTAAACATTATCAAACCATTTTCATTTCAATCCTTATTTATCATTTATGCATTTAATGAATTACTTGTGTATTTTACTGACTTATTTATTCATTTTATTGAATACACATTACACATTACACATTGCAATCATGCTAATAAATTGATATCTTTAGAGGGAGCAGGAGGGAAGGGAGGAAACGCTTCAAAACTAACATATGCACATTAATTAGATTCTTTGAGGTGATAGGCCTATACAATCTGATTATTTAAATGTCTTTACTTTCAAAAGTGCACTGCAACCTATGACTGCTACGAACAGTCTATTCTTCTGCAACTGCTGTTGTGTTGACTGCTAACTAACTTCCGGGAACTGAACAGAAGCTCCATGATCCAGAAATTTCAATAAAAATTGTGGTCCTTGATTGCAGTGAACAGAGTTCTTGCCACTCCCCAGTGTTGCCAGATTTTGTGAGAGAAATACAAGCTCTAATATAGCTGCAAGCAGCGATGATACGGGGCCAGTGAATGCAGAAAGAAAAAAGAAAGAAGCAATGATAAGTAATATGCACAATAAGCCATAGAAACATAGAAGACTAAACTTGAGAGAAAGAAGACCATGCAATTAACAAATGATCATTTTAAACCCTCACTAACACTAACCTCAGTAAAACAACGCCTAAGCCTGCAGGGGTTGACACTAACGCCTGCCCGCCTGCCAGGGGCAGGTAAATCAAATGGTAGGGCAGGTGAAGTTTGCTATCTGGTTGCCCGATGCTGTATATTTCATAACATAACATACACAGTTAAGCCATATGTTTGCTTCACAAGTAGGCTACAGACAGAAGAGTGTATTCAGGGATGACCGAGCTGGGTGTGGGGTACACTTAGCATTTTCTTTGTTTTACCTGGGAGACAGAAGGTCTGGGTATCCCCCTTCCTGGCCTATACAGTTGCAAATGTGTTGGGCAGGGGGTGGGGGCTCACCTTTGAAGGCTGACACACCCACATATGTACCTCTTCTTTAGATCTCAATGTGACAACTGCTATATAGATTGTACTGAAATGTAAGCTTGGTGTAGTGTGTGTGTCACTCAGAGGCCGAGGGGCTGATGGTGGGGACCTCAGGGTCTCCATAGGAAGCTGTTTGTGCTATGAAATAAAACTGGAAGAATCTAACCTCACTGACTGGAGTGAAGACTCAATTCATTCTTCAACCATTCATACACACCACTGGAACAACAAACTAACTACAATATGGCGTTGTTGGCAACTAAAAGTGCAGTAGAAACTTTTACCAAATATAGTGAAGTCTGTGGGTTCAGATACCACAACATGGGGTTGTCGGCAGTGGTTCCGATACCACAACATGGCTTTATGTCGGCAGTCGCGTTGGATTTGTAGTATCGTTTCAAACATGAAATGGTATTTACATATAAGTAAGGAGAAAGAAGAACTTGCTTGAAGTAAAGACACACTAATGAATTTAAATGTTGGTTGGGGGTTTTCTCCATCTGTTATGCAGGCTGAGGCTGAGATGCGATCAATTTGCATTCCCCAAAGTTCTGGCCATTGTGTTAAGTTTTAGAAGCCCAGGTGAAGTGAGAGATGGAACAGGCTGTCTGGTAAACCTTTTGTTTCTTGTTTTAGAGAAGTAAATCTTTAGAATTCAGGTGTTGACACTCGCAGGTGAAGATTGGAGCCATTTGATCATAATGTAAGCAGTTACATTGTGGGGGTCCGGGAAGGTACAGAGGCAACACCTCAAATTGATTGACAAAAGAAACTTGTGTTTACCTCTACAAGAGAAGCCTTTGTTCTATTGTATGCATGCCGTTTGAGGCTCGGCCCCATGGGGGTCAGAGTGTCAAGCTCTGATTCATTTTGCATACATGTTGAGCATTCTACATAGGTCGGTTGAGCCACTGGCTTAAAACAAAGTTACTTTTAAAGATAGTACTAATTCTGAGTAAAAACGTATGTTGTAGTTAAAATGAGTAAAGTCTTGGTAACTATGACCTGTGTTGTAAACAAAGAGAAACATCAGTTAAGGGAAGTGTTCAGTCTGAAGTAACTGTTGTCTTATGTTGACTCATTGGATTTCTAACTACTGTTTGCAATCATGAAAGTATAAAGTGTGTGGATTTATTCTAAAGCTTACGAGATGTTGAACAAGAAATACTAAACAAGCCTTTGTGTAAAAGTAAAGTTTGATAATAGGAAATAAGAAAAGTTGGTACACTGTAAGGACAATGCTAATGTGTTTCAACAGGATGTTTGCGGGGTTCGGCCACGACTCCTCAATATTCATGTATTGTATGTGCCTACAGGGATTGGGGGCTGGGCTTAAACCACCTAGCCCCTCCTCTTGTTGCAGAAGGTAGACAGTGTATAAATAATGTGTTTCAATGTGAATGCTTTGCGCTGCTGAATCAGACCTTAACATGGCCAGTGGTGGAAATGGCGTTGCACGCTTGGGAACGGCGTTCCCATAGCAACCGTTGCGGGGGAACGGTGTGAACACGTGTGGGAACGCTCTTCAGAGTGTCCAACTTTTTTTTTTTTTTTTTTTTGGCTTGTTATTTGTTGTTTGTTACTTGTTGCAGAATCGTTTGCCGTGAAAAAAAAAAAAAAATGTCTGTGAGACATGAAGCCATATGATATTTTTTGTGTATTATGATTATTATGAAATATGAATGATTTAAATGTGTGTGTGTGTGTGGGGGGGGGGGGGGGGCTCCAGGAAAAAATAGCGTGTGAAGTAGTTTCAACTAGGCTACCTGGCTACTTCTATTTCCAGTAGTATTTCAAAATAAAACGTGTGTTGAATTATAACACATTTCAAGTATAGATTTAAAAAACCTCTTATTTTGAAATGCACATCGCTTTGAAAGGAAACAGACTTCTGTGGCCGCTTGCTTGACTAATGTCAAGCCTACGTTCTTCTCACACACTCCATGTTGGCTTGAGTAAAAGGTAAACAACACACGGACGTGGACATATGGAATATAAAGACTTAAAGTTTGGGGCAAAAGTTCATATTTACCACCATGCTCTGCTCTCTGAAACCAAGACAATCTTTGCAGAAGGTGAGTAAGTAATTTTAATCTAACGCTGACAGTGAGAGTGAGTGGTGGAAAGTAACTAAGTACATGTACTCAAGTACTGTACTCGAGTATAATTTTAAGGTATTTTTATTGAGTAATCAGGGGCACCCAATCGAAAAAATAAGAAATAAACAACATAACCCTAACCTAACCCTAACCCTAACCCTAAACCCGAATTAAAGTAACAAAAAAACGAAAATAAAGTACCCAAATCCACGAAATTAACCGCAAAAAAAAAGAATTAAATAACATAACCCTAACATAACCCTAACCCTAACCCCGAAATAAAGTAACAAAAAAAACAATATGAAGTACCCAAATCCGCAAAATTAACCGCAAAACTGAAGATGATGGCCAATGTTGATGATAATTGATAACAAAATATATATATATATATATATATATATATATATATATATATATATATATATATATATATATATATATATTAAAACAATTAAATAAGCCCCCCCCTGCAACGTTTCCTTTTTGCCACACATATACACTTCATGGAGTACATTTTTTGTACCGAATTAAAGTAATAAAAAACGGAAATAAAAGGGGAATAACCGCGGAAAAACGCGAAATAAAAGGGGAATAACCGCGGAAAACCACGGAAAAAATTGCACGCGCGTGGGTCACACATGTGTGACCAGTAGGGTTCCCAAAGCGAATCCAGGCCATTTCCACCACTGAACATGGCAGTTGGCCTGTTGGGCGGAAATAAAAGATGCCTGACTTAAAACCCTTGGACTGGATCTTCTCTCATTGAAACCTTTTTCCAGGAAACTGATTAGCCACTTTTGGGACCAGAAATATACTTCACCGACGGGCAGGTGCGGATTTTCAGTGGGGATGCAACTCTTTTTTGTTCGCTATAAAACACAACACGAGATATCCGTCTTTAGACGCTTGAGCATGGCCAGAGCGCTCGTCTCCCCCTCTCCCTCTCTCCCACACACACACACACTGAACCTGCGACGCGGCGAAAACAGCTAATCTACAAGCTCACATAATACTGAAGACACGGGCACGCAACTAGTCATATATATAAATCACCGGGTTGCAAAATCACGTTTGGAATCTAGAGTGAAGAGATACGTTTGTGAGAAAGTGCAGTTGATGATGAGCATGGCTGCTTGCATCCCACCCGGGATATAAAACAAAAACACCCGCTGACCTTTTTCACATGTGCTGCAGTTCCCTACTTGTCCCTAACCGACGTGTGAAAATACAAGAAGCAACTTGTAAAGCCTTCCTTATGTCAGTATCAGTTCAAAACAGCAGCATCAGCCCAGCATCAGCCCAGTACCCTGAACGGTCAAAGCTTAACACTTGTCAAGTCAGACGAACGTAAACCCTTGACTTCTGGTCGGTGGACTTCAAAATAAGAGCGCTTTCTGAAGTTATGGGAAAGTAAGTGTCTTCATGTCTGTGGAATGTAAAATAAGAGCACTGTTGGCCTTAGCCATGGTTCACATGACGCTTGTATACAAGCGTCATGGTGCCGAGTCCCCCTGGTCTAAAGTTGTGTTCGATTTTTTCACATTGCCATCTCTCACATAAACATAAACGTTCAGATTTCAAATATAAAGTGCTTACCACCGAGCCACGGATGTTACAAGGCGATGCGGACCGCGATGAGTACCCGTATCTCCCGTATTGTTCAATAAAAAGCATTTTAATCCCATCGCCGGCCATTTTCTCCAAATTGTCTCCGATACTTTCAACCATGCGACACTAATGGTTGGGAGGTGTATTGCACTCTGATACATTACAAAACAAAAAAAAACAAAAAAAGAAAATGGCCGGCGATGGGATTAAAATGCTTTTTATTGAACAATACGGGAGATACGGGTACTCATCGCGGTCCGCATCGCCTTGTAACATCCGTGGCTCGGTGGTAAGCACTTTATATTTGAAATCTGAACGTTTATGTTTATGTGAGAGATGGCAATGTGAAAAAAATCGAACACAACTTTAGACCAGGGGGACTCGGCACCATGACTGTCATGGTATGACAGTCATGTTTCAGGGCTATGTTGGCCTATATTGTGCTGTTTTCACTGTTGCTACACTTAAAAATATAAAATAACAAGTGTTAAGGTAGGGTAAATGATTTTATTTTGTTAAAATAAGTGTTAAATAGCTTTATATTCTGATAGTACTCATTGCTACAGAATGTTTGTTCAGTAACATGAGTCTCCATGTCTCTCCAGCTCTTTATTAAACAGAAAATGCCTTTTCAGGTCAGGATACCAATTTTATCGAATCAGGACAGAGAACTTAGACAGGATACAGATTAAACAAGTGGAACAAAATTGGAAGTGATGACACAAAGAAATGAGCATGTAATTTTGGAACTGGAACACTATAAAAAATTAAGCTGATAAATGGGTACTCTCCTGATTGGCTGAAATGGTGTCACCTACCTGAAAATATATTTTCTGTCTATCAAAGAGCTGGAGAGACAGAGACCCCTGTTACTGAACAAACACTCTATAGCAATGAGTACTATCAGAATATAGAGCTTTAACCCATAACAAAAACCTTTTTGTTTTTACCAAAAAATATCACTTACCCTACCTTTAACCCATAGTCATATTCATAGCTATTTAGATATTTGGCATAAATATTGAGGTATGACATTTTTTATCGTGCAGCCCCATAATTCGCAAGTAGAAAGTAAATAATAAGTGTTTAATTGAACGGTAATAAAATTTAACCTATTATTTTATAAAGGACTATTTACTTTTCGGGCAAGTGGTCAAGACCACTTGCCCGAAAAGTGGGTAGAAAATGACCTGTACTCAAGTGCCTCTGAGACCTTAGTAGGCCATATTGTCTAGGTCCTTTTCGTTCAGTTTCGTTCCCATCAAGTGGATCTAAATAATCTCTGCTTCTTGAAAAAGATCTATTGGTAGTAAGTAAGAAACAAAGTTACCGCCATCTGATTTGGTGCAGTATTTTTATAATCAGTGTTTAAAAGTCGGTACTATTTAAAATAGTACCGACTTTTACTTAGCAGCGTAGTAATACTTTCAAAGGGGTGGTGCGGTTTTTGGCACGTGATTCCCGTTACAACCAATGGGGTCGCCTCTATATTTCCACCATTTCCTGCAACAACAGCCATAGCAACGGTAACGTCCGAAGAAAATAAATCAAAACAAAGAAAATATCCTTCAAAAGCACGGCAAAAGGACTCGAAACGATGCTATATGAATCTTATGTCTGTCCAGAAAGAAGAGGTTCAGGAATTTACACGGACAAGATGGGATACATGTACAACAAGCCATGGATACACGACGGTCGTCTGTCCCGACCGAACTTCAACCAGGTGTTTGCACTTTTCCATTTACGGCCCGTACATCTACATAAACGTTCAGATTTCAAATATAAAGTGCTTGCTGCATGGCCATTGATGTTAAAATTCTGTATGGTCCCACAGAAATACCCGTATATTCCGTATTGTTCAATAAAGAGTATTCTTAACCGATCGGTGGCCATTTTCTCACAGATTTATAATGTATCAGAGTGCAATACACCTCCCATCCGATAGGGTCGGATATGGTGAAAATGGCCACCGATCGGATTAACAGGCTTTTTATTGAACAATACGGAAGGTACTTCTCTGGGCCCGTACATAATTGTAACATCCATGGCCATGGGTAAGCATTTAAAATATGAAATATGAACGTTTATGTAGATGTACGGGCCGTTAATGGAGAAAGTGCAAACACCTGGTTGAATGTTTCAGGGCTACTACAGAACGTGCGTCAACGTTACTTATATAAACATCAACATTGTGTGGATATGGGTTCTTACAAGCCTCCTGAGGACGCTGGGTTTCACGCAACATTCTACCAGCGTTTTATTGACAAAAATACATTAATGTGATTAATGTGAGAGGAAAACGGCAGAAGGATCAACTCTCTCAAACAGAAACATCAGCAGGTGAGCCACACACACACACACACACACGGGGGGGGGGGGGCTCACATTTTAACATGAGACTGAAATAATTTATTGTGTTATCAGATAAAAACATTGAAAATAGCAGATCTACAAGCTCACAACACATCACAACTCGTGAGCTTGTAGATCTGCTATTTTCAATAGATTTATTTGGGGGGAGACACATTTTAATATGAGACTGAAATCATTTTTTGTTATCACATGAAAAAAATCAATTGAAAATAGCATATCTACAAGCTCACAACACGTCGCGTTGTGAAAGTAAAACTACCTCAAAATTCTACTTGAGTACAGTAGCCTACTTGAGTAAATGTACTTAGTTACTTTACACCACTGAAAGTACAGGTACTAAAGAAAACGTACAGTACTCAAGTGAATGTCCACCACTGCATCTCACCAGTGCTGATAAAGCCCATAAGCTAATTGGCAATATGGCCAATTAAGAGATTGTAAACAAAACATGCATGTCAATATTGGACTGTCAAATATTGATTTGTCATTTTATGATTGTATGGGTGCTATTACTGTATTTTAAACATTTGTGTGTAATTTCATCCATGTTCCATCTCTGATAACTCAGACATCTTTACATCGTTAACAGCTAATACACCAGATGTTGTGACTGATAAAGAGTCCAGGGAAGTGTCTGTATTAGACTCTAGCCTAGAGGAAGCCTTTATGACAAAGGTCATTAAATACCAACCACTTCTACATACCATCTCAGAGCTGGGCTAGAAGGTGCAGACTATTTGTTTTTATATTTGGCAGCCTATAGGACATACCCACATACTGGCTGTTAGAGGGTTTCAACAACTTTGGATGCCCAAAAAGGAGGCAAAAAGGTTGGCAAAGTATTGTGCTGTAATTGGCAGCCGCCATATATGGCGGAGACGGTGTTACTTATATCCATAGAGTACTGAGTGACATGTTTATTGTATCGTGAAGACATATGCCAGGATTATGTGTGTGTGTGTGTGTGTGTGTGTGTGTGTGTGTGTGTGTGTGTGTGTGTGTGTGTGTGTGTGTGTGTGCGTGCGTGCGTGCGTGCGTGCGTGCGTGCGTGCGTGCGTGTGTGTGTGTGTGGAAATGAACCACCCTTCGCTGACCGCTACAAGATCTTCTGTGAGAGTCATCCGCCATGGCTTATAGTTGACCAAGAGGTGCTGAAAATAAACCAGCTACGAAGGATGTTCGTAAACACAGTGAAGAAGCATGAGGATCTTGATGCTTAAAACTACAGGTAACTCAAATACCATGTGTGTCTTTGACAGTTCTGGGAAACAAAACAAAAACCTTTATGCTGAAAAGTATATTATAGATGTATTCCCTCACAAAAACGTCTATGAGAGTATATTTAAACTAAATTGGCTATCATTGTTAATACATCTTTATTTATACACTTATGCTCATCTTTCCCTAACATTTTATGTTGCAGGCTGGATAAATTGAAGCGGAGATTTCCCCCAGCTGGTTTTTCACTGCCCTACCAAGTGCAACATCTCTGAACATACATACATGTCCTTCCTAGGTATTTTAGGAAAAAGGTTTGGTGATGCAGGGCTGCAAGACATACTCATTGAGTCAAGTTGGTGCCCCAAATCCATTAATGGTGTGATCAGTGGTCATCCACAGGAGATGCAGTCTGCACTTTCATATTTTGTCATATTTGTATACTATTTTGCTGCAAAATTCAAACATGAGTACACTAAGGCACCAATACTTGTTTCAGATGTTAGGTACATGTATTTATGACATTTGAGAAAGATTTTGTGTTGCCAAAATCAATTTTCAATATTTTACAAGCAAAAATAGCAGCACAAGATTTTCGTTTTTTGGTTATTCACTTTAATATACATTTCTGGCTTGTGAAAAAATACTGCAGGATTTTGTGTGGAGGTATTTTAACCCAAAGTCCAAAAGGGTATTGTCTATGCAAAAATGCATTGAAAAAGTAGATCCAAGACGTGGGAACGAAATTCATTTTCTAGGCACTTTTTGGAGGGTCACCACACGGCCAAAAGATGAATGCAACGATGAATCCAAAGGTGATGAGTAGGCTAATAAGGAAAATAGGCTATGATGACTTAAACTGCGGAGGGACTGACGCACCTCCAGTGTCCGTGCCGCGGTATTAATTTGTAATAGCCTACTGTAGGCTACTGCATATTGATCACATGAACGCCACACACAACAGCCTGATAAATCTTACCATCTGATGAGGAAGAAAGCTGTGTCCAGAAGATCCAAAATTAACTAATTTAATCAATGAGTAATCAATAAGCTCTGGTCCATAATCGGATAGCAGCGTTCCACTTGTATGCTGGATTTCATCATATTTTTTACTTCAGTAAAGGTGCGCAATGTTCATTAGAAAAGGCTTATATAATATCCTTTCCACGTTTTATTAGCCTTTTATTTGTTAATGGGGTTAAACCGTGTAAACTTCTTATTCTCATTACACATGAGAGCATTTATTACGTGATCCGCTTCCAGACAGAACAGTAAGTTGTCAAGGCGATGTGACGGCCACATCTGTTATCTTTAGACGAGAGACGAGTTGAACTTGCATCAGCGTTGCCAGATGTTGTGAGAGAAATAAGCAACCAGATCTAGGAAAACAAGCCCAAAAGAAGCAACTGGCACTTAGGCCATTATAAGCACTTTAATTAAACCGTTTTGAGCTTGTAGATCTGCTATTTAAAAAAAATAATCTTGTAACAAAATGTGGAATATTTGGAAGGCTTTTTAAACATTCTAACAACACAAATCTGGTACGGGGCTCCAGCTGGCACAAAACATTTTCAGATGGGGCTTATAGGGATAAATTAGCCTACATATTAACTTGGGGGTCCATGACAAAAATATTTGAGAACCACCGGTTAAAATAATTGAACAATTGTGTAGCAAGCCCAAATAATCAACTACACTTTAGAAACAAGCCCAAAAAACCGCCCCACAGCTACCAATATTTACAAGCAACTTTACAGAAAAATAAGCTCAAATTCACTTATAATAAGCGGACATGGCAATACTGTTCAGTAAAGTGACGTTGAAGTTGGATGCTGTTGATGAAGCCTTCCAGATTAATCATGTCCAACACCTGGTCATACACACGTCTCAGGGATATACGAACCCCTTTGAGAATTGCACGTCAGTTTGTGAGGACCGAAAATACGACCTCCTTTACGAACTTTATTTACCTCATATTTACGACCCTCTTAGTGAATTAGGGCCATTATCATGACTCTGTCGGTCGGTCGGTCGGTCGATTGATATGTCTGTCTGTCTGTCTGTCTGTCTGTCTGTCTGTCTATTTCTTATATATGAGATATGAAATCATTAGGAATCAGATTTGAATAATATTTTATACGGTTTGTTTCCAGGTAAACCCATCGTAGAGAACATTACAGATGCCATCTATGGCAGCAGAAAGACCATCTGTGTGATCAGCCATCATTACCTGGAGAGTGAATGGTGCTCTAGAGAGATCCAGATGGCCAGGTGGGGGGCACAATTTGTTTGACCTTTGACAGCAAAATCCTGCATTTTCAGTGCAATATAAATATTCGGCTTTGTTCCAGGCTTAAAATAATGTAAATAAATATATTCGGAAATATCTACGGGAAAAAATGAATGTGTTTTCTTCAGTGGCACGACACAGTGGCCACCACGGCTATACCCTATATAAAATGTTTCCGGCTTCATAGAAAGTGTCACCCAATCGTTTAAATTCTTACCCCATGGTGCTGGTGGGGGGGGGGTTCCTTTCCTGTGTGCAGCTACCGTCTCTTTGATGAACAGAAGGACGTGTTGATCCTGGTGTTTCTGGAGGACATCCCAGCCCAGCAGTTGTCTCCCTACCATCACATGAGGAGGCTGGTGAAGAGACAAACCTACCTGAGCTGGTCCCAGGCTGGACAGCACCCTGGACTGTTCTGGCAGAACCTACGCAGAGCTCTGGACACACCAGACACTGATCTGTCTTTGAATGAATAACTTATTCGACCTAGATGTCGTCGCTGTCGCGCAGAAAGCTATTATCTCCGTATGCTAACTTTTTGTGCTTGCGTCACACAAAAGCAGCAAAAGTAGCAGATCCACAAGCTTGAAATGTGGCGCGAAGCGGCGCGTTACGAACTTGTCGATCTGCTACTTTTGCTGGAAAGTAACAGTTTTGGATATATGAGGTTTCCACCCGACAGAGACGATATTTAGTTTGACACAAAAGTGTTTGCTGTAAAAGTCTAGTTCTGATGAAAACAAGGGTAGCACTTGCTATGCATCCTATGTGTATAACGCATCATGAACATACTTATTAGACAGAAATGTAAAAACAGCACAAGTACAGTCAAACACTTTGTCAAAAGGATAACACCAAAAAAGTCCCTGCGGTCTTGTTCCCAATGCCCTCCCATCAACGTATAGCACCAAACATTCAATATCATCACAAATAAAATAAAACTACACGTATAGAGTAAAAAAAAAAAGGGGGGGGGGGGGGTTGCCTGTCTAAGGGAGAAGTGATAATTACTCCCCCTTTGGCCTCCGGAAAGGTGAATTTTCAGGGCTGTGTTAAATGGAAGCCAGCAATCTACATTTTTTGAGGGATGGGGTCAGGGCATTCCACACCTGGTTGGCAGTGCTTTAGAAGGAGAATTTACCCATGTTTGTTTTATGGGTGGATGTTACCAGATCGTTGTTTACGCTCCCTCTGGTATTGTGGGCGATGTCTTGACAAGTTTTTGCTATAATGATGACATGCCCAAAATAAAGATACCAGGGCTCATGTAATTAAATGACGGCTTGCTTGTGAATCATGAGCTCTGTATATAAACATGTCTACTAACGCACTTTCAATGTTTGGCCAGCAGATGACAGCAAAGGAAAGCTTAGGATGAGACTAAAGACTGCTTTCAAAACCTCCCTTCTGCTTTCATGAAGCCAATGCAATGAATGTAAAGAAAACCATGCTCAAAGTACACTGGAGTACACTGATGATGTAGTCACAGGCTGAAACATTTGTAGCTTACTCTTGTTAACACCTCATAAAACATATCTAAATGTCTCTTTAGCTTTGTTTGTCATCTTTTGGAGTGGGAACCTGTTATATGTTTGAACTGTGAGCATCCTGGTAATTCGAACCAGATGTCTTTGGTGCAGTAAGTTTTAAACTTTTCATGTGAACTTGGAAGTTACATGTATCAATTCAATGAATGACAATATCTCATACAATTATAGTAGATCATTTTAAGTATAATCTTCTCAGAGATATATTGCACAATAAAAAAAAATACCTATCAATTTGTTTAGAAATAAAATGGACACCCTCATCCCTCCACTATAGGCTACTAGACCATGCTTTAGGCCAGTGGTTATCCACTGAAGGCCCACTTATTATTCATTATATCACTTAATGGCCCGTTAACTCATTTATTGAAACGTTTTTTAAATGTTTGCACATTTTGGGCATGTCATTATAAACAAAATTGTGTAAACAGGGATGCCAAAATGGTTAATAAAGTACTATAATTCAGTGCTTTTAAGGTTCAGTGTCAAAACCTGACCAGGGAAAGCAAACCCAATAGCCAGAGCTTCTGGACCACAAAAACGTTACATTTTAAGTACGTTGCGTTTCAACGTTTAGATTTATGGTTAGGTTTAGGGGTTAAGATTAGGGTAGCTGAGTGGTTAGTGAGCCCGCCTAGGGAGCCAGAGGCCCTGATTGCCCCAGGTACGATTCCAGGCCACGCCAGCATATGTGTCGATGAAATGAAATTTGTCCCTGAGCAAGACTCTTAACCCCTAATTGCTCACAGGCCCTCATTGGAAACAAGCCCGCAAGGACTTTCATGAACGTCCTGTTAAAAGGAATTATATATTATATTTTCAAGGTTAAGTTTAGGCATTGTTTTTTTGTGAGGTTAGGCTTACGGTTAAGGTTAGGTTTAGGCATAGTTCTTTTTGGTCTCCCCGTCCCACCAGCTCTTTATTAAACATAAAATGTATTTTCAGGTCAGGATACCAATTTTATCCAATCAGGAGAGAGAACTCACACGACAGGATACGTATTGTGTAATTGGAAGGGATGACACAAAGATATGAGCAGACAAAATTGGAATGGAACACTAAAAATTAAGCTGATAAATGGGTACTTTCTCCTCTGTTTATTAAAGAGCTGGAGAGACAGGGAGACTGTTACTGAACAAACACTCTATACAATGATTACTATCACAATATAGAGGTTTAACCTTTTAACAAAAAACTTGTAGTTTTAACCAAAACATGTCACTTACCTACCTTCAACATTTTGTAACGTCTCACATTGATGACATATTAAAACATTTATACTGATCTTAATTTTTTGCTTTAAAAATAATAATTCATTTCATATTTAGTTAACCATTGTTTGTCACCATGCTATGAGCAGTACACTAAGGACCACTACTTTCTCCCAAGTATAATTCTGCAGACCAACAGAGGGCGCTGGAAGCCCAATTATGAGCCATGGCCCTATGTATATGGTTGAGAATGTCAATATTTGTATATTGAGACAAATATTGTACTTTTGACTCCACTATGTTTCTAGGGAGGGAACAATTACATTATGAATTAACCACTTATAGCCTAGTGAAAATAAAAGTTCTGCAAGCTCACAACTCGTCATGATGTGTTGTGAGCTTATATATCTGCTAGTTCTGGGGGAAAAAAAGTTCTGGAAAATCTTTTTTTGAAGGGGTCTGAATTGTTATACAACAATGCATTGAAATGAAAAAAGAAAATCTGCTTTGCAATTTTGTACTTTTGAATACTCATTTTTTTTTTAAAGCATGTCTTTTTAAATACTTCAAACCTCACTACGTAACTTATTTTAATGAATAAAATGGAATTTTGTTCAATCTGTATGGTAGAGTATGTTAATACAATATAACTTATACAATTGGGGTATTTTATCTCCCTGCTCTTCTATTGAAATATTTAGATTGTGTCAAATGTCATGTTTCACCTAGACACAGGAACTGACACAATTTCTTCTTTTTTTTGGGGGGGGGGCTTTATTGATAGGAAAGTAGACTGACAGGAAATGAGGAGAGAGATGGGAGGGTGACACGCAGCAAAGGTCGTCGGGATCGGGAGTCGAACCAGTCAGATTACCAGCCTAGGTGCCCAAACGCTTACGCCAACCGTCCGGGCCACACATTTTCACCTGATGGTCAATATTCAATGTATCCCCTGAGTAAAACAAAATCAGCACTTAAACCTGGTTCAAATCTTTGGTAGAAGAGGAAAATTACATAGTGCAGCTATATGTTCATTTTTAAATCAAGTTGGCTACTCCTGCAACAGCCTATACTTTGACTAAAGTACTGGGAGTTGAGCACTTTGTCCAACACTGAACATAACCTCTTTGTGCGTGTGTGTGTGTGTGTGCGTGTGTGTGTGTGTGCGTGCGTGCGTGCGTGCGTGCGTGCGTGCGTGCGTGCGTGCGTGCGTGCGTGCGTGCGTGCGTGCGTGCGTGCGTGTGTGCGTGTGTGTGTGTGTGTGCAGTCCAACTGTGAATTGGATAATTAGTTGGCCATTTAATACCCGTACAAGGGTCTGTTGGTGTCGGTCGGGAGGCGGGGAGGGGGCAGGGGGGACACACACTCCCACCCCAGGGGGTCACTATGTGTATTACTCAGTGCAGCCTTCAGTTGGACCCCCAGGAACCCTTCCCAGAGTATCCTCTTTCTGCACAAATTAAATCTCCGTCCACCACTGACTTGCTCGCCGTCGGTGTGGGGGTCGGATTTCCTTCACCACTTTATGGATTCCTGAGAAAAAGGAGACAGTAAAAGATGTACAATGGCCTTTATTGGTGTGTGTGTGTGTGTGTGTGTGTGTGTGTGTGTGTGTGTGTGTGTGTGTGTGTGTGTGTGTGTGTGTGTGTGTGTGTGTGTGTGTGTGTGTGAGTCAGTTCAGTGTGTGTGTGTGTGTGTGCGCACACACACACACACACACAAACACACACACTGAACTGACTCACAAGGCACGTTTTAGCCCCACATTCATGGAGCCTATTCTTATAGGCTACTCTTTTGTAACTTGCAATTCCACCACTGGAATTTATACACCACTGGTTCTCAAACATTTTCATGTCCAGGACCCCCCCCCCCTCTCCCTCCAATTGATATATTTGGACTATATTGGAAGAGATTTTGTGCCATGGGCTCCCAATAAGAAAGGATTTGTGTTCAAAAAGATTTCCAATAACCCCCTCAAGGACCCCTGGGGGTACCCGGGAACCACTTTGAGAACCACCGGATGTACACTACACATGTACTTGACATTTCTGTCAAGGATAACTGCTGCTGAGACCTACCTGTAATCACTCATGCATTCAATGTTGATTTACTGTACATGTACAGTACAGTATATCATCCATGGACCCGCTGTTGTAGGCCGGTTCAGGGAAGAGGACGCCCCTGCCTTGCACAGTCCCTTGGGATGTCTGCCACTTAACAACTAGGCAAATCTTAATGATTGGGCATGGGACACAAGCTAAGGCTTGATCACCCTGTAGCTGGCCACCTTTGATGAGGGTGTATAGTGTTTGAAGGCCGAAACACCCCCTGATTCAAAGGCACACTACTGAGGATGTGTCCCAAAATTGACATCTTACCCCAGTCTAAGAAAAACACCTCCCATGCCACTCTCGTAACATCAAGGCAAATCTCATGTGAGTGCACACCATCTATTGGCACAATGGACAGTATCAACATCACGTCCCGTGTTTTTATGATTCATGGACCCGCTGTTGTAGGCCGGTTGATACCATACATGCCAGTCTATATGGTCTCTGTCGGGTGGAAACCGTCCAAAACGAGCCGTGTTTCGAGAAGCGTTTCCAGCAAGATCTGTTACTTTTGATGTTTTTGTGTGACGCTGTAAAGTTTAAATATGGAGGTTTCTGCCCCACAGGAACAATATTTATTGTTGATAGTCTGCACATACAGTTTACCGTATATCCATTCATAGGTGGTAGATGTACAGTATATTCATACTGTATATTCACTTGATATACATTATGTTAACTCAGTCAACCTCAATGCAAATGTCTTATGTATTTATTATGTATCTATTTATTTTACTCCAATCTTATTGGTTCATAAGTTGGGTATTTGCAGTGCGCCCCCATCCAGTTATTACAGAAAGAGAAAAGAGAAAAAACAAAGAAGACTAGACTAGGACAACGTAGTCACACTGTCAGTCAGTCACAACAGGAGGAACTAAACACGCGCACACGCACACGCACACACACACACACACACACACACACACACACACACACACACACACACACACACACACACACACACACACACACACACACACACACACACACACACACACACACACACACTCTGCAGTGAAAAGGTGGGTCTTAAGCATGTTTTTGAACGTCCCTATAGGGTGGGGGCAGCTTTGATCCTCAAAGGGAGTTTGTTCCACAACTTCGGTGCCAACACAGGAAAGGCACGGTCGCCCGTCCTTACTGTGCCAGACCGTGGCACAGTAAGGACCAAAAACAACTGATATACGACCCTGCTGTACCTCTCCTGTGTTTGAGGCTTTTACTGATATTGCTTACGACACCGGAATCCCCCCCCCCAGGGATAAATAAAGGTTAATCTAATCTTATCTTTTTTACATTCTACATGTCATTTAGTTATCACAGATATTTCAGTCTGTCATCTTTTCATCCTCACAGTAAAAAAAACAAATAGCCTGCAGTTTAAGTTGAGTTATTTAGAGATCAAGTTCTTTGACCTTGAGTCACCTGCACAGGTGAGCACGCTATGTCCCTGAGATCTTTACATAATATGCAATTGTCATTGTCACCCACCTGACCCCTGTAGCAGGTGGGATTATAGGGATTGCAGGATGCGATTAACCCATTAAGACCAGGAAGGGAACGCATCTGTGTCATTTTAAGATGTCTTTGGCTATTAAAAAATAGCAGATATACAAGCTCATGTAGCTTGTTTTTTTTATCGTGTAATTTGTGCAAATCTTTGAATATATATATACATTTTTAACTAAAATCTTTGCTTCTGGGGGTCCCTGGAACAACATATTTTGAGATGGGGGTTCCGTGGCCAAATACATATAATTTTGGGGGTCCTTGACATGAAAAAGTTTGAGCACCACTGATATAGAAACATATGATTTTTAAAAGAAAAACTGTTAAAAAAGTTTTAAAAGTATATATATTCAAAAATATTTGCACAAACTTTCACGATTTAAAAATAAAATAGCACATCTACAAACTCCTAGCGCTGCACTTGCGCTATGAGCTTGTATATCTGCTTTTTTTTTAATAGCTCAAAGAAATCTAAAATGACACAGATGCGTCCCCGGATTGAATGGATTAAGAGGCCAGTCTACTGTAGGTGTTTCCAAACTGGTGTCATGGGACACATTATCCGTGTATAGAGGAGAATTGAAGGAATTGTATAAAGAAATGACGCATCTCTGGATAGTGTAACAAATGTCTCCGATCACCACGGGCGCTCTGGCAAAAATACGGATGGCCTTTTCATGCCATATTTTAGAAGAACAATGAGGCTTCTCAGTTGATCAGTGGCTTTTATGGCCTGTAGCTAAAAATTACCTGCACTGCAACTCCTGGGTCACAATGGAAGAGAGAAGTAACATGCAAGGGAGAAATTAACAAAGGCTATTTCTGGTTGGCTGGTATACTACTTCATAGCTTGTGGCAATGGTTGATCACGTTTCAAGCATTCATGGTGTTTCATTCTGAAGACATGGATCCACTTTGGGTGAATCACTGTGAAATGCTTTTGTCTGTGTCCAAGAAACTGTATGTATGCATTTAGAAAACTAAGTGTTTGATAAGAGTAACAAAATGCAGAACAGTTTTTGACATTTCAATAAATAAGATTTTATGAGGTAACATCGATTCATAGCCCCTGCCTCCCTCTCTCCCTCCCTCCCCCTCCCCCCCTCTCTCTTTCTCTCTCTACCCAACACGGGTAGAGAGAGAGAGAGGCAGGGGGCCACCCACCGAGAGCCAGGTTCTTCTCAATGTTTCTTCCCCAGTGTTTCCTTGCCACTGTCGCCAAGTGTTCGCTCATGGAGGAATTGTTGGGTCTCCGTAGAGCAGGGGTAGGCAACCTTAGGCACGGGTGCCAACATTGGCACAGGGGAGGGGAGGGTAATCACTGGCACACTGGCACTTAAGTATGAGAGAGGATTTTTTGGGCGGTGAAACCGCCCCTATATGTGAGGTTTGGATATATGCACCCCCCAATCCTGCGCTGTGATTGGCCACCAGTGAACCCCCCTAACCCTGCCCCGTGATTGGCCAATCACAGTCTATTCAGGACTGTGATTGGCTAGTGAAACATGACAATTGTGCATAGCCCTATAAATAGGACTATGCACTTAAAAAAAACACATTTATGTTTTTTTTTAAGTTAGGGGTGTTGGTCCACAATATTACTTTTCTTTAAGTGAACTTCCATCACTGTGATGACCACTGTGACCACACCGCCCACTTCACACTGGGTGTGATTTTCTTTTAGTCTGGGAGATAGTTGGGGCTATTGCTCCGAGTCTAATGATCATTACAATGTCCTGATATGAAAAAAAAATATTAAAAAAGTTATGACAATCAAAATCTGTTGGAAATATTTTATTTTCATGTGGAGTCATTAATTAAATTAAAGCTAATGTTGATATGGCACACTGACTATCAAGAAAACCAAAACATGGCACTTCATGTAAAAAAGAAAGTTGCGGACGCCTGCTGTAGAATATGGTCTTGATCTTGGCAATATTGGCAATATTTAAAATGGCATATGGAGCAATTTGGACTGTTTGCCCGATCCATATAGCCCTGTCACTAAATGGGAGTAACACCACATAGCCTTCTCCAAAGATCAGGCACGGTGTTCCTGAACGGTGTTCCTGACATTGCCAGGCAGCTGCCAGGCTTGTAGATCAGATCTGTTTGCGCAGCATATGTGAAAGTGAAAGTACAACAGCAATGCGTGCAGTGATGGAAGAAGTTCTCATCTGTTTTACTTATGTAAAAGTATCAATACCACCATGTAGAAATTCTCTGTTACAAGCAAAAGTCTGGTATTAAAAATGTACTTGAGTAAAAGTACAAAAGTATTGGCGTCAAAATACACTTAATGTAAAGTAAAAGTACTCACTATGCAGAATGTTGTCAGAATGTTGTTTAAAGTTGTCAAATGTATACAAATCTTTTGAAAATAGCAGATCTACAAGCTCACAATGCGTCGCATCGCGACACATTGTGAGCTTGTAGATCGGCTATTTTCAAATAGTCAAAATTTAAATAGGGCTGAAGTGGTTATTGTATGTATAATTCTAATCTACAAAGTAACTAGGAACTAAAGTACAATATTTGTCTCTGAGATGTAGTGGAGTATAAGTATAAGTATTGAAAATTGGAAATACTGGGTTATAATGGGTTACAATCGTGGGATAGAAAATTATTTAAGAAAAAAAGAAAATTGGAAATACTCCAGTAAAGTGAAAGTACCTCAAAAATGTACTTAAGTACAGTACTTGAGTAAATGTACTCAGTTACTTTCTACCACTGAACGCGTGGAGAGCGTGCATGGAGAGAAGAGGGGCTGTAAAAAAAACTAGAAAAAGTGCTCCTTGGAGCACAGGTCTCTGCCTATAGAGATCATGTGTATCGATTTGCGTGAAATTTGGATAAAATCTGAAGGCTTAATATCAAAAAATGTGTTTTACATAAGTCGGCCTCCTGGTGGCGCTATAAAAGGCAAATGTGCCTTTGAGATACCACCTAGAGTGGAACACGAGTCTTTCAGATCGGATGGATTGAAACGGGGTGAGCAGGGCTTTCTGTCCGTGCGCAATACGTGCGCTGTCACTGGCCGACGTTTGCTTATCGCTTGATATCGTTTGATGGAGAGACAATACAATCATGACTGATACACCTAATGAAAATAGACTTTGAAATATAACAATCGGTTGAGAATTGACTGATACGGCATAGTTAAACTGCCGGTATCCTTACTGTACAACCAAACATTTCTTTTTGCACTTATAGGTCTGACCACGTCTTAGTGGTACAGTATGTATGCGCTGAGCCAAGGGGCAAAATAGCATTTACTGCCCTTAATGAACATATGAACACTCCCCCATGCGTAAAATATGCTGGCAAGTCTTATGCCTTAAGTGTTTGCGTTCAGCGCGACTTGCATAATAGGGATTGCACATAAGATGGTGGCGTTATCACTCAATTACCGCATAAGACGTTGAATTAAGACGTGCTTATTAGGGCCCTAGGTGTCCAAGTCGCAAGAGCCCTGAGGCCCCAGTATTGGATAATGAGGTGAGTTTTAGGAACAACCAAGAAGGCCCTATCTGATGATATAAGGCTATGGTCATGTTCATAGGGGACCACAACCAGCATAGCCTATCTCAAATCTAGGATTCTGGCCTTGCAAGTTTTCAAAAGTCATCTAAAAAATATAATCCAGAAAATGTATTCTGGATTTCACAACCAGTCACTGAAAGGCTTTTCTCAGAATTATAGTTACTGATTAGCTGCAGAACTTTGCACCAGTTAAAGATGAGAAAATGCATCTTTACTGAGCCCATGATGAGTAAGGACTTACAGTAATCTAGGCGTGATGAAATGAAAGCGTAAATTGTCTTTTCCAGGTCAGCAAAATTATAACAATGACTTAATTTTTGGAGTGAGACATGGGAGGATCCAGGACATTATGGCCTGCATCACCGAGTTCAAGTGGGATCTATAACTGTGTATCATTAGCATAACAATGAAATATGATGTTGTGGTTTGGGAATAATGTGTCCCAGGGGTATTTTGGGGGTATTTACCAGGGCAAATGTGGCACAATTACACGCACGCCCAATACCCACATCAAATACACATCGTACATATCAAAACACACAAAGAATATATTGTAAGTCAAGTATAATTAAAGACACTCAATAGGATAAACAAGTCCCAAGATAAACAAAGTGAAAACAAGTACAACCACTTGAATTACAGAACGTCATCAAGATAACACATGCAGAATATGGATTGAATGAGTGGCCAATTACACACTTGTTTCTGTGCCACCGCAGGGAAAGCTCACAGTAAGACAAGCTGTCTTGCTGTGACCCACTAATGATAAACTGTGTAACTCTTTATACAGAGTTAAGGAACAAAAAAAACTAAACGATAACACATGCTACTGTATGCATCCCATGTCTATAATGCATTATCAACATATTTATAATGCATTATAATCTGCTTATAACACTGTAACATTATATTTATAAGCACTCATAAATAATAATAATGATTCATTTAAACAAAAAGTTACATAATGCCACTTTAAAGAACTGTTAAAAATAAAATTGTTAAAATAGCTGATCTACAAGCTCACAACGGCTCACTTTGCGAGGCGTTGTGAGCTTGTCGGCTATTTCCACTTATTTCCACAATGTTTATCTGTTGAACCGAGTCAAACTATATATAATGCCTTAACTCCTATACAGTTCCAAGTGCTTCTCAGGGTGGGGGGTCCCCAGTTCAAATATTATAATTTTGGGGGGTCGTGGTCTGAAAAGATTGAGAACCACTGACCTACAGTAGGGCACAGTGCATGTATTTTCAAATGGCAACGCACCGACGGCACTGAATTTACCAAAGACCACAGAGCACAACGGCGCTCTCAGATATCTCCAAACGCACCCAGGATGTGAACTTGACCTCCATAAATTATCCTCCTCAGAAGAACACACCAAGCTGGGAATTATGTTAGAGTAGGGACACTTTGAACACTCCATTTTAAATGTAATCATTTATTTTTCCTCCCTCATCTAATCGGAATGTAAAACCCATCACTGTTGATTATTTTATTTTTCTGTAATATATTTTTTTAAATAAATGAATACAGAACATGAACATCTAAGTCATACAATTCTGATTCAGATGATAGATATGACCTGAAACAATTTGGCCGTCTGATTCACGACAGAAAGTACAACATACATGCGTGGCATTGAAAATGGCACACTTTTCACTACTAAGTCAAATGACAAAAAAGAAATGAAGAGAATTCAAATGAAACAAATAAGGTATTGAAGAGGGTGTAGGTGATGTTTTGTTCTTGAAATAATGAATGTGTTAAAAATAGCATAGTACTGTAACAGAAAATACCATTTCAAGTCAGGATATCAATTTCCAATCAGGAGAGAACTTATAGAGGATACAGGATGAACAAGTGAAAATGGAAATTATTTTAAAAATGAGCAGACCTGAACCTGGAACACTATAAAATTGAAGCTGATGAATGGGTTCTCTCTCCTGATTAGATGAAATTGGTGACCCACCTGAACATGTATTTTATATTTACTTCAGATCCGGAGAGATGGGAAGTCCCCTACTGAACAAACACCCTATATCGTATAGCAATGGTTGCTATTGCAACCATTGCCAGTGATATTTGTTTTAACCAAACAAATATCACTGGTAGCACCTTTAATGAAACATGATCAAGGCCACATTGGAATGTGGTCAGTTAAAATGCATGAATCATAATTTGTATGACACATACAGTACAGTGCCGTGTGTAAACCTCAATCTACTGTAACAGATTTAGCACAATACAGCTGGTTCTTGCCGGTATTCTGCTGGAACCTGCTTTGTTGGATGGAAACCTGAAGCAGCATTTAAAGTTAAAGTGAACCTGTGGGATCTATGTCACAACCCCGTGACACAGTCTGCAGCCAGTGGGGCAAAGTAACTAAGTACATTTACTCAAGTACAGTACAATTTTGCTTGAGTATTTAAATGTTTTGAATATATATATTTTTTTTATACCAGTGGTTCTCAAACTTTTTCACCCTCAATCTGAATATGTTTTGCGCCAGGGACTCCCAGAAGAGAAGAATTCTGTAAAAAAATAATCGAAGCTATTCTACATTGCCTACAGGACCGGAATAAGGATGCTTTACATAAGGTACTGTGGCAGCTACTGATAAATGCTGATGGTGTATAAATTATGCAAGCATACGTTCATTGTCCATACGCTGATCTATTTTTATTAGATCAGCGATAGATTATCCTATTAGTTATTTGCTCTCTCTCTCTCTCTCTTGCCCTCCACTCTCTAGTTTGAAAATCAGACTACTAAACAGTACTTTTGATCAGAGTTATGTATACAGGGTGTGTGTGGTATTTATTTAGTTTATTATTTTCGTAACAGCATGTTGGCACTGGAAATACTGTGTTCTTTAAATTGTGTCTGAATAATCCCGTAAGGGATGGGCTGTGAAAGGCAGCCAGACACGAAAATAAAATTAGTCATTCATTCATTCATTCAGTATAAAACTACAGACAATTTTTTGCTCCTGTTTTTGTTTTCTCTCATTCTTTTTCTTTACTTATTATTATTATGCTGCTACATTGTTTGAAGGAACCCGGACAACAATAAGTTTTACTCTTATGCTCCAGGTCACTCAGATCTGACAGTCAGTTGAACATGACGACTCCACGATCTAACACAGTAAGGATGGGCGACCGTCGGCACCCAAGTTATGGAACAAACTCCCTTTGAGGATCAAAGCTGCCCCCACCCTAGGGACTTTTAAAAACATGCTTAAGACCCACTTTATCACTGTAGATTACTCCTACGTTCACTTGTTGTTTTGTGTTTTGTGTGTGTGTTTAGTTTCTACTCCCTTCTGTTGTGACAGTGTGACTGAGTTCTTGTTGTCCTAGTCTAGTCTTCTTTGTCCTATGTTTTTCTCTTTCTTCTCTCTTTCTCGGACTGCGCCCCGGGCCAGCGTAATAACTGGATGGGGGCGCGCTACAAATACCAAACCTTTGACCTTTGACCTATGTATGTGCACAATGTAACAATAAAGTACAACCTTGAACCTTGATGTGAATAAGTTAAAAAAAAAAACACAAAAACCCCAGAGTAGCCTACTTCTGCCACCTCTGTGTGCAGCTGGACGGAGGGTTGGTGCCATTGATATGGCTGATGTGAAGGGGGGGGAAATAGGCGGGAGATGCAGGAAGAGAGAGAGAGAGCTTTTGTGTGAATGCATGTGCATGTGAGCGTGCATGCGTCATGTGCACATGATGTGGGTCTATAATTAGTCATGATGGGAGGGTGTAAGGAGGTACACCTCTCTGGTTGCTGAGGCTGTCTCAGGGTATAAAAGTCACATTTCAACCTGTATCTCTCACACCACACACCCACCTGCTCTGTGTTCACACTCCACCAGCTACACACAACGGTAGGTGCTCTGCTATCTATGGAGGGATTCATCTGTTCTAGACTCGTTCTTTTTTACCCTTCTTTTTCTTTCTTTTTTTTGGGGATATTTATTTATTTAGATAGAAATAATGTATGTATTTATTTATTCATTTATTTATTTTACTTTTAAAACTGGAACGTTTTACTTGCAGTTGGCATTAGACATTGCTTATTTATGTTTGACTGGAAGGGATTTATTCAGCAATAGACATTGCAAGGAAATGTGGTATCACATTATTTTGCTTTGCTCTGTTCATGCTAATAATTAGATTAATTTCTTATCAAAAAATTTAAATACTCAAAGTTAAAAGTTAAATCTTACTTAGTGCTTGAGTGAATGTACTTTCCATGCACCACTGCACAGAATTTTGTTGTTGTTACTTGTCATATTTGATAGGGACAGATTTTACAGACTCTGTTTACACAGACTGACTGAGAACAGCTAGCCAATGCAAGTATCATAGTGTTTATAGCGGATGCTATTAAACATGATGATACTGTGATACTGTATCATACCATGATACTATGATACTGTAGCCTTACAGGTCTGCAACTCTGAGAGTGTACAAATGGAACAGAATGGACCGGTCAATGTGGTTGCATTGTACACTCTCAGAGTTAAATGAACACTGAGGATTTGATGATAACCATGGCTCTGGTATCTTCCTCTCAACACACAGAACCATCCACTCAAGTCCAGATCATCTTGCAGAGCATCATGAGTCCTCTTCAGTTCTGTCTCCCCCTAGTGGCGGTGCTGCTGCACCTGCCTGCTGTCTCTGCTACATACAACTGCTCCTCTGTGTACGAGAGGATCCCAGGTTGGTACATGTGCTGTTATATCTCACCCAGTGGTGGAACAAGGTGTGGTGGGAAAAAGTTCTCAAATGCTTTACAAAAAAAAAAAGTCAAAGTATCAATACTGCAATGTAGAAGTACCCTGTTACAAGTAATAGTCCGGAATTCAAAATTTACTTGAGTAAAAGTACAAAAGTATTAGTATCAAAATATACTTGAAGTACCAAAAGTAAAAGTACTAAAATGTTTGAAAATAGCCGATACTCGCAACTCGTCGCGACGCGTTGTGAGCTTGTAGATCGGCTATTTTCAAATTGCTTTAGGTAAGTGGTAAAGTGGTTAATGTATGTTTTATAATGTAATAATTGATATCTGCAAAGTAACTGGTAACTAAAGTTTTCAAATAATTGTACTGGAGTATAAGTACAATATTTGCCTCTGAGATGTAGTGTAGAAGTAAAAGTATAGACAATTGGAAATACTCGTACAGTACTTGAGTAAATGTACTTACTTAGTTACTGATATTTTACTTAACCAGCCTATATGGTTGACTGGGGTCCCTCAGAGCTCTGTACTAGGGTCTTTTCTGTTTTCTGTTATTGTGGGGAAAGCTTTCACAGTAAATAGCTGATGGACAAGCTCACAACGCGTTGCAGATCTAAACGCTTACAATGTGACTCGATGCGACACACTGTGCCTGTTTTTGAATAGTATAAAATAGGGCTTAATTGGTTAATGTTTTGTCATTATGATCAAAATATACAAAGTAACTATTGACTGAAGATGTAGTGGTAATAATTGTAGTATTTTGCCTCTGGGATGTAGTGGAGTAGAAGTATAAAGTATTGAAAAATGGAAATAAAAGTACTCAAGTGAATATACTTAGTTGCTTATATTATGTAGGCTATCTCTCATCCACTCATTCGCCGTTCTGTTTCCATCAGCATTACAACTATTTCTACACTTATTATTGTTTTCCATTATTTATTTATTCTATATTTTGTTAAATCCAGTTTAGTTTCTGTTAGCCTTCGGAGTGTGTAGTTGCTAGTTTCAATTGAGTTATTATTGTTTAAAAATGTTTGAGTTTGAGTTTGTTTTTTATTAGTTCCATTATTAGTTTCCGTTTTAGTTTTTAGTTTAGATTTTGATAATATAACCTCAGAACAGAGAGAATAGGTCAGGTGCTGTTGTAGACATTACAGCTATATCACTTTACACTGTGAATGAAAGTATACTTTCAGTTGAAACTCATCCGTGAACTTTTGTATTTGTAACAGTGGTTGAGGAAGTAGTCAGATTGTTTTTCTTCTTAAGTAAAAGTAGCAATACCAAAATGAAAAATGACTCTGTCACAAAGGCATGCATTAAAAATTTGACTCGAGTAAAAGTAATGGCATCAAAGTCAAACTTACAAGCTCACAGTGCGTCACAATGCGTGTCAAATAATTGTAGTGGTACTTTTCAATACTTTATACTTCTAAGTTCTATTCCATTACACCTCGGCAAATATTGTACTTTTTTACTCCTCAAAATTGTACAGTACACGTGTAAATTGTCGCTGTCGGGCAGAAACCTCTTATCTCCATTTTCTAACTTTTTGTGTTTTCTTTTGTAAATGAATGCCCCTACTAAACGTACTTAGTTACTTAAAACCACTGGTATCATATGTAACCCTGGTGTCTTTGCCCCCCGCCTCCAGACAACCAGGACCTGATGGTGGACTGTGGTACCAGTATGATCACTCTGGAGGTCAACCTGTGCACGGCCCAGTGGGCGGGCTTTCAGGTCAGCGGCTTGGCGCTGAACGGCAGGCACAACACGTCAGAGTGCCAGGGCACCGTGGACACCAGCGTGGAGCCGCCCGTCATCCGCTACTACCTGCACGTCAACCACAGCGAGGCCAACCCCTGCCGCCAGTCACTGCAGGTCCGACATAGGGTTTCATATTATAGAGCACTGCAGGTTCCCAAACCTTTTTTTTAGCTCGAGATCCAAACGTTTGGGTCTCCCCGGGACCCAAGCTATAGCTGAAAATAGCAGATCTGCAAGCTCACAACACGTGCGCATTGTGTGCTTGTAGATTGGCTATTTTCACTACTTCTAAGGTTTTTATATGGATTTTTTTGACATTTTTTTTGTGAAGTTCTTTAGAAATGTTTTCGAATTTAAAAACTAAT
The DNA here is from genome assembly GCF_963280865.1 of Gymnoscopelus braueri. Taxonomy (NCBI): domain Eukaryota; kingdom Metazoa; phylum Chordata; class Actinopteri; order Myctophiformes; family Myctophidae; genus Gymnoscopelus; species Gymnoscopelus braueri. The sequence goes on from NC_137606.1 coordinate 47,086,080, forward strand.
ATCTATATATGAACAGATTGTAGGAAACTGACAAAAGGGATACTCGCGACCCATAAAAATGGGTCCCTACCCACTGTTCGGTAAACACTGATAGAGCACACATCAAATGCATAGAAATAGTAATCTTCTAGGATCATAGGTAACTGTATAATATCCAACATTTTCGATGAATAATTGTGCAGCCGTTAAGATAAGCGGGTCTTTCTGTCTTTCTGTGCTGTGTGGTTCAGATCGTGGACGAGGTCCCGGACCCCAATGGCCCGTTCAGCTCCTTCTCCACCATCCAGTCGGTGATCATCACGGGGTACATCGACACCCCCGCAGGAGACCAGGGCGTCATCAGCTACTCCACAGACCTCTACTACCACTTCTCCTGTCGCTACCCGCTGGAGTATCTCATCAACAACACCCAGATTGTGGCGTGAGTCCGTCTTCTCTCATCTCGTTGGAGAGATCAGTGTTTAGACCGTAAACATGAATGGACAAAGTGATGCCATTGGTTTCTACAGACCGTAAATGAAGGTTATTTGTCAGCGATTTCAAATCCGCCATCTTTCTATAATCCCGTCCGAAAGGCTAACGGAAATGAATGCTATTGGCTGCAACCGCAGCGAGGCCGGGTCTTCACTCGGTAGAACCAGTAGAAACCCTATAAGAATACCCTACTTTATCATTAGCTTTAAAATGTACGGAACTATAATTTACTAAACAAATTTAAAAAAAGACTTTAAACTAGCGATTGAAAACATTAAGTGTTTATGAAAAGGTTTACCAAGGTAATAAAATCAGTTTAAGTTCGCCAAAATCCTCATTGAATTGTTTTAAATTAAGTCTGTAGAAACCGATGGCGTAATGTTGTCCATATTGTTTTACGGTCTATGGTTTTCACAGGCTAGGTGAGGTCTAGTCTATTTGTTGCATACATAGAAAATAAAAATTTCCCGAATGAAAAAGAAAAATTATGCGGAAGTGATTTGGCAACAGATGCCAATTTTAAAAACGGATAAGAAAACCAGTGGTGGACAGTAACAAAGTACGTTTACTTGAATAATGTACTTAGTACATTAGTCAATTACTCAAATTGTAGTTGAGTAATATTTGACCAGGAGTAATAGTATTACTTTCAATGGTGTGATGTCACATTCTCTTTCTAATTACTTTGAATCAAGTCCTAGTGTTGAGTACTTTGTCCTCCACTGGAGAAATGAAGTACAATAACACTGGCACTGTTCCTGAAGGAACAGTGCAGACTTCCAGCATAAAATTAAAACAACGTTTTAAAATGGTTAATGTTTCATAAAGTATAAAACATTTAAAAAGGTTTCAGAAAGTCACGGTGACTCCCCAAAGAAGCCAAACATGTAAAAGTTTGAATGAAGCTAGGTGAAAGTGGAGCTGGACTGTGATAAATCTTTGAGTATAATAATAAAATAGTGAGAGGAACAATCTCTGCATATTTGGAAAGCGAGCCCAGTAATAACTTGCATAAATAATATATGGTAAAATCTTACATTTAAATGGCCTGATGCACTGCTGACTCAATATTCATATTTATTTATTACAGTAAGACAGTTATCCTTTATGTCTTCATGCAGTTGCAATTTCAGCAGCAAGTCAAGTGGCAAATGAGATAAAACTTTTATGTCCATAATACATGTTATTTTTCTATCCCTCTCTAAACGTGTAGGTCTTCAGTCTCTGTGGCCACCAGCGATAACAACGGAACCTTCATCAATACACTCAGAATGAGTGTATATAATGTAAGTGCAAATTGCTTTTCTGGTGCATGTACAGTATTGCTGTTTGTTCTGAGGTACAGAGGTACAGTTATACAATGATGCTAAAAGGATAACACAAAAAGCCCTGAGGGCTTGTTTCCATTGTGGTCCTATGTATTCAATTCATCAAGACACATAAAGACATAACATACTATACAAGAAATCATTAATAATAGGAGCAGTAAAGGTATATTTACTGACAAACTGTGGGGGGTCATTTATTTTGGAAAGCTAGAAGACTTGCAGTGCTCTTTTATGGCGGTTTTGAAGGAGGATACGACTTCACTAGGGAATCGCACTTTTTGATGCTGTTAGTAGGGCATTCCACATTTTGGTGGCATAATAGTATATGAATTCATCCCCAATTCCCCATGTTAGTGCCAAATCTGGTAGGAATGAAATCAGTGGAGCTCCCTCTGGTGTTGTGTAGTATTACTTCACATGTGTTGGTTTTGTGTTGTCAGGATACAGACTACGGCTACCCACTGGCGGTCCCTTCAACAGGACTTGGGCTGAGAACCAAGATATTTGTGGAGGTCAAGGCTGTGAACCTCACTGGGAAGTAAGTTCAGTGTCAAACCCACCACTTAAAGCTGCAATCCATTCTTTTGACCATTCTGTATGTATACCACTTGAACCCTAGTGTCACAAACCTGGCTCAGAGTTCGGACAAAAGAGAGGGAAACATAGCTTTAAAAAAAAAAGTGTGACGTTGTAATTTGTATTAACGCTGAGGGTTCCGTTGCGGTGCATGCATGGTCGATGTATTTATCCCTGAATCCCAGAGTGCATGCATCAGTGTTGGAGTTCATCCAAGTGTGCTAGTGGGGGTAAACTGACCTCTGTCTTGTCCTGTCCTCACAGCTTCTATGTGCTGCTGGACCACTGTTTTGCAACGCCGTCTCCGTACAACATGAGCAACAATGAACAGCACAACTTCTTCACAGGGTGAGATAAGCAAACACATCGACACCAACCATACATGCCTGGACATGACATGTTATTCCGCATGCAAAACGATTTCAATTGACAATATACTCTTCAAACAACATCTGATGTATATTATTATTGTCCTTCAATATCGTCGCTGTCGGGTGGAAACCTCCTAAAGGTAACTGTTACTTTTCAGGATTCAAATTCAAAAATAGCAAAAATAGCAGATCTACAAGCTCAAAAGCGCTGCGTTTCGAGTGTGAAGATATAGACAAGCTGTTTTGGAAACGTTTGTGTGAAGCTGAAGTATGATCACGTAGGGCATTAATATACAAAAAAAACTAAACTAAAGTTAAAATATGGAGACACAGTAAAAGGTTTCTGCCCAACAGCAACGATACAGTATGTTATGAAATGAGAGGTTTTTGTTAATAAGCCATATGGGCAGTTTCACACCACCTGCAATCACACATTTATTCTAGCAATTCTAAGCTAAAATGTTTTTGTTTTTTTTACTGTATGAGTCTGCTTCTGTTGGTCATTTGCACCAAAGAAAACAAACCAACAACCCAAAACTGAACGGAACTACTTTACTGCTTTTCATGATCAGATGTTCAGTGGACCAAAGGACCTTGGTGACCAAAAACGGTCTTTCCAACACCGCTCGGTTCAACTTTGAGGCGTTCCGCTTCGTGGAGCATCGGGACCAGGACAAGTCCAGCATCTACCTGCATTGCATACTGAGGCTGTGTGAACCCACCAAGTGTGAGGAGCTGGTCAATGTAAGTACAGCTGCAACCTGCAACACATCTATTTCATAGAATATAAAATCAATCAATTTTAACCACTTAAACCGTATTTGGTTGACCGGAGTCCCTCAGGGCTCTATACTAGTGTATATGATATTGATTCAAAAACCTTAAGAGCCCATGAGGAAAGTGGCTCCTACAGGTGCACTAGGGAAGGGACTAATGTGTTTTGGCAAAGCAAATTAGAAGGACGTGAATGACGCTGCATGCTTGATGCTTCTTACACTGACGACTGAAATGTTATGATTACTGTATCATCCTCATGACACATCATTGCCACAGAAGCTATGAGTGAATTAAAGTAAATGAGAGTTGTTCTTTGTTAAACAGGCTTGTAGTTCAGGAAGAAGAAAAAGAGCCGCCACTCCCTTTGGCGGAGAGTCCCAAGAGTCAGCCACCGTTACAGTGGGACCCCTCTTCACAGCCCGAAAAGCCACAGAAGAGGGCAGTCCCCAAGCTGCTGCCTATGGTGAGTCATCACACACACACACACACACACACACACACACACACACACACACACACACACACACACACACACACACACACACACACACACACACACACACACACACACACACACACACACACACACACACACACACACACGCACTCAACAATAATATTTGCATGTATTTACTATTGGATGACAGCATTCACTCGTCCTTTGTTTTAACCACATACTGTAAACTCTATTATACTTACAGTAGTTGCATGGGGTCCCCCAAGGTTCTATACTTGACCCTCTCCTTTTCCCCCTCTACAACAAATCTCTTTGACTTGTAGAAGATTGCAATTCAATTAAATTCAATGCAATGGAGCTTTATTGGCATGAGAAAACATACGTTTACATTGCCAAAGCGAGTGTCAAAACATATATAACAATTTGAGAACAAATGAGGAAAGTATGTAGGCCCACAGTACAATTGCAGAATGTTTGCCTATTATGACACCAGAATAGGTTACCAGTGGTGGAAAAAGTACTCAAATGTTTTACTTAAGTAAAAGTATCAATACTGCATTATATAAATACTTAGTTACAAGTAAAAGTCTAGAATTCAAAATTTACTTGAGTAAAAGTACAAGAGTATTGGCATCAAAATGTACTTAAAGTACCAAAAGTAAAAGTACTAAAATATTTGAAAATAGCAGATCTACAAGCTCACAACGCGTCGCATCGCGACGCGTTGTGAGCTTGTAGATCGGCTATTTTCAAACAGCCTAGGTATAAAATAGGGCTAAAGGTCCTTGCACACTGGTGCGTCTTTTCGTTGCGTTTTTTTTTTTTTCATTGTTTTTTCAATTTTTTTCATTGTTGTAAAAAAAACGCAACGAAAAGACGCACCAGTGTGCAAGGACCTTAAAGTGGTTAATGTAGGTTTCATAATATCATAGTTTATATCTGAAAAGTAACTAGTAACTAAAGTTTTCAAGTAATTGTAGTGGAGTAAAAGTACAATATTTGCCTCTGAGATGTAATGGAGTAGAAGTAAAAGTACTGAAAATTGGAAATACTCAAGTAAAGTACAAATACCTCAAAATTGTACTTAAGTACAGTACTTAAGTAAATGTACTTAGTTACTTTCCACCACTGTAGGTTACACTATAGAACACTTCACAAATCTTCTCCCTGTTTCCCCATCAGGTGGTGGAAAGGCGAGCAGCGATGTGGACGTGACGGGGCTGGCGGTGGGCATAGTGTTCGGATCGGCGGCGGCCGTCCTGATGGTCCTCGGCGGCTGGTTTGCCCTGAAGAAGTATTACTGGGTGGGAGGTCGCCCTCACCTCTTCAACTGACCCGTTCTTTAACCGTCACACTGTAGTCTTTACAGCCTGTTCGTTATTCTATACACGTCTGATACTTCACCAATGCACCCGTCCCTTAGCGCCAGTGGTGGAAAAAGTACTACAATTCTTTACTTAAGTAAAAGTACCAATACTGCAATATAAAAATACTCTGTTTCAAGTAAAAGTCCAGAATAAAAAATTTACTTGAGTAAAAGTACAAAAGTATTGGTATCAAAATGTACTTAAAGTATCAAAAGTAAAAGTACTAAATATTTGAAAATAGCCGATCTACAAGCTCACAACGCGTCGCGCTGCGACGCGTTGTGAGCTTGTAGATCTGCTATTTTCAAATAGCCTAGGTGTAAAATAGGGCTAAAGTGGTTAATGTATGTTTCATTATATCATAATTTATATCTGAAAAGTAACTAGTAACTAAAGTTTTCAAATAATTGTAGTGGAGTAAAAGTACAATATTTGGCTCTGAGATGTAGTGGAGTAGAAGTAAAAGTAATGGAATTTGGAAATACTCAAGTAAAGTACAAATACCTCAAAATTGTACTTAAGTACAGTACTTAAGTAAATGTATTTAGTTACTTTCCACCACTGCCCGTCCCTTAGCGCGCTCATATCTGTGTTCTCTTCTGACGCTCACTGTTGTAAGAATTCAAATGCCGTGGTTTATATTATTCAACTTATATCTCTATATGTGCAACATAACTGTTTATCCACTTTAACTCTGGCATCCCGATTTTGGGCATGTCTGTAGGCGAAAAAACAAACAAAAACAAACCAAAAAAAAATAGCACACCGACAAGCTCAAAAAATAAGTTAGAAAAATAGCAGATCTACAAGCTCAAAAAGTAAGCTAACGTGTCACGGTGCGATGAGTTGTGAGCTTGTAGATCAGCCATTTAAATAATAATAATAATTTAGAACATGTGTGTGGTTCAGTGGTCAGGTCAAGTGGTTATGAAGGAAACTGGAAATATTGTATGTATAGACTGTAAAGATGGAATATTGTTTATTTGTGTTCTTCTTGTATATAAAGTTACTGATTATTGTTCACTTGATTCTACTCTGGAGCGTGGGATACGTTGAAATGTGTTTTATTATGCTTTGCTTGCTTGTTTTGCCTGCCGTGGTCAGCCGTTCCGTAGGCGCTGGGTGTGTAGAAGTTCACATGAGGTGGACTATGCTTTAAAACAGTTACTGCATGCTTATGAAGACATATGACCTGTTGCTGCTTTGTACATTACTTTAAACAAAACACAATAAAGTTTTGACTTTGTAAGACGTTGGGGTTTTGTGTGCTTGATTTCCAGTGGTGGAAAGTAATACGTACATGTACTCAAGTACTGCACTTGGTATTTGTACTTTACTTGAGTATTTCCAATTTCCAATACTTTTACTTCTACTCCACTACATCTCAGAGGCAAATATTGTGCTTTTACTCCTCTACAATTATTTGAAAACTTAGTTACTGGTTACTTTGTAGATTTTGATTATTATTACAAAACCACTTCAGACCGATATATATATATATACTTTGGCAATTTGAAAATAGACGATCTACAAGTAGATCGTCTATTTTCAAAGGACTTTTATACATGTTAAACATTTGAAAGCTTGTGAAAAGGAACCTTCTGCTAAATGAGTACTTTCTACTATTGGTACTTTAAGTACATTTTGATACCAATACTTTTGTACTTTTACTCAAGTAAATTTAGAATTCCTGCCTTTTACTTGTAACAGAGTATTTCTAAATTGCAGTATTTATACTTTTACTTAAGTAAAAAATGTGAGTACTTTTCCCACCACTGTTGATTTCACATGATGCTTCACAATCTGAACAAAAATCAGTTTTGAACAGAGACAAAGACAAATGAATAAACAAACACAAAACCGAGTATGGGACATGTTTTGTCATAAATTCTATTTATGTATTAAACATACACGTTGTCTATTTACATTTTTACAGTACAATCATATCCACTGACCATCACTCACACATATGGAATGAAACAAGCATTGATCGATGCATTCATAAATATATACATAATAAGACTTACTTTGCTTGTGCTGTATGTACAATGGGTATACAGGGTTAGGGGGATACTTTTTTGCTTTTCCAAAAAACACATTTTAAATGATGATATTACCAAGCATAAATATCAAACATATCAGACTGCCTCGGGATAAAACGTGAGGGGAGGGTTAACAAAAGCAGAGGCATAGATCCCATCCAACCCTGGGCGTATAGAAAGTGGATGAAAGTCAAATCAAGATCACGAAGACAAATATAGTTCAAAATGTACCATTGTAACCGGAACATCAATGGAGCTTTGTCACAATGGTTCCCACAGAGGTTTGTTTACGTGTCTCTCTCACTGCACTGAGGTCAGAATGTCCTGGATCAGAGCGGACAGTTTGGCCGAGAAGTCCTCTTGCAACACTCCACTGGCCTGTACGGACGAGGTCAAGGACAAGGACGGCAGCCTGGCCTGCTGTCCCTGCTCCGTCGCCCCGCTCTTCACCTCCAGACCCTGCGGCAGCCTCTCTATACGGGCCTGAAACACCTGGTTCTGCAGCGCCGCGCTTTGGCAGAACCGCTCGACGGCGGCCGCCACCTCGGCCACGCCGGACGGCGTGGTCACCAGAAGAGCGGCCAGCTCGGCTTTGACGGCCGCCGCCCTGCTCCGCACCTCCAGCTTCAGCGAGGCCACCTCCCGCCCCCAGTTTGTCTCCATCTCCTCCAAGAGCCTCGGCTCGATGGCCGCCGCCTCTCCCTCGCCGCCGCCCGCCTCTCTGAACTCGTCGATCACGCCGGAGGCTTTGGCGTGGAAGTCGCCGATGACGTCCGCCAGCCTGGACCCGCCGTCCTCCATGGTCTGGCCCATCCAGCGGACGGCCTCCAGGACGACGGTCGGCCCGGCCTCCGCCCGGACCTCCAGGCCCCGCAGGTAGAGGCCGAGCTGCCCGCACAGCTCCCGGGTGTCGCCGCTCATGGTGCTCTGGAGCTGCCGGCTGAGGGGGCGCAGGCGGTCCCGCAGCTCCCGCTGGGCCGAGCCGGAGGAGGCGGCCGGAGTCGGCGAGAGCCTCTCCCGCAGCTCGGCCAGCTCCTGCCGCAGACGGGCGCGAAGGCGCTCCGACTCCACGTTGAGTTTCCGTCGCATCTCCTCCACCATGGGGTTGTGGACGTCTAACCGGGTGTAGAGGTCGCCGCTGTGCACGTGGGTCTTGTACGCCGTGCTGTGCAAAGACGGAGAGCTTTATAGCAGAATAGCACACTGCCGTTTGGAATGAATAGAAGGCAGATCATTGCGGACACGTCTGTGCACGAACAAATCTAGACTCACGTCACATCCTTGGTGAGTTCCATCTTGTTGTTAGCCTGGTTGGCTTCGGGGTTAGCCCAGACCGCCTCTCTGCTGCCGGTGTCACGATGGAGTGGGTATGCTGCACGCGCACACACACACACACACACACACACACACACACACACACACACACACACACACACACACACACACACACACACACACACACACACACACACACACACACCTATTAGCATCTAAACATATACTAACATAATTATAAATATCTCCAAGTATATAAGCGTTCAAGTGTGAGAGGACATCCTTCCTTACCTGATGTTGATAAGAATGACAGCACAAAGATGACTACTTTGAGATGCATGTTTATCTTTCTGTGGAGTGACAGGCGAGAGGAACACGTTAGAATCTTCACAGATGAAAAAATTAACAAATAAATATTGAGTCTCCCTCAACGGTGAAATAATTCAAGCTGCATGGGGATCAATGACTGAGCGATTGGCCGTACTGGTTCTACAGAGAAGCTCTTCTGATGTTGGTTTATAAAGGACTCTGTTATCAGAGAGGCTGGGCTAAACTCTGCCTGTGTCAACATAGCCAACACGTGGAGGTTCACATTGATAACATATCTCACAACACACACACACACACACACACACACACACACACACACACACACACACACACACACACACACACACACACACACACACACACACACACACACACACACACACACACACACACACACACACACACACACAAAAACAGCCAATCGGACAGCTAGACATCATTGCACCACTAAGATTCAAGATGCTTTGTATTGTTACATCCAGGCCTGGAATTTTGTAATTTTGAGGGCAAGGCCCTTTTGCGGGCACAAAGGCCAAATGCCAGGGCAGGAAGGCCATCAAAAAAAAAATTAAAAGAATTAGGCACTCCGTCTTCAGGAAAAAATGAAAATGCGATTTTTTTTTCACCTGAAGCCTCAGTACAAGCAGAACTTTGGTTTCTTTTGCTGATATAGACACGTATGACTCAACTACATGTGAATAGACACCTGTCCTCCCCCCCCCCCCACACACACACACACACCACACAGCACGGGCCCCTGTTTACTGCCCTTCAAGTCTAGTCTGGCGAGCCAGACTGTTGCCTCCCACAATTTTCAAATGCTTCCGTCATACAGTCTGGAGCAACGGAAGCTCTGAAAATGATCATGCGAAATAAAGCCTCCTTCCCACCTCCGTTTTGTCTTTACAGTCACGCAAATTTATCAAAATAAATTGCTACTTTAGCAGAAATGGAAATTAAAAAATGTAATGTGAAGATATTTTAAGATATATTATAGGCCTACAACGGATAAGGATGATGATGAGGCACAGATGATAGCTTCCTGTCTCGGATTTCGGGAGGTGTAGTTCCAGAGTTTTCATTCGGAGATTGTGGAATAGTTATCTGGCTACACGAGACTACTTCTAGTCCAAATCAACAACGCATTCTTGGAACTTCAGAGGTTCATCCAGTTCATTGCATGCCCGCTCACTCAGCCAGATAAGACAGCTGGCACACATCTCTGCTGTCTAGCTCAGTGTTTGCTAAACAGTGGATTGAGACCCATTTTTAGTAACTAAATGTCTCTTTATTGTTCATTTCCTACAAAAAAAAACACAACATTCAGACATTAATCATATCAAATGTATCTTTTGGGTCTCCAGACAAAAAGTTTGGGAACCACTGGTCTAGCTCAGTGGTTTTTAACCAACTCCAGAACCCGTATTGTGGGGAAAGCTTTCTCAGAAAATAGCAGATCAACAAGTCAGTTGCATCGTGTTTGCTTTACAAAATGCTTACGTAAAAATGTTTTTGTTCACCCAGCAGGTCACAAGAGGTTAAAAATGTTATTGTTGTAGTAAATTGTGCGCTGTACCTGTGCTGAGGAATATAGGAATATGTTTCTTTATGCAATCTGAACAAGGCTCAGGAATGTAGTTCAAACCGGATGAGCAAAAATAAGTTTCCATGTTGTTTTTGTGCTGTTCAGACTTGATGAAACAAATTGGATTCCAATCTTAATAGGCCAAAAATCTGATTTGTGCTCCCACTCAAATATTACTCAACTTAACTTAACTACAACAAGTGAAAGCAACCGGAAACGACTGCTATTGGCTACAACCGCAGAGAGGGAGGGTCTCCACTCGGTAGACCCAGTAGAAGCCCTAGAAACATACCAAACGTTATCATTAATTAAAAATGTATGTGACCATAATTTACTAAACACATATCATGATCGTTCAAAAAATACTTTAAACTAGCGATTGAAAATATAAAGTGTTTATGAAAATGTTTACTAAGGTAATAAAATCAAGTGTAAAGTCCAGCCACCTTGTTCACTTGTATTGAGAGTATACTGTATTAGGAGGCACGGTGGCGCAGTCGGTACCCTCACCGCGGCTCTCCCTAGGCTGGCAGAGGGAGTGTAGCGCCCAGGATTACTTATTATTTGGCACTGGGTGAAAAAATGGGTTACAAAATCGTAGTATAAAAATAAATAAAAAGAGTACACCGTATTCTTCTGGAGCCAAGAGGAGGTGAAATAGTGACATCTGCTGAGACATTAATGGGAACTGCTGGTCTATTTGACCACGTGTCCATAGAAACACTGGTCTATTTGACCACGTGTCCATAGAAACACTGGTCTATTTGACCACGTGTCCATAGAAACACTGGTCTATTTGACCACGTGTCCATAGAAACACTGGTCTATTTGACCACGTGTCCATTTTTTAAATTTTATTTAACCTTTATTTAACCAGTAAAATCACATTGAGACCATAGTCTCTTTTACGAGTGTGCACTGGCCAAGAGAAGAGGCAAATATATGTTACACAGCTCTGCCAGTAACAACAAATACATGACATGACAAAGACAAACAAATAACATCCGTAATACCAAGAAAAACCTACCACCAGGGAGGCTCAGAGAGAATCTAAATAGCTAACCATTAACAGACTAATAAAAAACTAATAAGAACAATATATCATGAAACTACTAAGCTAGTATAAAGATCACAGCGTTTGCTACTCGTCAAAGCAGGAGCAATGGCTGGAGAGTGTGCCCATGGCAATCCTCTTAAAAGTCACTAGGGGGATCAAAGAAGCCAATTTTCTGCAGGTCATTCCACGACCAGGGCTTTTTTTCCCTGCCTCAGATTTGTGTGTCCATAGAAAATGTAATTTAACTTCCCATCAATAGCCTTAAAAATAAACTGATACCAGTGCCTATTTCTCCTCTCTGAGAGGGAAGACCAATCTACTTTGTCGTAGAGCAGTGGTTCTCAACCAGAGGTCCGGGGAACATCAGTGGTCCTTGAGGGGGGTCCAGGTGGTCCCCAGCTAAAGGTGTTAATACATTTTCACCCCGTTATCCATATTGTATACGTTGGCTATTCAAAAATAGCAGATATACAAGCTTGAAATCTTGAAAGTGTTTGAAGAGTTTTGTAGAATTTTGCATTTTTTTACACAAATCTTCTCTTCTGGGGGTCCCTGGCACAAAACATTTTCAGATGGGGGTCTGCGGCCAAATGTATATCAATTTAGGGGTCCTTGGCATGAAAAGGATTGAGAACCACTGTCGTAGAGGATACAATGGTGAGTGCCGTAGCGTTCACCAGTGTTGATTTTGACAGCAAATTTTGATTTAATTTCAGTCCTAGTCTTTTGAATAAAATTCCATTTAGTTTTAGTCATATCTTAGTCATCTGAAATGTTTTAGTTTTTGTCTAGTTTTAGTCGACTAAATATCATAAGAATATAGTCGACAAAATCTCAGTTGATTTAGTCGACTAACATGTATTTTGGTGGTGTCTTGATGGCGTCGTAATGGCAGATTTTACACTAGGTTGCATGCTGAAAATAGCCGATATACACTGATATGAACTTGTAGATCTGCTATTTTCAGAGCGCAACACCCGAGCACAACCAAGCATAAAATGACTTGACTTTTAGTTCTACAGGATCTCTTCTTCACTAGTTTCTCCCTAACATTTTAGTCTAGTTTTTATTTGCTGATGAAATTGTCAATAATATTTAGTCTTGGTTTTAGTCATCATAGCTTAGTTTTTATTTAGTTTTTATTAAAGAGGTGGTGCCATGGTTTTGCACTTTTTCTGTTTTTCATGTGTCTATGAGGTTGATAGAACTTCATTAAGCCCCCTGGTGGTGTTTTTATGGTGTTTTATGTCTTCTCTGACTATTTTGAGTTTCTACCTGGAGGCTGAAACCTTGAGGGTCAAACGTGCCAACAGAGAAACAGCGCTTTAGTGACATAGTAAAAACATACCCTCCCCCTCATTATCATAACACAACAGGTGTGGGCATGAGGAGGAGGAGGGACTAGGACAGGTGGGTGGTGCTAAGGTGGTGGAGGAGGTCCTAAGGTGAGAACCAGGTATACTTAATGAACTGGAGACGTGTCCACATAAAAACATAATTTTAACAATTTCTGTACACTTTTTTGAAAAAAATCGTCCTCCTAGTTCCTAGTACAGTATAACCATAATACCTGATGATTATGTTTTAGGGGGGGGGGGGGGGGGATCACTGAAAATCACGGCACCCCGTCTTTAAGTTTTCATCAGTGAAAAAAGGTAGTCAACGAACATTTTCCGTCATAGTTTTAGACGACGAAATCAACACTGGCTTTCACCAGTAATACATCTAAGTGCCAGTGGTGGAAAAAGTACTCAAATTCTTTACTTAAGTAAAAGTACCAATACTGCAATATAAAAATACTCTGTTACAAGTAAAAGTCCAGAATTAGAAATTTACTTGAGTAAAAGTACAAAATTATTGGCATCAAAATGTACTTAAAGTACCAAAAGCAAAAGTACTAAATATTTGAAAATAGCCGATCTACAAGCTCACAACGCGTCGCGATGCGACGCGTTGTGAGCTTGTAGATCGGCTATTTTCAAATAGCCTAGGTATAAAATAGGGCTAAAGTGGTTCATGTATGTTTCATAATATCATAATTTATATATGAAAAGTAACTAGTAAC